>NC_086291.1:51144810-51453872 GCF_963924245.1 Chroicocephalus ridibundus | reverse complement strand
TGATTGCTGAGGTGAGGGGCAGAATTACCAAGAATTATTTGGGGGCCTGTCGCCTCCTTCCTGCCCCCTACTCCACTACTGAGAGGCTGTTTTATTGCCTGATGTGAGCTGGGGAGATGCTTTCCCTTTGAATCTCCTCCTGTGGAAGGAGGACAGGCAGAGCAAGGCAGGTGTGAAGTATCTTATGTGCCCTCCTTTCTCCCCCGCCCCCTTTGGTTATAACAGCTCTCCTCTTTTTTCTTTTTTTTGAAGGGGTTTTCCAGAAGCAGCCAGAGCCTGGGAAGTCCCTGGCAAAGCAGCTGCTGTCTGAGAGGCAGGTTAGAGATGGGAAGGTGGGAAAGGATCTGATGATTCCTGGAGGCCGGTGACCAAAGGCACATGCTGCTTGCAGGAATGAGAAGGAAGGGGAAAATGGATCCAAACGGAAAGTTCTCAGTGAGGTTTGCTCTCTGCAGCAGGGCTGTGCCAGTGGGTCCTCCCAGCTGAGCACTAAGGTAAATGAAACGCCTGTCTGTGCAATTCTGTCTTTAATAGTAGCTAGTACTGTGCACTTTTAAATTAGGTGACACTTAAATTCTTATAACTGGCAGCCCTCAGAGACGTTTTCAGATCTGGGATCTCTTTCTCCACTTTACCAAGTAAGTGTGGGCAGACCAAGTGGTAAAACCCTTCCAGAGGAAGAGAGTGTGAATAACACAGAATCCATCCCTGTTCGCTGAGGAAGAGAACAATTGTGTAGGTCTTACCCTGTGCCCTGCTGCCCAGACCCCTCTCTGTTTCTGTAGAGTCATCTTTGTATAGTATTGGTGTGCCAATGGAAGAGACTTGTCTCACAGACTTCCACCATTGCAACCTGTCCGTCACTGGCTAATTGCAATCTTTAATACAGTAATTCATGGGACAGGGAGGCTTGGAGAAATGCCGTTTTGATATTTGAAGGTTTTCTATCTTGGTCTTGCACTGTGCGTTTGTTCTTTATGGCAGGAATTGGTGCTTTCTAAGTACAGAAAGTCTTTGAGGTCTTGTTGGAAGTCCTGTTACAAGTAAATAGCTGGTCCCAAAGCTCTTGACAACAAATGTGCATTATTTGCTCCCTTCACCCTTCTTCTAAATCATTGTTAAGTGCCCTTTTTGGATGGTTACTATCATCAGATTCCAGATGTAGAAGTTCAAGTAATTAGATACCACCCTTCCCAATTTCAGCCAGGCTCTGTAGAGTGCTTTGAAATAAAAGCTATTATTGAAATCCAGTTTATCTTCCTTCTCCGTATGTATTGTTTAATAGTAGTATTTTCTTTCCCCAGAGCTAGAGCTACGGGAGGTTCATGCTACTTCTTCCTAATTCTGAAATCTAAAGCCTTCTCGGGGGGATTTGGCTTCCTGTAGGTTGCTGGCTCTCCCCGGTGTCCTTCCTCCTCTCTCTCTTTCTCTCTGCCATCTCCCCTGCTTTCCCCCTTCTCTTCCCTCAGTTATATTAAAAGGCTCCCAGTAGCTTTTAGCTTACCTAGTCAGGATTATAGAACATCTTCAGACACGTTTTCTCCCCTGAAAGGTTTTATTTCAGTGCGGTGCTTGTTAGCAAGTCTGCACAACGAAGGCAGTATGTTAGCACTGTGTCCTCTTAGCAAGCTACATGCCTCCTGTTTAAGTCTGCATGAAAGAGCCACGTAAGCGAGACAGAAGTGGGTTTGGTCCTGAACAAAGCACTTACACTGTGGGGAGAAAAATTCATAGCAAGCAGTGATAAGGGAAATGATAACAAGAACCGAGAAGGGGAGAATCTGTCTCCCAGTCTGCTGCCTGCCCAGAGCTGGTCTGGAGCAGAGGGATCTTCTCAGGGCATCCTGCAGCTGCAGGTTGAACTGCCCCTGGTGTGGTTTTGAACAGTCTGGGTCCTACGAGGAAGCTTTTTAGCAGCGCCACAGCCCAGCCTTTTCTGTTTGCTTTCACATCATTTCAAAGAGGCAATGGGGATATAAGCGCTTAAAAAGCCTCCAAAGCAACCACCCCAAAGTCTTGAGCTTTGCTGCGAATGGCAATAAAACAAAAAAGTGTTAAGAACAGACTACTTTGTTGTGTGTTTGTTTGTGGCCGTAGGGTTGCACGATAAAAAGGGGGTGTTTGGTTTCACTCAGGCTCTTTGCACAGTACTATGGTGTTGTTGCTTCTCTGTTGCAAAACTTTGCAGGGGAATTTATCGATTGAAAACTTATTTGATTCATTTCTCAGATAATAATGAAAAGACCGTGGATATTCTCCCCCTTCTTTTCAGTAGTACAACCTCAGCTTGACAGCATCCAGCAAAGGACCTTTTTTGAATGCCTTGTTGGGTCAAAGGTGCACTTGATATATGGCTGCAGGCAGATTTTTTGTGTGTGTGCAAGATGTAGTTTGGTTTTCATGTAAAGCTCTGTGCTTTTGGTTCATTTCTTCTTGTGGTTTGGGCTTTAAGTAAAAGTTAAGACTTTTTTAATGGGGGGAGAGAGAAAGCCATATGACCGGAAAGTTTTGGATTTCACATCTTTAAATCTTTACAGAGCATGAAGAATGGGATTCTCTCATTCTCCTACCATGACAGGCTGAGCCTGGACTGGGGGAAAGGAACTGAGGTGACAGGGCAATATGGATAGACCAAATCATTTCAGATGGGTGACTCTTGTGGTGCATGCTTGGGTTGTGTTTATTGGTAGCATGTGGGTTTGAACAAGGAACGTGTTCAGTTTGGGGAGACAGAGGAGGTTGGGAGGGGAAGGAGAAGGTGGAGGGGGGGGGAGTTAATGGAAAAGTACAGTAAAGCACCTTCTGAGGTGAGAATAAGTAGTCAAGGTCTATTAGCAGTTGATGACAATTTACATGTATTACTTATGTAAAGATCAGCTCGCAGCAGGTAGAGGAGCGTGCTCCCATGTGAGCTGTCAAAGGCTCCTTCTGCCTCCTGAGTGGGAGGGAGCATGGGAGTCGCTGAGGCTGAGGGTTTTTTTCAATCTGCAAAGGAGTGAATAGTCTGAAGAATGGCAAAGTGATTCGGATGGAAAGAGAGGAGACTGGCATGGGCTGAAGATACGCAAATCCAGGAATAGTTGGTAAAAAGTCCAGGCAGTGAGCAGCCACAGGGGTGATGGGGTTTTATGCTGCGTTTGGGGACTTGGGGGTGTGCAGAGCTGTGCTGGGAGTCTGCAGGGGATGTCCCTGAATTAGGAGCCCAGCCGTGGCCACACATTGTTCCCATCTGTGATGCTGGAAAGGATAGCTATGGGAAAATTTCGGTTTTTGCGTCCTGGTTGGCAAAGCGCATCCTGAACTCTGAAAAAGTGCCCTTCTCAGTCATGCTTTTGGTTTGTAAGATGATATCAGACAGTGAGAGTCATTCTGCGGGGCTTGGCCTGCTAAAGAGTCTGGAAGGAGCGGGTGACTCTGGATCAGGCCTTGCGTTAGCTTATTCCATCCTGGAGGAATCCACCGTGGACTCCTTGGTGCAGTGTATGCCCAGGCTGGAGGTAGCTGGGGTGCTGATGGAGGCAAGCTACCTGGTGCATAGGAATGCAAGTGTCTGTGCTGTTCTCGCAGGAAAAAATAAACCCTGAACTGATGGGAGACACTGATGAACGCATTGCCCAAAGTTTGCAAATCCAGGAGTCGGGTTTGCTCAGGAGGAAAGCAGCTTCTCCTGAGCGAGGTGCAGAGTCTTGCAGCTGTTGGTGACTGAGACGCTGCCCGCTTGCCTGTCTGACAGCGGTGCTCAGCAGCTGCCCGTCAGACTCTCTTTCGCCATTCCAGCATCCCGTTGGGTAAGGCCCTTCTCCCTTTGCTGCCACAGATGAGAACATCCCTGGGCTGACATGGACCTTGCAGAAACCCAGGAGCACAGCTTTACAGACTGTTTGGAGGGGCTGAGGCGGATGCAGTGCCGTTGCTCAAGCAGACTCAGTGCCTTGGACCCCATGGTGTGGTTGAACCCAGCATGCTGCGTAGGTGGGTCCCCACCGCATCGTCAGACTTACGAACCAGTGAATTCTGGTTCATGTAACAGAACTGCTCTGCCAGCCTCTTGCCAGGAAGAAGCTACAGGACAAACAAGAGAAGCGATTAACCTTGCCCTATGACTCGGCAGTGCAGTGAGCATGCCAGCCAGTGCCCAAGGTGGAAGCAAACTTGTTTCACCATGTTTATTTGGAGGGAGTGGGAAGATGGAGAGTGGAAAATCCCCAAATACAAGGCCAAAGGGAGAGAGGTTTCAGAACAGGGGTTAAGGAAGAGGAAGAAAAGCACAAGCTTTGGGGGCAAAAGGGACTTTTTTCCCCCCTGACTAAGCCAACATTAAAAGGATCCCTTCCTGGAGAAGGGAGCAGGGTCTGTGTTACAATCAATTTAAGGATACAGTTTCTCAAGAGGGGTTCAGGGAGAGGAAGCAAAGACATGCTAATAAATAACTTTTTTTTTTCCCTGTGGAACTGTGCATCTCCTGTGTTGCTAAAATCCTTTGCAGAATCTGTCTTTAGTTTCAGCTATTGCATGTGTCCGGTAACATGGGAACCGCTGCCTACAGGGTGAAGCCTCTTGAAGGCTTACCTGGTGCTTGGGAGAGTGGGTCTAGATGATTTGATGTCAGGATTTGAGAAGTGGGTGCTGCCCAAGGGATGTGCCCTTCAAAGGTACTCCAAAAGATGCTGGAGATGAGTGGAGTGTGAGCACGGAGTGGTGCGAGGCAGCGTCTCAGCTTGGGGAGTGTCCAGGAGAGGGAGCTGGATCCGGGATGGAGCAGCATGACTGGGAAATGCTGCACACGTGTGAGCAATAAACGGCGCTCGCCGGACGTGGGCCCTGATGGCTTGGGAGTGTGATGGATCAAAATGTAAGTGCAACGATTCGGATTTGGTTTGGGTTAGATGAGTCCTTCATAAATTAGGGCTGCTGCCGATGGGATTTAGCTGTGAAATGGAAACGTGCGAAATACCAGCAGTGCAGCGTCTTGTGAGAAATCGATGTTCTGGGGGAAAATCACTTCGTAGCCCAAACAGGGCAATCTTTAGATGTGCAGTTCATGGCAACCTATAATGCAGTCTTTGCTGCTTACAGACTTAAAAAGGCTGTATGGTATTTTGTACATACAATGTGTACTTTTCTGCAATTGCTATAGTTTGTTTTTCCTAATTTACCCTTTCCTTGTTTATCTTGCATACTGTGCAGGGGTCTAATTTAGATTTTTTTAGAAAAAAATCTGCTGAGCAGTTATGGGTTGGGGCAGCAATTTCTTTAGCATTTAGAGGTGAATTTGATAAGCACCTTTGGAAAAACTGTCCGGCAAATTGCAGTGCTAATCAAGGGAAATCAAACCATGGAGTTTTAAGGCAGAGATGGTCTTTATTTTTATTTTTTTTAAACCAAAAATGAAGATATTAAGTTGTCTGAGGCTCAGAAACATTGTATTTCTGCTTGTTTTGTGTGTCAGGTTTTCTGATTACGCATTTGTGCCGGACAGAGTGTTGCTAGAAAAATATGAATACTCTAAAACACTTAATTTGCGGTCCAAAGCTGATTCTTTAGTGTTGTGATCATTTTTTTCCTCTTCTCCCTCCCTGTCTGTAATTGAGTAAAATATTCTGCATGTCTTTTATTACTTTGGAAAATCTTTCACTGTGTGTAAAAGATGAACAGAAAGAGATACAACCAATTAAACCCCCAACTTTATTGTGTTAGCGCTGTGATTCAGGATCTGTTGAAATCGATGGGAACCCTCCCAGTGACCTCAGATATGTGTTGGATTGAGTTTTACTGGTTTTTCAAATGAGAACAAAATACATGCCGTGTGCAAAGAGATGGCGTAAGTGTTAAGTGGATTAACTGGAGACCTTTTTGTGTGTCTGGGGGGAATGGGACATTTATTTCTGTTCCCTGGGGCTGCGGATTTTTGGTTGCTAGTCAAACTTCAAAGAAATGGGAATCCAGGCCTGAACGCGGGATATAGTTTCACATAGCCCTTCTACCAGTGTTCCCCCAGTGAGAGACATCAACCAGATGAACACCAGAATTCTTGTTTGCAGAATGACAGCATTCAGATAAGGAAGGAAACAGATTTGATCATTAACTAAGGAGTATTTGGAGGGAAACAAATTGGCCTTTTGCAAGACCTCTGGTATTGCTGCATGTGACGTGGCTGGTGTTTGGATAATGTTTGAAGGATGGGTAAGTTAGCTGCTGGGAGCAAAATGTATGAAGCCTAATCAGGAAATGTTGGCCTTCATCATTTTTTTCTGAGAAATGGAGTTACGAACTGCAAATTGGTAACTGGAGGAGATTCCTAAAATATGAGATAATCCCTAGAAACTGACCAACTTTCTCTGTAGAACATCAAATTCTAGGTCTATAATCTGTAATTAAATTGCTTATGCGCTGTTAAAAAAAGCATATGGCTGTTCTAAGATTGTCTGGTGCAAGAGCATAGACACTATAAATGAGAGAACTGTAGTGACATGTAAAAAGTGGCAATTTAGAGGACAGAAAAATATTAAGACTTTGTATTTCCAGCCTGCCAGGAAGTGAGAGGATCCAGAAGGTCAACCCATAGCATAACTACTGTATTCTGCAATTGCCATGTGTAACCATTAACCATTACTCCACCAGAAGAATTAAGGTGTCCTTTGGGTGCCTTTTGAATGGTGTGTATGAGTTTAAGCTGTCTCATTAACAATATTTTGAAATATTAAGTGTTTTCAATACAAGGAAATAATCCAATACTTGACAGATGCACAGATAGCTGTATGTAAAAATGGAGATATGTTGTCGTCTAAAGTCAAAGCATAACCTTGCAGGAACAATCTGTTATCAGTCTGTGGTGGGTTATTTGTACTGGGAACAGCAGACGTTGTAACATGTTAACACCGTCAACACCAAACCCCATGCTGGAGCTGTTGTCTATTTACGCAGCAAAATGTTTGGTGAAACTGAAATAGGAGGGGCCGGAAAATACAGCCCTGTCTTTGCTGCTGCAAAGCTGAAGGGAGTTGTGTGCGCTCTTCTGGCTGCTTCAGCTGCACTTCCCAGGATCGGTGCGTGAACTGAGGGCTTCCTGGTGTCTCCTTTCCACAGTAGAAAGGAAATTCTGTCTGAAAGTCTTGAAATTAATGCATTGCTTTCACTTGTACTCCGCAGTGCAATTAAGCTGTTTTCCTCATCTGCATTAGGAGATGAATAGTGTATGTGACTAACCTAGGGTCACGCAGAGTCTCACAGAGCTGGGCTGAGCCTCCTGTTTCTACACTGGGTCAGGTCGCTCAGTTACAGGGAGCTTTTCCCAGAAGTGCATTGTTGAGTTTGCCTGAAGCAAGTGGCATGTCCCTTACAGCTGTTGAGGAGAACATTGTCTCAAACCAGACTCTGTGCCGTTTCCTGGTGTGAAGGCAGAGACAGTATTTATAGAATTCCTCTGCATTCTGCGTTGTGGTTAATAGAAATGACTGTGTTGTATTTTAATGGAGATGAGGACATATGAATAAATTCCTTCCCGAGGCATGAAAATTCTTCTGTAACTCTGGACTCAAAATATGTACTTCAGCCTGGATGATTTCTAATACTGATATATTTTTTCCTCCCTCCTTGTTTTCCTCCAGTTGTGGCCTTCCTGGTGGCATACCATCAAAACAAGCAGCTAGTAGGAGAGAAGGGGCTGCTCCCTTGTAAACTGTACCTGCAGAATGTCAAAAAGTATTTCAGAGGGAAGATAAACTTGGATGCTCTGAGCTATGCGCCAACAATCATCTGGTTTCTGGACTGGTCAGACATGGACAGAACCTTGGACTACCTCTCCTTGTTTGGCCTGGCAACTTCAGCCTTTGTATTGATAACTGGATGTGCAAACATGGTCCTCATGTCCGTCCTGTGGGTTCTCTACCTCTCGCTGGTCAACGTTGGACAGATCTGGTAGGTTAACAATCTCTCTGCTTTGTTTTTTTCTGTAATCTCTTGCTGTTCATTGTACACATTGACTTTCTATTACCATTTGAGGTTGGTAATCTGGTAAGGAGCGATGTAGGAATGTGAGGTAAGGAAAGCATTTGGCAGAAATGAGTTATGGGCACACCCCTGCGCTCTCTCTTACCTGGGATATCTGCCCTGATTTCTGTTGTCCTCTGTGAGACGTGAACTGGCTGCATAATGTACCACGCTACACATTGTCCCTGCTGTGGAGTACTTTCCCTCATGGCTGTTGCAAGGGAATTCCCCTAATAATTGCTTTTGAGATGGTTTCTCAATTTTCAGTTCTATCCGGGAGAGAGCTGGAACACTCAAGATAAGTACATGAAGCCTGTTAGGAAAAAGTAAAGGAGAAATAATGACTGCATATCGCCTTGCTGCAGGGAAAGGCTATGGCGCAAAAGGAAAGGCTCTAGGTGGTTCTCACACTTGTTAAGGCCCCAAATACATTGCTTAAGAGAGTGGGCCCTTAGAAACCCAAATTTCATTAGTTCACCTCTTCAAGTGCCTCTCTGCCTGTAGCAGAGATGATGTGGTAACTTTGGGGAGTAAAAGGCTATGCCATGAAGAGGTGCTCAGCCTGTGGATATGATGCAGCTGTGTCACTGTGATGTTCTTCCCAAATCTTCTGGCTCTACAACACATGACAGGACACCTACCATATAGATGAATTTAAGGATTTGCATGTGCTTGGGCTGCCCCTTGTCCTGTCCCATTCATTCCTATCCTACTCCAGATGGTATGTAAGTGGGTGAAGGATAACAGCTTCAGTTTTCTGAAAAGCTCTATTCTCTGAGCTCTTAACTCAGCGTGAACTTAAGACTGTGAAGGAAAGCCACAAAATTTGAAAAATAACTTGGTGGGTAGTTTTCCGTTGCCCATTTCCAAGTTATTCCAAAATTGCTTGTCTATTTTTCTAGATGTTTTATGTTACAGGGCAAGAATTCAATCATCGTCCTGCTCTCATTTCTAGAGATACAGAAGCTTGTGTCATTGTAGCAGCAAAATCTGGATACGTTCCTTCACGTCTTTCTGTTTGTGGGTCAGGGGGGAAACCTCTAACAACTTTTCCCTCAAGCTGCAAAGGTTTTGTAGCAGAAAGTTGAACCTGCAGTGACTTTTGAGGCTGAAGGTTTGATCTGGCTTGCTCCTGAAGTAGTGGGCTAAGAAAGACATTAGCATGACAGGCTTTCTTCGTTAGTGCCCACAAGGCACTCTGGGGTACTCAGTGTACTGGTGCTATGGCCATAGCGATGCTACAGTGTCCTTAACAGTTTTGATTTTAAAAAAAGCTAGCTCGAACGTGTTCTCCATGTTGGGCAATCACGTTCTGTGCTGGTCCTCTGCTCCCAGTTGCTTTTCCTTGTGCAGGCAGACTGAAGGCAGAGGTGTGATGTCTTCTCTGCTGGTGCTGCAGGGGTGACAGACCTGCAGAACTCTCAGGTGTTTGCCGAAAGAAATACAGTTGTGCCTGTTGAATGCGTGGCTGTTTTGTCATCTTTCAAGTGTTTAAGGGAGAGGCAAAAGGCAGGGGATAGAGAGGGGAGCCTTTTTCCACTGCTGCACCAAACCACCACCAGTGTCCAGCAGACCACGTCCAAATGCCTCTTCCTAAGGGGGGTTAGAAGCTTCAGGTCTCTGCAGCTCTGAAGACAATGAGCTGGCAGCAGGAATGTAAGCGGAGCCCAGAATTTGCCTTTTGTGGATGCTGTGGTTGAAAGGAATTGACTCTTGATATTTGAGATAAGGCTGTATTTTTTTCCTCCTTTGCTACTTCAGATTTGGACTTTGAAAGTTACTCTGGCGCAGGCAGGTGACTCCTGATATACAGCAATAACACACCAAGATTTCTTCTGGGGAAGGGGTGAGGGAGAAAAGTGAGGGGGCAATAGGAGGTGTAGCCTCAACTTCATCCCTTCTTAATTGTGGCATCAAATATATTAAACAGGAAATTAGGTGGTTCTTGTAAAGGAGTGAGGGAAAAGAATCAAAGCAACCCAGTAGTACAGTTCATTCAGCTGCGGTTACATTTTTCATTAGATCCTCCGAAATGGGTCACTGGGTGGTCAAAACCATATTATTATTGTGCATACAGTGTGACATTCAATTCCTGGAGAAGGGAATGCTGGGTGGCTAGGTACTTACAGTGCAAGTAAACATGAGGAGAGAGCAAAGGAGGGATTAACTAATTTCTCACCGTCCCTCAGGGAATTGTGGTGGCATAAGGGATGAGCTGAGAGTACCTGGAATCTCATGAATTTTGCTGCTGATCATGGGTGGATGGAAGCATTGGCCTTAAAACTCAGGCTGGCTTTAAAACTCCCTTTTCGCACTATTTGTAGGTGGGCTTCGATGGTCCATTAACTTTGTCTTACTCTCAAATTTGGGCAGATTGAGAGGTTTTGATGAGTTCTGATTGTTCTCCAAGGTATCTGTTGAAGACCATAGTGACTTCTTATAAAGGGGGAAAGGACAACGTTGGCAGGCATTCCTGATCAGAGTTACAAGATAGCTCAGCAAAGAGGCGTCTGAAATGAGGAAGAAATTCCTCCTGTCACCACATTGTTTTGTAGCTATTGTATGGTCTTTCCTAATGTTGCTCTTCAGCTGGCAGGCGTGGACTCCTGCGAGCCGGCATGGCTGGGCTGGGCATGGACCCGTGGGCTGACCCGATCCAGAAAAATCCTTTGCAGTAGTTGCCTGGGAAGCCAGTTCAAGGAAGAGACGGGGTGATAAGGAGGAATAGAGTTTTCTTCGGGCCAGTGAGGAACAATTTATTCCTTTTATCGCCTTTTCTATTTTAATTTTAAATGTTTCTGTTTGTTTTGGGCTGGAGTCTCCAGATACCGGGCGCTGCTGAAGGAGCGAGTCTTTCAACTGCTGTCCAGCTGGCTTGGGCTCAGAGTCAGAGGAAGCTTTAGAAGAGCAAACCGTCTCCTTTGAAGGGCAGGAGGCATTGCCTGCCTGCCCCGGTACTGCCGACCTCCACCTGTGAGCTGGGGAATACACTGTGTGCCTGGGGACAGCTGAGGCTGCTGTGACAGCATGGCAAGGGACCAGCTGAAGGTCTTTGAGGGTGTTATAACCCTTAAGAAAGCTGCTCCTGTGGAGCAGGCTGGTGTGAGCTGTTCATAATGGATTTTGTGGGATAAGGATTACTTTGGCAACCTAAAATCCTGAGAACTGGGGCCAGGATGTTGTCCTGGCCCTGAATTCTTGACTTTGCCAGTTGACTGTTGGCTCTGCCAAAGCACAGGTGAACTGTCTGGAATAAGATGCACTTTGGCAGGTCTCAAAACCGGGCTAGCTTTCAGAGAACAGCCTACTAATTTTGGTACCTGGGAAATGCAGGGCCAAGATCGCCTTTGCCAAATTTGGCAGTGGAATGCACCAGGAAGCTTTTGTAATTCTGGGCACTCTGTTCCCAAAACAGCTGTGGTATTCGGGGTCTGATCAGACTAAACCTGGACGTCTTTGCTGGGTCATAGGCATGCATATAATGGGGCTGCACTTGCATCACAAGCTCAGTGCGTCTGTCATAAAATACTGGATTTTTTTCCCTCTCTGCCATTTTGAACTTTTCCTTTTGAAGTAGGAGGAAACAGTCAAGAATTCCGAAATCTGGCAGTGCAAAAGAATATATAACGTCTGACCCGTAGGCTGGGTGAAGTTCTTAATCATTACGTTAATTTTAGCCTTGATTTTTCTTCTCATTTCTGCAGACTGCCTAATTTCTGTAAAATAATCATAGTAAAAAATGGTCCTGGTTTAATTGAAGCTACTTAATGAAGCTAAAGATACTTAAAAAGATTTTGTGGGAATTTCCCATACTTCAGCATCCATTTTGCAGACTGCAAGTCCCGCTTGCCTAGGTTCAGTCGTTGAAGAACAGAGCAGCTCCACGGGTCCAATACAAATGGCTTTGCCTTTCCCTACTTCCTCCTTCCTGAACAGTAGTATAGTGGATTGTTGTACGTTTAAAAAAGAATAGGAAAAGCTGTCCCTTTGTTTCAAAGTAAAAATACTTGTTGCAGATGACCTCATGAAACCTCCATTTGGTTTTATTACCTATGGTTTCTGCTGGGGCATATGTCTGCAGAGATGGACCATCGGCAGTAGAGGTCCTTTGTCAGGACAAGCTCTCCGGGAGAGGCATTGCGGCAGAAGTCAAATCAGTTTTGTACCAGAATAACAAATGCACTTCTAAAGTGAATTCATAATTCTGGAATAAAATCACTTTTATCCTGCAGTAAGGTGTCTCCAGAGAGCTATTACATTTTCTTATATAAACAAACTTTTAAACTACTTTGCCACTGATCTCCTGTTTCTTCTTCTGTTGTTTCCTCACTGAACCACCTCACCCCACAGCATTTTCAAATGTCATCTGAAAACCCTTCCTTTCCCTTGGTTATTCTGTTGTTTCATTTTACAAAGCATATTGCCCACTATTAGAGAGCATTCAGTGGTTCAGTTTGTAAGACACTTGATACAAAAGCTAGAATTGTGGTTTTTTAAATCCTATTGCTTTTTTTCCTTTCATGACTTAAGATTCTGGTAGAGTTACAAGAGCTCAAGGGAACAGGTTAAACAAGCCAATAAATAAAACATTATAGGGTGAGGTGGCTACAGCGTTCTTTTCAGTATGTTCTTCCCTTGTGGAAAATGTTGGTGGAGCTACTGCTAACAGGTATTTAGGGTAAAATAAGACTAAACAGTGCACTTTTTTTTCCTGTAAGGAATATGAAACTGAATGGTGCTTCATCACTGCTCAACCCCAGCGGCTGCAGGTGAGTGCCATTTGGGCTGTGCCCTTCGAAGCCCATGTGCCCAGGTGGTTTCCAAGAAGTTGCAGATGCAGCAATGTTTTTGTAGAGCAAGGAGGGAAAGATACGCCTCTGTCTTTCTGACCCCAAGTGCCTGGTGTTTTTTCTTATTTAGCTGATTGAACAGAATATTAATAGCATTTAACTTCAATATTAAGGACTTATTGAAGGGGCAGGTTTACTCCAGGTCACAAAAGCATGTCTCTGAGGCATGTAATTTAATTGCAATTAAATTGCCTTCCTCAGAAGTTCATTTACAACAGAGAAAGAAGAAAGACTTGTATGTCATAGAGGTTTTGTGGTTTATATGTCTCATTAAAAACCACTTGACCTATGCAGGACTCCAATCGCAGTCTTCTGTGTGCTAGCAGATGAACTGGTAACTGGTTCAGGCTGAAGTCCATTAAATGCTAGGGCGCTGATAAGGGGATGCTCAGGGCTGTGTTTTCACTCTCCAGGAGGGCATTAGTAGCCATCAAATGGACCTCTTCTCCACTTTCTTTCCTCTTATATTCTATAGCTTTAGTTTTTCAGTCTAAAGCACTTGGGTGTTTGTGTATTGTCATCCTATCCAGTAAAGGTTAGAAACAGATCGCTTACGAGTTTCCTATTCTGGCTTGTAAAACAGCCAGCGTGTGAATTGTGGGCAGGATTTGGCAAAACATCTTTCCCATTTTTAGGTGTACTGGTTTGTGACCCTCTTACGACAAGGGCGCAGCACTTGTGGAGATACTCATTTTATGACTAGAAGAGTCCTAGTCTGACATGCAAAATACAGATGGAAGAATCGCCCTTTGAGCTTCCAGGAGACCAGAGCTGGATCAAGGGTGAATGAACGTATCCACATGGGTGCATTTGTGTTAGTGCACGTTTTATTAAGTAGCATGGGAAATTCGGTAAGACATTTTTGACTGCTCCTGAGCAAGCAAACACTGAAAGATCAGGAGCCGTGCAAGTAGGGCATAGGAATTTGTGGGTCCTGGATTTTATCAGTACGCTTGGGTCGCTTGGGAAGTTCTCTGAGACCTCACTGTACAGGCAGGAATGGATGCTTTGGGGTTGCACTTAACTGTGTGACCTTGGCGAGGTCTTTCCATCAGTCTATATCCTGCTTTATCTGCCTGTCTGGAAGTAATACAAGCCTGTACTGAGGGATTGTAAGACTTAATTGATGTCAGCTTTACAGATATTAAAGTTTGAAGTGCAAGCACAAATTCTTGTTGTGCCTGAATCCAGTGTACAATTTTGTGTATTAAAAAAAAAAGTATCTAGGATTTTAGATGAATCACATTAACAAATATCACCTTGATGCATATGCTACATTGGAGTCCTTTGAAGTTTGCTAGGGGCTTTGCAAATAAGCCACTTGCAAAGAACCCTTTTTGCAACCTGGCTTTATTTTTCTAGCTCTCCAAAATATCCCAATGACAACAACAACAACAAAAAACTTAGAATATCTTATTCCTTTATTTGGCCCTGGCTTTGGCAATAAACCTCAGGAATTTCTTTGTTATTATGGATCGCAGCCTTGTATCCCTTTTACTCCGAACTCCCCTCCCTCTTTCCCCAGAAAGAAAAGATTATCTCTAGAAACGTAAACCAAAAGTTGAAGGATCTCAGGGGGTCATCCTTCCTGTCGAGGAAGCTGCTTTTTGGCACTTCCTACTTACACAGAAGAGAGGGAGCGTATCGGTTTCAAAGAATGCTGTGAGCAGTTGATATGACATATTAATGAAAACAAAGATTAATACCATGTGACACTGTTGCCTTGCAGTACAACTGGGAACTAATGAGGCTAATGAGAACCATATTTTTGTTTGAGAGATTAAAATTTAATCATGGCTGATGTCAGAAATGAATCATTTAGCATTTCCCCCCCCAGCATGTGTAAGGTTTTCCCCTCCCTGCCCTAGGCTGGCTTTTGGTTTAGCAGAAGCCCTTGAGAGGGGCCAGCCCCTTGCCATTTACTTGCCTGGCATTGAGGATGGCTGGGAAGGAGGAGGGTGATGCCATGGCTGGCTGGCCTTCCCTAGTCCTCGAGACCTGTAAATGTGTGCCCTGTGACGTGAGGTTACTTGTCTTGGTTGAGGCAGTCGAGTTAAATGCAGGTGGCAATGGGTTGTGTGTCATTAATTTAGCTTGGCCTTTTTAAAGGGGCATGTAGGAGCAAAGAATGCAGTTGCCCTAAGATGTCCAGGGAGGTTTGATTGTGCTCCTGCCCACGTCTACTCCAAACCCCCTGCATTAGTCTGGGAGAGTGGAGTGGACTGAAAAGGCAGGCGGAGATGAAGCTGATTAAGAAGCCAGGTCCAGCTATGACATGAATTTGAGAAGATCTGCATGAGCTGTCAGTAGAAGAGGAGCTGCCAAAAGCCTTAAGGGCTGTCAAGGGATGCTTCAGTGGGGTCTCAGGCCGCACCAGGTCTGGTCGTTGCGGGCTTCTGTGAATATCTTTCTGGAGAAGAACTGACCCGTGGCAAGTCTAACTTCCCATTGAAACATGATACAAAAAAGAAGAGAAGCGGCTTTGGTAAAATGGTGTGCCGGGGTTTTTTGAGCAGCTGCAGCGTGGAGATTGCAGCGTTACTGCTGAGGCCACCGATTTTGTAGCAAGTAGTGCCTCTAGGATTAATGTCATCTGAATAATGTGGATGCTTGTAGGAACTTAAAAAGGCTTGAAAAGAGGGAAACTAAAGAGGAATTTATTTTACATTGATTGGTTGCATGTATTGTTTTGACTTATTGTAATTACTGGCTTCACTTAATAATAGCATCTTTGGAGGACTTTTTTTTTGTTTGTTTCAATCTGAATGAATGGTTAAGAGTTGGAAGGGACCTTAAAGATCATCTAGTTCCAGCCCCTGTCATAGGCAGGGACACCTCCCACTAGACCAGGTTGCTCAAAGGATAGCCAGAGATCTATAAAAGTTAACCCACCATATGTAGCAGAGATCAGTGCTACAGTGGAAAACAGTATTGTGCCGAGGGTGCCCTAAAGGTGAGTGCAGGGACTGTAGCGTTATTTCCATGCTGCAGCGGGTGTTCGGGTGTTGACTGGTGCTGCTCCCTTCAGCATCCCAGTGCCAGCCAGCTCCTCTGCCCAGAGGTGTGCTCCGTCTGTTAAATGTGCTCTGTGAATTTGCCCTGAGTCCTGGTTCATAACCTTTTATCATGTTAATCCCAGTAATCGCTTCTGTATAAATGTCAGGACTGTTACCTCTATCTAGACCTAAGAAAACATGGAAAAGCAGTGGTGCGTGTCTGCTGCTTCGCTTTGCAGAAAGCCTGACAAAATGACTTAACGTCGCAGAGCGTAATGCTTTGATAGCACAGTGAATGTCAGCAAAAGGCACGTAGCAAGATTCTTTCACCTCCTTCCTGCTTCCCCTGCTCCTGACTTGATTTCATGAGAAGACCATGTTAAAACATCAGTAGCAATTGGAGTGGGATGTGGGGTAAAGCCGTCGCACAGGGAGCTGTGTATTCTCTACGGACAGTTAATAGCACCCCAGTGTTTCCTTTGCGCAAACTGTTTGTAGCTTCCAATCGCTTCTGCAAATCACGGCCGATGAGAAAATGAGAGCGAAGAAATTATCAGAAGATTATGTGGTTAGTGGCGTGGCTGTGCAGTGTCTGATGTACCACAGGGCTTTGCCAGAGACCGAGACAAATATTTTTTAATTGCTTGTTATCTGGCACATCTAATTGCCAGCTGTATCCAGTCTGTAGACTTGGGTATTGATTCCACAGCTGAAAGATTTAGGAAAAGAATGAATAATGTTTTTTTCATGATTTTTTTTTTTTCTTTTTTAAACTGTAATTTGCCAAATAGCTTCATGCACCCAGTCTGGTCCAGCACACGTTCACGTTGTTTAACTCATCTAACTTCTCAAACAGCTGTGGTTGGAAAGAATGTTAATACAGTGATTGGTACAGCTGAAAAGCAGTCAGGGGTTAGGGAAGGGTCCAAGCCGTGGTGGGATCTGTGTTTACTAACTTCCCTAAGGATCTTAATCCAGAAATTTATTGTTGAGAACAGTGTTCGCTACCAGTGGTGCCGGCTCGTCACTGAGCTGGGGTTACTGCACGACCAGAGGTATTTGCAGGGCTGAGCCATGTTACTGGAGAAATGTTCCAGGTCTGACTGGGTAAACAGCAGCTCTGTCCCGGAGAAGGGGAGGCAAGCGACTGCAAAAACAAGCAAGTTCTCTTGGGGGAAGGGTCTGGGGTAGAAAGTAAGTGGAAACTTGCATTAGAATAACTCATGTCATTATGAACTTAGTGTCGAAGAAATGACCATGCTTTCACCGAGACCCGTAGCCTTGCTCCGGACTTCTTCATTGAATGGGGAATCATACTCAGTCTGCAGAATGGTTGGTGGTGGAGGGCCAACCTTTGGAAAGAGATTAATTAATGCAATTAAATGATTCTTCTTTTTTTTTTTTTTTTTTTCAATCAAGGAATGGAATTACTGAAATGCAGTTTTCCTGGGATTTTACCTGCCGGCAAGCTGGCAGCAGAAATATAAAACCTTTCTGCTGCTGGTCCTGAAAAAGCAGGATTGCAGCACCCATTTTGTGCTGCCTGCCCATGCCTGCACGCACACCAAAATGCCACAGCAGGACCGACCTCCTGAACGTGTTCAAGCCTATGCTGACCCCTTTATTTTCCATCAGTGTCTACTTCCAGTTGCTGTGCGCACGCTTTTGTTCAAGTTTATTTGTGCCTAGGGAAATGTGGTGATTTCGGCAGGTCGGGAAGCCTGGCGTGGCTCTGGCAGGGCAAAGCGGGGTGGAGGAGCTGTGGCGCTGCTGTGGTTGCCTTCTTGCTGCCGACTTCCATTCTCACCTTTCCTGCCTTGGACTCGCCATCTGGCTTGAGGAGCAGCTCTGAGTAGGGTTCCCAAAGCTGCTGTTTCAACATCTGGTTTTGGCACTGGAAGGATTTAACCAAAGCAAACTTCACTTAAATTTGGCAAATTCTGCAGTCACGTAAGCCAAGGGTTTGTAATAATTTTTCGCTTTGGAAATGAGCGTGGACAGAACAGTTGGCGAGTGCCGGGGCTTAGTTAGGTAATTCACATTTGGTCTCTTAACCAAGCCTGGTTCCCGGCCTTGCAAAGGGGAAAATCAAGTGGTGCTTGGGTGGCTTGTTGCCTGGGAGCTGCCTTGCTCGGCGGCAGGAAGAGCCTGACCACGTCGGAGCTGCGCAGGCTGGGGCACGAGTGTGAGCACCTGGCGTGGCTCCAGCAGGGCGGCCGTGCCATTCCTCATCCCCCGGTTGGCTCCAGCTCTGCTCAGGCACCTTTCCCAGCACCATGTGCAAACTGAGCAGTAAACCTCATCCTCGAGCACTCTTTCTTTTTTTTAATGTTATCCCTGTTCCTTCCATTTAAATGTGGATGTTGTAATTACGGAGTGCAGAATCCTAGTTTTTAGAGATCTGTGACCACAATAAAGTGAATCCAGAAACCAGACGAGTGGTTTCATTTACTACCATTCTAGCTTATTTCCTCCCCCCACGACCGCTGTGCAATACTAAAGGCTTGGCAGCAACTGAAACCAGCTGTCAAAAATGTTTCTTACCCCCACACTTTTAAGTTAATGATGTTCTGAAATTAATGGTGCACTAGACTAATTCTGTCATCTCATTTTGATGGACTCTTGGTCTCTTGCAAGTGATGTTTGCCAACTGGCTTCTTTGTTTTGAGGCAGCGTGCTAAGGAAGTGGATCCCCAGGTGCCAGGTACTGTACATACGTATACATTGAAAACATTTTTTTTTTTTCTCCCCTGAAGTGTTTACAGCTTTAATTTGGTTGGTATATTGTGGTTCACCAAACAAGCTTTCAGGCACGTAAACCAGTAACTTTTAGGAGCATCATGTGCAAGACAGCAGTGGATGAGGTTTTCCACTTCTCGGAGCTGGGAGGTGTCAGCCAGCATCTCGTGTCTGGTTGTCACATTGCACTGGAAGTGGCTTCGGCCCCACGCTGGGCAGAGAAGAGGCACAAGCCTCGGCGGCGGTGCAGAAAGTGGCCTGTTGTGGTGAAGAGCTGAAGGAGCTGAGTTTGATTAGTTGAGAGAAAGGAAAACTGGGAAAGGTGACAGAGATCTTCAAGTGTATGGAAGCAGCAGAGAGGATGGAAATTAGCTGTTCTCTGTTTGCTGTCTCCACATGGATAGGACAAGAAGCTGTTGTTTTATGTGGTGGGAAGGAAGATATAGGTTAGACATGAGTAAAAGTCTTCTAAATGTACATATGGAGGAACACTGGGCTGGATACCTGGAGAGGGAGGTGGAGTCTCCGTCGCTGCTTAGACAGGCATCTGCCAGAGGTGATTCTCACAGTCATTTATGTCTTGGGGCAGGTGGATTTTCCACACTTTCTGTACTTCCATGACTTAGCCCGTTTTTCCTCTCCTAATGCAATGCCTGGATTTATGGCAGGCAGCTCATCCAGCTTTCTCTGTTACTGAAATTTTGGAAGGAAGCTCTTCACTCTGCCAGTGATGAATCCATTTGATTGTCTGCTGTGGTCTGAGGCTCCTGGGGAGATGGTCCCCTGCTTCCTCCTCTCCCTGGCTGAGTACCAGAGGGAAGAGTGGGATAGTTAACGTCACATTTCCATCCTTGACAGGGAAGGGTTACCTCTCAGTGTGAGCTCTACCTGGTTTCCATTCTGGAGAGGTGCTACTGTGGAAACCTCCTTAACAGCAGATTTTGGAGCCGTGTCCTGATGGAGAATAGAAAATGTGCCTGTACTACCCAAATACTTTTTCCCCCGTCCCAAGTTATACAGCCCAGAGAATAAGACAGATTCATAATGGAGATGAAAGTTGACATCTGGGTTCACTTTCCATAGAGGATGTTCTCCATGGAGAACAGTGAGAGAAGCTGTTAACACCAGCTGCAGATTAGGGATGCAGCAGGGAATTATCCTGCCTGTGGAAATCAGTTTAGTTGGAAGGATCTTGTGGTGTTGGGCACTGTTGGGCTGTGAGTGGTGGGTAGGACAGTGTTGGTTTGATTTTGTTTTTCCTTGGATTTTAAATACAGATGCGTTTTCCTAGTAAGCATCAATAGATGTAAAAATATGAGTTCCTATCTGTGTTGTAATACTATTTATTAATAGAATCTATTTAGAATTTTGTCATGTTTTGTAGACTTGTAAGAGGAGTCCCTGTCCCAGACAACTCTTGCATTAAACAATCTGTGTAGCTGCGGGGTAGGTGAGTGGAGAAAGAATGTAAATTTATCGGGCAAGTCTGGCCAAACAGAAACCATCATCCTGCATGCAAAGCATGCAGGAAAAAAAAAAAGGTGTTATACAGAAAAGGGGATGTTTTCTGCTGGGTCGGTTTGGGAGCTCCCTGTTGGTTTGCGCAGCAATGCCCATGCGTGGTTTGGAGACACGAGAAGCTCTTGCAGAGCTCTGTCTTCAAACCCATCTCAGCTCCACGCTGCCTCTGCCACGGGCACTGCCGGCGGAAAGTATTTTCATCAGGAGTGATGTAGTTTAATGTAGTTTAAGCTATGTTTTGGTATCAATTTTTGCTTTCCAGGAATACACTTGAGCTAGAATTAATCAGCATGACAATGTGGTGAAAACAATTTAACCCAAATATTTGATGATGTTTATGATTCCCAGCTGATACTTACAGTCTTTCTAAGTGTGACATGAAGCTTGCCTGTAATGACAAGTCATGGCTAATGACATTGTTTCTCCAAACAGAGAACAGAAACGACATCACGTTTTAATTTGACGTAGAAAATCTAAACGGAATATACTTTGAATTTGCAAAATTTCTGGGTTTGACAGGGTGCAGATCAAAAAAGTTACTCTGTTGAAATTTGCCAAAAAATCCGCAAAATCAAATCCATGTTTTCACTTGTCATTATCTGTCGATAGTGTTTCAAATGCCAGGGCAGAAGTAGGAAAAAAAAAAAAATCAATTTTTTTCATAAACACTTTTGTTTACTCTTTATAAGCAAGGAAGAGGACCTGGAAAAGGAAAAATGGAAATTAGGTTACAAAATACAACCTGAAGTCTGTGGGAATTGGGTACCTGCCTGTTTGTAACCTATTAAAAAAAATAAAAATCCCTGCAAGATGCCCTGCTGCTTTTATGTATTTGGAGCGGGCCATTTGGTTTGGTTTCCTTGGCATTTGTATTGCAGGCTTCTTCAGAGAAATAAATTCACAAGTGTTTGTCTGTCATCACATGACAAGTTATGGAGCCTAGATTGATGTAATCAACAACAGACACACGTCAGAAAACTTAATGTGGTTCAGAAGAATACAATATTTTATTAATTCCTCATTTTGTGTGTGTCTGTGTGTGTGTGTGTTTTAAATGAGCCTCAGGGGGTTCTTAACTTCTGCCAAGAAATAAGAATAATTCGTACAAGTTTATGTTTAACTGCGCCACAACTGTGGTGGAGAATAGCGAAGTTAGGTTCCCCTTAATGACAGATATCTTCATAAAGAGCCACTTTTATTAAGAAAGTTAAAACTTGTTGTGCATTTTAAAGTTATTGCTCCTTATACGTCAGTAGCCCTGTATGAAATTGTTGTTAAATATGTAGTAAAATATTTAGATTGATGGATTGTAGAACTATTTGAACTACATGTGTATGAGTACAAAATTTGCACACCTATTCACGATGTTTTCAGTAAGAGCAAATCTTTCTGAAAATCTTTAAAAGCCTGGGATATTTTTTGTTTTGGGGGGTCTTTTTTATTTTAATTTAATGCAATACGCTGAAGATACAAATAATAAAGCCCTGCTGATGTGGGATTGAAGCTATAATGGGACTAAACACAAGCTGTCTGTTGAAGAACAGTATCTTAAAACTTGTTAACCACTGGGTTTCACTTTTAATCGGAACTGGTGATCTTACACAAAATGACTATGTTGTAGTTAAGGCTAAAGGTAATTTCAGTGAGAAGACCAGCTAAAAAAGCAAATTAAACGATGCAGCAGATTGTGGCAAAAATTCACGTGAAAATGACACAGTAAGTGTGTATCGCTTTTCCTGAGACTGAGGATTGCCGAGCAACTAGCACACGGCACTCAGCTGGCAGATGGCATCATGCTAGACTTTTCTGTGTTCAAAAGGGGAAAAAACCCAATGAATTGTTCACCAGCAAGAAGTAACTTCTTGCTTTTCAGCAGCGTGGGCTTCATCAGCGAAGTATGGATTAAGCTTTACTTTTTTAACAACTTCGGTTGTTGCCTTCTGCCTTGGGAAGTGCTTAGCATGCTTTGGAAACCATAAATGAATAATGTTGCAGTAGAACCTGGTTAAGCTGCGCTATCAGCTTGAGTGTTCTCTCAGAGGAGTTTCTCAAGTCAGAGAGAAGGTGAGGAGCAGCCTTTTGTGAAGCTCAGTGTTCTCTGTGATTTGGGACTGTGCTGTCTCTTCTGGCTGTGCTGCTTTAGCATCTTTATTGAAAGAAGGGTAACCAGTTCCTTGGAGTGATAAATAACAGCTTAATTTGCCCAGAAATGAATGATTTTGCTCTTCTTGCGCTGCCAGGTAACAGAAATTTACCATCTAGTGCCTTTGAGTTGCATGTTACAAGGTTCATGCATGTTTCCATACTCCTTGACAGATTTGTTCTGAAACTCAAAAGGTGTAAAGTTTGAAATAGAACTAATATTAAACATAGGTTGCTGCAATTGATCAACCGAGATTTTCATTTTTTTTTTCTTTTTCTACATTTTGTTTTGCAGGTATTCCTTTGGTAAGTGAATAAAAACGAGAAAAAATCTGCAGTAATAATTTATTGATGCATTTGTGGGTATGTAGCTTTTACATTACTCTAACTTGCTTTCTCTGTCTTTCTCTTTCAAATGTTTAAGGTTTGATTGTCTCTGTTCTCTGCCTTTCAATGAATTTCTTTGAGCTCGTATGCCCTTAAGGAAGGAAAACTGGTGTAAATTCTGTAAGTTGCGATTGTAGGAGACTTGGTGGAAGGGTTGTGTAAGTACCACCAGTATCGTTATGAGGGTGACATTAAAGACAAATAGTTAAATAAGCCTGAGGGAACCAAACAAAGTGAGGTCTGAAGGACATCCCCTGGGAGGGAACCTGTTCCCCCCAAATTCCAATTCCCTTTCCGCTGGTGATTTGTATGAAGTTGAGAACCTCTTACTCATATCATCTGCTTTTCCGCAAGTGTGAGGTGCAGATATTACTCCTTTGGAGGTCTGGAAAGTTGATTTGTGCTTTGCACAGGTTGGGGTTTTTTTTTTTAAGCATTAAGTACTCCAACCCACAGCTGGAGTCTAAATGGAAAGTTAGAAATCCCAGTAGAAAATGTTCCTCTCTGTGGAAATATTAGGAAAGCTGTTAGTGTGCTTCTGACTTCCTGGGAAGTACTGCCATGGCATAATGTCTTGAAACAGCCTATTTGCTCACATTTTCTCATCCCTTCAGCCAGGTGCTCGTGCTGTTGGATGGGTGGATGGAGAAGGATACTGGGCCCTTGCGGGAATGAGAAGGAGATTCATATTCCCAAGTTGTCACTAGCCAGTCACAAATAGAAATTTAGTTTTTTTAATGTAAGGCACAAGAACAGTTAAAGTCCATTTGTGTCAGCGTATTATGGAGGCTTCCCTCCCCTTCTCCTTCAGGGAATTGCATCCATCTCCTTGTTTACCAATTGATTGTTTTGTTTTAATCAGTTGTAAGTGGATGTACTGCTTTAGTTTATGTGGGATCATTGAGATGGTGCTTCACCAAGTGGAGAGGTGGAGGATTATGGAGAATTGTTTCCACTCCTGTGTGTTTTAGATAATTCCAAATCAGATGTGGATTTTTTTAATCAGCTGGACAATATAAATCCACGCTTTTGTTGGGTTAGTGAGGACAACCATCTTAGTTTTAACACAAGTTACTCATCTTCTGTATATGTTTTCCAGGTTGTAGAAAAACTGCTTTTCAGAAGTGGTGTTTTATCTTTCTTTGGCCTTTCTTTATGTCCCAACTGGATAGCCACCCTATGAGGATTACTGAAGTCCTTTGTACGCAGTAGGGTCTCTCCCTTCCTTGTTTTTGGCTTAAGGGCTACTTCTGAATAAGATGAATGAGATGTAAATCTTGAGTTACTTTTGTTAGAATACAGGAAAACCACAATATTTTTGTTATAATATAGCTGAAACAACAACATTGTCATCCATTGCTGTAGAAGTACATTAAATATTGCTGAGCTCTGGAAGCCTTATTCTTTGGTAGCATCTACTTCAAAGCAAGATCTTAAAAAAAAAAAAAAAAAAAATTCCTGGAGAGATCTTTGTAAATGCTGACTGTTTCCTATTCCCCTCCAGGAAGTGTGCTTTTTTTGAGACATCTTAGGATGGATTTTGGTAGCCTCTATTAAAACTGCAGGCTGTCCCTATGAATTTTAAAGAACTCCAGAGTCTGGAAATAACAACAAGCTGTTAGGCCAAATGGGATCAACTGGTATTGCCACAGGTTTTGCTCTTTGCTCTTACTCCTGTCAGGTAACAGTTATTAAAAACACTCCTCACTTCAGGGAATGAACCGCGAAAAACAGCCATGCAAGGGCTTTCACAGCGCAAAGCACCGGCTGCGTTGGACTATTTATCTTTGAAAGGTGAAGAGGTGCTCGGCAATGCAAATCCTGGAGTGGGCGCCAGCTTGGGGGTTAGCACTGGTCTGAAATTAGCTGAGCTGTAATAACTTTTCAGCTTTATTTATTGTTGTTCATGTATAAATTTGGCTTTAGATGTAGCGTGACGTGTTTCAGTGAGCACGGAGCAGTTTGACATTGGGTCCCTCCCCATGGACAGGCACAGCTCAGGCGTGCGAGGTTCCCTGCCAGCAGGCGGGAGCGCTGGGCTGGATCGTCACTTTTCCTCCCTGTTTCTGGCAGTGCAGTGCTCTGGTTGCTGAGTGTGGACTCTGCTCTGGTGAGACTGCTCGATGGCTGGACTACGCTGGATTGCTTTGGCCCTTCCTAGCGGAGCTGAGGCTGCTGGGAGTCTTGGGAATGGATGGGTGGATGGATGGATGTCCTGCCTGTCCCCGGTGGAGCACACCTGCAGGGCCAGCAGCCATGCTGTTCCTGGAGACGTGGCTTTCATGGCAACTTCATCCTTAGCCTAAATCTTCTCCTTGAGCTTTGGTATACCAAGGCCTTTCTTCCTTGGCCCCTTCAAGCTACTTTCGAGGTGCCTTGGTGACCTGTGT
This sequence comes from Chroicocephalus ridibundus, assembly GCF_963924245.1. NCBI lineage: Eukaryota > Metazoa > Chordata > Aves > Charadriiformes > Laridae > Chroicocephalus > Chroicocephalus ridibundus. The sequence continues at coordinate 51,428,858 of NC_086291.1, read as the reverse complement.
GTGCCACCGTGAGCCACCTGGCCTCACTCAGTGCCCTTGGTCCTGCCTGGCTCAGCTCCAAAAGTGGCAGGTCTCCCTCTCTGTGAAGGATGCAGCTGTGGTGCTGGGACTAGAAAGAATTGGCAAGGTCAACTTGTTATTTTTTCCTTTTTTAAAATTAAGGACATCTTTTCTCTTGGCTTAGAATAAGACCAAAGCTGCCTCAGCAGATTTGTGGTGTTGACAGCTTTGCTGTTTCTGACTCCTTCTGAGCAAGGATGCGCTCTCCGAGAGCAGTAGTTCCTGATGATGCTTCAGTCTGACATACTCCCAAGGACTTCTTTTTTTTTTCCCCAGTGGAAGCCTGATTTTAATATAGTGATTTATTATCTCTGTTCTAACAGAGGCTTTGAAAAAGATGATGCTCTTTTACAGGCTTTCTTGTCTTCTTTCTTCTGTTCTACCTTGTTATTGTGTTAAGGAGCCCCAGATATTCAGAAGGCGGTTTGATGGCCCTAAGTCTTTCCTGAGATATCAGTGAGGAGATAAGCAGAGCTGCAGGAAAGCTGCAAAGATTGTGTGAGTTGTAATGGACAGCCCCATCTCTCTGTAAAGTAAAAATCCAGGTGTAGTGTGGAAAATGATGTAACTGTTCAGGGAGATTCTGACTCCACATCGTCACCTCCATGGCCGCCGGATACCTCTCAGAGTTGCAGTCTGGATTCCCAGCAAGGAACCCGCAGAATAGACAGAAATGTGTCTGTTTACCTTTTGGCTATCAATGGGATCATTAAACGGAAAGGACTGAGAAGCAGCTGATCTTATTTGACTCTTGATGCACAAAAGTGTCCTATTTGGAGCCAAAGCAAATGTTTCCTTGGGGATTGTTCCAGAGAGCCTTGCTTCTGCACTCTTTGCAGGCCAACTGTATGGCTAGAATTAGAAGCATATTTTAAAAATAAGAACTCTTCCCCCCCCCCCCTTACAGTAAACTTTCTTGTTAATTTTGGTATGGAGAGAAGACAATCACTGAAGGTGGAATTAAAGTCCTAGTTTTTTTCCATTATGTGTAAACATGGAATAAGCAAATAATTTAGTTCATACCCATGCCTGCCCCCTAATTTTATGTTGCGTCTATTATCTCAGAATTTAAGATGAAATGTGTTTTGATTAGTAGTAGAATAAAAAGTTGAGAGCCGAGTGTACGTAATTCTCCATTACTTGTTAAATCCTCACTCTTTACTTCAATGCAAATTGTTCCAAGGAGGATTTTCTTTTAAAAGGTCTTCAGGGATCTTGAATTTTAGATGTGCACTGACATAAAATTAAATGTTAGAGTGCACAGCTGGGGTTCTGGCTTTTGCTGTACAAGATTGAGATGTTTCTCCTTTTGTGAGTGCATGTTTCCACGGAAGAGGTGAGGTTTTCATATTAGTTGCACTACACTAGTGAGCAGCGCTGTGGTCATGGAAGAAAATGAGAGTACGTGGAAATGACTGAGGTCAAACTTCACCAGTGCAGGTCCAAAGCTTGGTTTAAAAGTATACCGAGATGGGGATGTGTCTGGGCTGAACTGTGCCTGGAGCTAACACCATGATTCCTGCAGATCCATCTGCAGTGTCTGCCTGGTGGGTGTGAGGTTGCCCAAGTGTAAGAGAATTCACTGGCAGAAGTTTGCTTTCTTGCATGGCAGGACATAAGTATCCTGCTCGCAGCCGGTGGCACTTGTTACTCCGGTAGCTCGCTGTACAGACGGCACGTGGGAGAGACACTGGCAGCAGGACATGGAGAACGGGTTGGTCTGTGTTATTCCTGGAGAACTTTATTCTGTTCACAGCAGGAGACCGCGGAGCCACGGCGCGACTGTCCCAGTGAGCCCCTGGGAATCGCTGCAGGGTTGAACACCCAGATGGCCATAGGCTGCTATTTATTCATTCTCCCCCCATGCCGAGATGGGAGGGATGGGGTTGCTTACTGACTGTTCCTGTTCCTGGCTAATATTGTGATCTGCTGTTCCTATTTCTCGTGTAAGAGTGGGAAACTTTTCTCTCTGTCTTATTAAATCTATTTTTCAAGCTGTCACTTAACCAGGTCTAGTGACAGAGTCGGATGTTTATGTGGCCCTGGACACTTGAACTCTGGTGTTTTCAATCACAACAGCACCTTTTGCCAGCCGTTGTGAATTAAATACTCCTCATGACCTTTTACCCTCGCCGCTCTTAAATTCATGCTTTAAAAACAGCTTAATGAGGGGTTTACTGGCCCAATTGGAAGTTTTTATTAAAACCTATTAGTGTGCTAGAGTAGCCTGCCTGAAGGAAACGATTAGCCCAAAGCAACTAAACTCGGAGCTGGCCCCTAGCCACACCAGGTTTTCACTAAACTGTTTCCAGACCCATGTTTAACCCTAACACTGCAGCTTGCATGGTATTCATATCCTCTGCTTTAATTTATAGCTTGTCTGATTCTCTCCCCAGCCTTTCTCAATGTTCACGAAAGCATTTTGTTTTAATGTAATTAGAACTGTGTTAAAGGGCAACGTGCCTTCATTCAGGCCTGACTCGTTTGAGAGCCTCAATTAAGTGGAAGTGTTCCCCCAAAGTCCTCTGCTGATGCTGCCTGGGGAAGGGGCTGCCCTACAGACGGGGTTTAGAGCCTGCCTGGACAAAGCCATGATGCTCCCAGGGCCTCGGTTAAGCTTCCCTTGAGGAGCATCCCCTCATCAGCTCAGTGATGCAGCTGCGTTGGCGGAGCACCCTGGGGTTTGAAATGAAGCTGTGTTATCTGGAGGACACAGACTTCGGGATAGCACGCTGGAGCTGGAGGGTGGAAATCCCAGCTGGTTTCTGCTGCTAACTTCCCGTTAGATCTTAGCTTGTTTATTCGAACTCCTTTATTTTATATTCAGAACTGATCCAGTGGTTCTTGCCCATCTTAAAAATAGACTTTACAATGCTACTGAAGCCCTGCAGCCATTATCTTTGTGTTCTTGTGCTTATGTCTCCATAGAGCTGAGAAAAGCAGTCCAGAGCTCCTACACGTTAAGAAAATTGCTGTAGCAAGTCCCATGCCCCCAAAGTGCTGGACGACTATCAACTTTGTACATATTCCCTCCCCATCCGTGCGCCTGGCTGCTTGTCCAGGCTTCCTGCAATGTATCCTGAAACCACAAGGCCTTTGGAGAAGGGACTTCCAGTGCTTTTTTTTTTTAATATATATATATACATATATAAATAAATATATTTGGCCCTTGCCAAACAGCTTGCCTGTTTGTAGATGTCCGCAACTACTGAACTGAAGGCATGAAATAATACAAAACTTCTAAGCTGTATTTAGTGTTTTCCTGGAGGTTTTCTTTGTTGTCTGGCTGCTGATAATGGTACATACCCAAAGTGATGATACGTCACCCAGGAGTCACTGATGTATGTACTGAATGCATTTGTCAGGCTTTATGTTTTTCATTGCTAGCCTGTAATCAGGGAAGGCAAGTTGAAGACTGAGACATAGACTCTTGCTTACAGGACCTTGTTTTAGCCTGTGAAGAAGCCAGATTCCCCCATAATACAATTACAGTTAGCAAATATAAAAACTAATAGAAAAAAAAAAAGGGGTCTTGGCCATGTACCAACTAGGCTGCTGTTGAGGTGACAAAGGTTTAGGCTCTGGGATGCTTTTTGAGCATCATAAAGTGATTTTCTATAAACGGAACACAAAACAAAAAGCAACTGGTCCCTCTCTACACCGTGCATTTCCTGAGTGTCACCTCCTGTCTTTATTTTTACTGGCATATGGATGCACCAACCTTGGTAGGTACCTTTTAAAAAGAATGTTTAAGGAAAAATCTGCCATTAAAGTTATTACTGTAAAGTAATGCCTTTGATTGCGGCAATTATGCAAATGATTTTAAGGGATAAAATACTTCTTAACAAGGACTGATGTAAATGATGGTGCTGCAATGAGTGCATAACTTCTTCAAACAAGATCTTTCCATGCAAGTAATTTTCTTTCAGCTGTTTGCCGTGTTGCCTGGATGTCGACCTGTGTAACCGATGACCGGCCTGCGGATGTGATTTTATTTTCTCTTAATACAGGAATGTAAGTGGGTGGAATGGGAACGCTGGTCTTGCAGAAACTGGGAAACCCTTTCCCTAAGCAAATTATTTCTCCACAGCTCTTGTGACTGACTTTTGTCCTAGCCTTAATAAAAAGGAAACAAACAAAAATGCTTTTTGCAGGCAGAGATTTTCGTCAGAAAAAGGCGAGTTGGACTGGGTGACTAGCGAAAGTGGAGCTCTCCTTGATTAAGGCTCTTGCCTTAATGCATTGCCAAAGTTAAGTGAAATGGAATTTCCTCCATATTAGTTTTAAAGCGGAGAAGTTGGATCTTTGTCCTCCATAGTCTGGAAGAACATTGACCACAATTTGAAGGCAAGCGTGGTGTGGCTGAGGGACTTAGCTCCTACTTCAGTCTGTGGTGTTTAAACTAAGCTTTTAGCGGAGCAGTGCTGCATGGCATCAGTTATGAGAAGGTTTACTGTTTCAGTTCAAATTATTCCCAAAAAGTGTCTATGGACAGTCAGTGCCTTGAGTTTGAACTAGGTCAAGGATGTTCTCCCCATATTATGGATTTGTTGTTATTGGCCCTCCTGCAGCTGGCATATATAGGCATAAAAGCCTTTATAAAGTCATGACAGTGAGTAGTTGTGGACGTAGAGCAGCCTGGCAGGGTGCTCCACACGTAACATGAGTACTGTTTGTGCTCAGCGAGGTAGCTGAATTGCTGCATCCCTTTGAAACCTCAGCATTAAAGGTATCGTGGAAATGCAAAACGAGTGTGCGCGTGTGTTCATTAGTGATGTGTCTAGTCTGCTTGAAAACCTGTGTTGTCGGGAGAAAGCTGCGGGAATTAAAGGTATAAAGAGGTCTTGAAGGTCTGGTAGCACAGATGTCATGTAGGGGTCTTGGGATGCAGTGGATTACAGGATACTTTGTTTAGTGGGGGCTTCAAAAAGGGGCACAGCCTGCTGGAGGAGGCAGCAGCCTCTGTCTCTGCCAGCCGCGGCCACAGGCAGCCCCGTTGTTCGGTTGGTGCTGGGCTTGCACGCCAGCGCCGCGTCTCCGGCCGGCGCTTGGATGCTATCACGCACATCGAGCTGGGGTGCCCAGTTTGGCTGGAGCAGGTGTAGTCATTTGCAATTATAATCAGAGCTTCTGTTTTTTGCAAATCTGTGTGCAAATAGCAAGGGTATTGTATTCAAAGCTTCATAACCTCCGCGTTTTCTCCTGAAACGCATTCTCCCCTTTTGGCTGCTTTTCCTCCTTTATAAGGAAAGGATTTAATGTGCTTAGGGTGATGGTGTTAATATCTGCTTAGGTTCGTATCCTTTTAGCTAGATTCTAACAAAAGAAAATTTGTATATGTGGGCATTTATTTTAAATGTGGGCATCTTTGTCCTACGAAAAAGACAGTCCATATTAACTTTAATTGCTATAAATATGTAAGAGTGCACCTATTCACAGATACACCTGAACAGTTTGGTACTGGCCCTGAGTTCACTTGTGTGCGTTATAAAGCCAGCACTTGTTCTCCTTATCTTGCATTAGTGTCTCTGCTATCTGCTATCCTGAGCTTACGTCGGATTTGTGTTAAGCCTTTCCGTTAAACTTGGGACTTTGTGCAGTGTTCCCAGTTGCGGCTTCCTGTGCAAAACCAAAAACAAGACTAGGGTTAATAAAAGTGCCAGCACACTTTAAAAAAACCTAAAATCTTCATAGTAGCCTTTTCATAGAGAGGTGCATCTGAACAAAGGCTCTGGCTCTGATCACGCTCAAATTTTTGAGGAGGATTTGACTTATGTCCAAACATCCCAGCTTGGACTGATTGCTACTTGTTTGTATAAAAAAAGAAGGCATTTCTTTTGCCAAAGGATCCTAAAAGCTTGTTCCAAGCTCGCTATAGTCAAGGGAAATGCTGCCCACTGCTGAAAAGTTGCCATCACTTGGGGTGAGGTTTAGCACTGTCTGATAACACATGGGGACATTGCACAGTATGAGACAGAGTAACCCAAACACAGTTCCCGCTTGTTTGGGGGGAGTTTAGGAGGTCAAATGTGATTACCCAGTTGGAGTGTGGCTGGGAGACGGTGATTAATTCCCCCAATACTTCAGAAAAGCCTGTGGGAATTTTAACGACCCCAGTGATAAGACTCTCAGTTTTGTGCATCATTCAGAAAAGCGGAGCTCTACCTGCCCAGCGCTGCTGTGACACTGTCTGGGCTCAGATTTGGGACCGGTTCAGCGGTGAGGAGGGATGGGGAGATGCCGTGCGGGTGAACGTGCCATCTGCAGAGCTCCCATCTGTGTCCTACAGCACAGATGGGTTTCCGAAAGGTAAGCGGGCAGGTATGACCGCTCCGACCTTGCTCATGCTGGGGGGTTAGCAAGAGGTTGCAACGTTTGTACTGACTGTTGGGAGTTGTTGCTTCTCCCTCTTTTGGTTCTTCCTATTTAATTGTGCAAAAGCCACTGCAAAACTGTGGCAAAGTCTTTCAGCAAGGCTAGCCTCATACCATAGCCATAAAATTCTTCCTGTAAGTACTGTCCTATGCGATTATTTTTTTCTTTTTGCTCTATTTTTAAAAACAAAACTCAGGCAACTCTTTGAAATAGGGTTTTGTTAAGTGTTTAGGCGGTTGCAGAGGACGTCGGCTTTATTTTATGTTCTCAGCTCATTTATGGGTTACTGCTGGTTTTTCTGCTTCTGAATAGTACCTTCTTTCTGGCCGTAGCGCTCACCTATGTGTTACCGTGTTTGAAGGATCTCGAGCATGCTGCTGTGAGCTGCCGAGCAAGAATAATGGCACTCTTGTTGTCCCCGCGGTATTTGCCAGTTGTCATAAATGCCAAGAGTCAGCACAGCCCGGGCAGAGACCATCTACTTGGTTTTAACTTGTAGAAGGCAGTCAGTTCTAATGAGTATGTCTTCCAAGCCAGACGGCCAACATAAAAGCATAATACACCTCAAAACTGGGAGATAGATAGTAAAGTTTTTTCTGATTTTTAGTGAGAAAGACACACTGGGGAGAATGCAGTGAAAACAATGGATTAGCTCCATGACAGTGCTGGCTTCAACAGGCTGACACTTCTCAGCAAGGTGCTGTTTAAATTCACTGTGATATCGCCAGGCTTTTGATGGAAGGAGGATGAGAGATGGGCAGAGTTGTCTTCAAGGCGTGCTTCGATCAAAAGTTCAAGTCTGGCATGGGAGAACAAGTTTTATTTTTATTTTTCTATTTTTCTGAAGTTAAATAAACCTTGATGTGCAGAATAACCCCTGAATAATAATAATAAACTGAAGGACATCCAAGGAACTGCTGCTGGTTTTATTTTTCATTAACCACACTGTCATTTCTAATGTTCATCTGATTTATCTATGTCTGGTTAACCATTCAGATGCCCTTTTTCTGACCTGATGTATATCACATAAAAAACTTATGGCAGTAATTTATAGAGGGTGATTACAGCTCTGAATGTAAAGTTTTGGAGCGCCATTCTTCTTGGGGATGGTGGGCCTTTGTTGGGTGTTCCCGAGGTATACGGTAGAATTACGAATTAAAGGGTTGGGGCCTTGGGACTTGGCATCTCTGGGCAGCAAAAGGAAGTTGTGTGTGAGCTCTGAGGAAGGTCAGTGAGAGTGTGGGCCCTTTTTAAGGAATCCAGCTCTATCGGGATATTCTTCATCCTTCCTTTATTCTAGACTTGATCCGGAGTGTGGAAGTTTGAGTGGAAGTCCATAGATTTTGGATGCTTTCCGTCAGGAATGTCTGATGAGCAGAACTGCACTGCTGTTTGGGTTAGGTTAAGTGGTCTACATCTTTTGTCTTTTTTAATCAGTCGTAGGATTTGAAAAGCTCTCTGTCTGGAGAATGATCAGCAGACCTGCACTGTACTCTGAATGCCTCTGTGCTGCTCAAACAGAGATGTGGAGGGAGCAGTAACAGTATTGCAATAGAAATGGCATTTTGACAGGAGGAAGAACACTTTAGTATTCCTGCCCATTTGTATCTGGTAATAACTTTTTTTTGGCCACGCATTAAAAACCAGTATTAATCATTGACTTGACCAATAAAACAAAGGGCCGATTTCAGGACACGTATCCTAGCGTGCTCTCATCTATTCTTATTGTCTCCTTTTTCTTGCTGGGAGGAGGAGTGCTGTGTGGGGTGGTTTTTTCCCTTCTTTTAAGTCATCTTTCTAAGGGTATTTATTTGACTGTTCAATGCTACTGAGGGCTAAAGAGGTTAATGTATTTGTGCTGGCAGGGTCCTTTTTTGAAGCCTGTGTGTTTCTTCACAAGTCTGTATTTTGAAGTTTATTGCATTTGCTGTGTTCACTTCACGCATAAAGACCGGTAGAAATACTGACGTTGGGAAATGGAGTGAGAGCCAGAGGTCAAGTTTGATCTTCCTCTGAGTGCTGGGCTCCTTGATCTCCCCGGAGCAGGGAGTAAGCTGTCACTCTTCACTGTCTTTGCAGAAATTGATGCAAAAGTGAGTGACCACATGAATGGAGCCGTCGAAGGATTTCTTCTTAAAGTTCCTTTGTCCAAAAATGTTGTTTCCTTGAAATGGAGATTATTCGTGGGAATGCGTTGGCTTGAGCAGATTTCTGGATCGGGAAAATGAAGTCAACGTTTTTGAAATTGTTGTAACTCTTTTTGTCTTGCCATCCTTGAATTAGAAAAAAGTGTGCCGTAGTTCAGAGAGATTTTAGCATATAGAAATTTAGAAAGCAATTGCACTTACTATAGCACAAAATGTGCTTGCGGTAGTGTGTTTGTGCATGCGATAAAATAGAACTGTGCAGCAGCTCAAAGCCAAATTCAGATCAAATCTGTAGGTTTAGTAGCAACCAGAAATACTGCATTTCCTTGCCTCTGCCAGATTTAAATGTGAGCGAACTGACTCATTTGTGTGAAGAAAGTGTTTAATGACTTAGCATCATTTAAAACCTGTATCTTTGTAAAAATTAATGGGATTTGACTGCATTCTTGAGCATCATCTGAACTTCATATTTCGGGTAAAATCATTCCAGGAACAAATGTGCAAAATTTGGTACAAAAGAGGAGACGTGCAGAGAAGCATGCGCTGTGCTGTTGGATTGTGTTGAGTGGTGTCTCCAAGGTACCACAGAAGGGAGCCTGGGCCTCGGAGCTGCCAGTTTTCTTACTATCCCCAAAGCATCTTGTTTGACTGTAAGGAATTTACTGCGGCAACTGGGAGTTGAAATAGCTTGTGTGTTTTTATATGATTTGGGGCATCTCTGCACAGAAGTCAAAGCCGATGCATCTGCCTCCTGCTGAGCCCTGTGACCTTCAGTACGCTGCTGAGTGGGATGCCCTTATTTTCTGAAATACCGTACTAGCACTTGAGTATTATAGTTTTATTTTACCAGTTTTGGTTTAAGGAGAATGCTACCTAGCCAAATACTTCTGGCCGCCTCCTCATTGCATCCATCATGTTCCCTTAAACTCTTAAAAAATTTGATTCATTTATTTATTTTTAGTCTAGCGAAATAATTTTCTCATGGGTTTCTTTTCCGTTTCTAAACTGGGTGAAACCGCAGTGTTAAGCCATCCTCTTCCCAGTCATATATAGGAAGTGAGTGTGAGCCAAGGTACATATTTTATGTTAGTCAAAAGAGATAAGTGTCAGGATTTCAAAGTAAATTCCACCCTGCAATTTCCAGCGCAGAAATCTCTGCTGTACCTTGGCTCTTGTGCCTTGATTCAGAACAGTTGGCACTTTTATTGCAACTCTCTTGTAGTTTCATTTTCTTCTGTAAGGAGAGGGGTGGTTTGCCTGCATGCATGACAAAATTATCTGTCCGAGTCATCATCCCTCTAGGAAAACCCTTGAATGGCAGGAAAATTGCAGGTAGCAAAGCCGGAGAAGTGCTGGGATGTGAGCCACAGGTGTGCCAGCCGGGAGGGGAAGAGGAAGGTGCAAGACGCTGTGCTTTATCGTCTCGGAAAGAACAAAAGTGGCTCCTGTCCTCCTCAGCAGAAGGCTTAATGCCTGAGGGAGGTGGTCCATTCCCAAGGGTAGGTACCTGTCATGGGGAAGGGACAGGCTGCGTTATTGGTGGGGAGGGAGATGAGCCTGGGGCTGTGGTCTCACTTGCCTGGTGTGCATTAACCGCATCTTCCAGGTCCTGTTTCCCTTGACATCAGATGGGGATAAGGCTTCCCCCAAGGTGCTTCCAGACCTTCATGTAAAGCCGCTACATAAATGCGAGAGGTTGCTACTCAGGTAAGGCACAGTGCCTAAAATAACAGTGTTTTAGTAGTGGGATTTTGATTTCTATTCTATGCTTTCAGGCTATTAGGTGATTAAACCACCATTAAAACCGGACTAAACAGCTCCGGGTTTTAGTGGAGCTGGTAGCGGAGGTGTGGAGGTTTATGAGGTTACGTCTTGATTTACCATTTATTATGAACATTTATCAGGGAGGAGATACAGGGTAATTTTCTGGTTTGTTTCATGTTTGTCTGAGCCACGCTGGATTGTGTCCGATTCAAATATGAACCTCGAGCTCGGCTGGAAGACCTGTGGGATGGAGCCCTTGGCTTCTGTGGGTAGGAAGGCCATGGAATCCCGAGTGGCAGGCTGTGGTTTTATCCGTGCAGACTGAGCCTCTCAACAAGTATTGCTCAACCTCCCTGGAGCTGGCTCAGGGCTGGCCGCCTCGCTGCGTGGGCAGGCTGGGCTCCGACCTGCCTGCCGAAGCCCATACCGGGACAGCTTCCAGGGAAGGGTGGGAAACGGCAAAAGCAGGAATAGGTCCTGCAGCTCCAGCCTGTCACCACCCGACCGTCTGCCTTCTGCCGGTACCAAGGTTTTTCCCTCTGCAAAGGAGGGTTTGGGGCTAGCACAGGATGACTGCGCTTGCACTTGGTGGAGATCTGCCTGGGAGCTGAGTGGCGGTACCGGGGGGAAAAGTCATCCTGCAATTCTCCAAAAATAGGGTGGTACTTTTGTGTGGGAGGGGTGAAAGGAGAGAGCAAAGATGATCCCCCCCCAGAAAAGAGTGAGGAGGGAATAAACAAGCTATGCAGCAAATAAGCGATGAGCAATCTGGGTGCAGGGTGGGGAGGAGACGTCAGGAAGGCTCCTCTGGGGGAAAGGAGCAGTGGGGAAAGGTGAAGGATGAGGGGCAGAACCCGATGGGGAAATCGTTCTTGTCCCTTGTTTCGGCTCGCTGAGGTAATGCTGTTATTTTCGAGCGGAGAGCTGGAGCGCATGGCAGAGCTCCGTTCCCCCGTGTGATGTCTCTGCTCGGCCTCGCAGCTGCAGGAGGAAGCTGTCAGCGATGGGAGCGATGGGCTGCTGGAGCTGCGGGACAGCCATGTGTCAGCGCCAATTGTCACAGGGGCAAACGCTGCTGGGATGTTTTTTATTTTATTTTTTTTTATGCAGTTTGGTAAACACAAGAGCCAGATTCCGGGTGTAAATCTGGAGTAGTGTCAGTGCAGTTGGATCGGCCCAGCTGTGCTGGATATCTTGCTCGGAGGGGAGTGTGGCACGGAGCTGGCACGTCAGGCTGCTCTGCTCTGCTTGGAGACACTGGAAACATTCCCAAAGGGATGGGGAAGGGCAGCAAGTGGGAAGGAGGTGCTGGGGAGGTGTAAGAGGGGATAGCACAGAGCTGTAGCTCTTCCCATCTATTTTACACTTTGCTAAGCACTAAAATGCCATATTTTTTTCCTCTGTATTTAGCCGATAATTATATTATGTTCTCATTTACATGGCTTACTTCTTAATATGACCTCTTCTGGCTTATTCAGCTTTTTAAAACAGACGTGCGTGATAGCTAATGGCCAGGGAGAGGAGGAGTATTTCTTAAAAGCAAGATTCAGTGCTTTATATTAAACACCTTAAATTTGAGCTTCAGAAAATCCAGCAATAGGAATTGGTGTTTATTGTGGCAATTCATGTGCCTTCATCCCAAAGCTTCAGCAGGAGGTTAACCCGGTGCCCTGGGTCCGTCAAGGAGTTGCCCAGGCGATACCGGTGCTCAGCAGCCGCAAATACCGGCAACTGAGGTGGGGCTGGGAACAGCCATGGGGCCATGGGGCAGGCGCCGGCTCAGAGCTGCATCGCTCCATGCTGATTTCCACACTCATGCGTATCTGCGGGCACGGCGCAGAGATCTTTGTCCTAAAAGGCTCCAGGATTTACAGCTGTATTGGTTGTCGAGCCCTTGGGAAGGGAGTTGGAGGGTTTTCAGTGTTAAGAGCTGTCTTGCCTGTGTCCTTGCCGCAGAGTGGGTGAGGCTCGGTCTGAAGCGTTGTTTGGGCTTTAAAACTTACCCCCAGATACAGGAGTGAACCCGAGCTCAGAGCAAAGATAAATCCACATCCCTGGGGGTTTCTCGGGGGCTGCTGGCTCTTGCGATCATTGCTGCAGCTCCTTCTCCGTCGTGATACGGCACAGCTCGTCGTATAAAATCCTTGCTCACGCTTTGCAGTGTTGTGTCAGCCCTACAGTGTAGCTCAGATGGTGATTTCATTTATTTATTTATTTTTGAAAGAAAGTGACTTGATGCATACATTTTGATCCACAGGAATATGGAGAGCTCTGAGATCTGTGCAGTGAAAATGGTTTATAGATAGTTAAGCAGGGGAATTTGGCCAAGACTTTCTGGCACACAGCTTGGACACTTATAATAATTTATTATAATATTTTCCCATCTGTTTGTTATTATTAAATATGAAGTACTGATGTTGTGCAATCTTACCTTTTGGATTTATGCGCAGAAGAAATCGGTGCACATTTTTATTGAATACCTTTTAACTCTAACTTATGGTTACGAACAGCATTTTGAACTTCTCCTTTGTGAATTTAAAGTAAAATTAAATTTAAGAACTCCTGACACATGCCACTCTTCAAGGGTCAGCACTTTCTCTTTGCAAAATTATCCTGTACAGGAATATCTTTCTCAAGTGTTTTATTTCACTTCTAAATCCTGGGTTGCCGGCACCTTCTTTTCCTGCTTGGGTTATACGTGAAAGGAAGTCAGTGTTGCAGTTGTGTCCCTGGCCATGCACACATGGAAGGCAAAATAGCCTGTATTTATACCAGCACCAGGTATGAAACTGCTGTGAACTAGAAGGTTTGTGCGATTGCCAGAAAATAACTCCTGCCGCTGGACTGCTGATACCCACTGCCTTGAACTGGTGCAGCCGGGACCGGGGGGAGCTGTAGGTGTCCCTATGGTTTTGTCACACGTGCTGCTTTTCAGGGCCACCCTCTGTAATGGAAATAACTCTGTAGACCAACAAGCGTCTCCAGAAATTCCAGATAATTGCTAAAAACTCTTCTCTCTGCAGATGCATCGGTTGGAAGAGGATCTGGGCTCTTTGTTTGAAATTAAGCGCTTTTTCACTCCTTTCAGTCCAGAGGGTTGCTGTGCTCGGTTGTATTTCCCCAGTGCTAGGTACTTTTAAAAAATGTTTTATCTTTGATACCTGTTCTTATCCTCCCATGTAGTCATTTAGAGTGGGACATTGTGTCGTGCTAAAAAGGTATTAATCTCTTTTAAGTGGTTTCCTAGACCAACTGAGCAATACTATGTTTATTAGAAGAGTAATTTTTTGTATAAAAGTTTACTGCACATGGTAACGTTTAAAAATTGGCTGTTTTATAGAGTAATTATTTTAACAAATAACGCAGACATTTTAGAATTGCTTTTGGTTCCCTTACCGTGTTTCAAATGGTTTTTAAATAAAACATTTTTTCTCCCTTCCATCCAGGGCTTTATTGGTGTGAGCATAGCACGGCCTCAGGTGTATGATAAATCACTGGCGTAAGCGGTGCTGGTGTTCGGGCTACCTTCACACGTGTTTCCAGTTACTGAATTTCAGCCTCCAGCTTTACTGACAAGTTTGCCATTAATGACTGAAAGTTCGCATCAAAGACTGGGCAGTTATTTCTATCGATAAAAAAGAACGCGTTCTTTGAGCGACTATTTTAGAGGTGTTTCCATTCACGCGCAATTTCAGCATTAAAGCAGTTGCAGGATGTTTTGCCTGGCTTTGCTGGGGTATTGATAACTATTTGTATGGAAGCTTCCCAAGCAGTACCTGTTATTTTGCATTTCCAGGTTGGCTTTACATTGCTGAGTGCTTAATGAACTACACGCTCCCTTGCTGGATCACTCTTTGTACTGGGGCACATGTGTTTTCAGCCTGAATTAATAACACTGGAGAGCGAGGACAGAAAAGCCAGTGATTAATTCATATGGTTCATTTTATGCACTGAAGTCATTTGGATTTCTTACAGCGGGGAGAGGCGAGCGGGTGTACGAGGCTTGTGGTATTGGGACATATGTGAATAGCTGTTTAATATCAGTTGTCACTATCCTGTGTGATTTTTTTTAATGTGGTTGATTTCAGCGGTTTATATAAAAATATAAAAAGCTGCTTCTTCAAATTAGAAGCAAAAATTCTAATTATATGCTACAGAATATCCTCACAAGTGAATTTGATGTCACACGCATGGGAAACCCACCACCCAGGTTGCCGGCAGCGTAACCGTGGCTGGCTGCTTCGCGGCGCTGGGGCGGCGAGGGGCGAAGGAAAATCTTGCTGTATTCTGTGTTGTGTTATCACTAAACCGCTGAATCCTTCCAACTGGCAGCAGAACTCGGGGAATGGTAGTATTTGTGGGAAAACATACTGCTTTTCTTCTCCCCTCCTTTCTTTACCAGGAGGGCTCCACGACGTTTGCAGATGGGCTGGAGAAGGGAGATTGTTCTGGAGTTGCTGTAGGTAGATGTTTGCTGTGATGCCCAGCTCTGTGTCTTCCATCAGAAAGCCGCGATGTAGGATCTCTCAGAGGGGCAAGAGAGTTATTTTGCTGGGGTGACCTGAATCAGGACTGGGACCACAGGTTGCATGAGCATCGGCACATCTTTGCTTGGTAAACTGGCTGTGCAAACCCTTTGCTCTGCACTGCTGGGGCTTCACCCCTCCCTGGTGGGCTCTGTAAACCCAGCCCGCCCGCACGTGGTGGCCAGGTCATAGCCATCCAGGCTTCTCTTCGCGACAAAGTTAGGGTGAACTGCCTTCATGCTGCTACATCCCTAGGAATCTGTGGTCACCAATGGAGCAAAATTCCTTCTCTGAACATCTCCAAGAATTAATTTGCAATTGGTTTAGATTTTGTAGCAGAAGCAATAAATAGTAAATGGTTGTTAAGAGGTCTGTGAAGTAGGGAAAGGGCTAACGATATTAAAAATGCATTCCTGGAAAAAGTAGCCGTATCAGTTAAACTGTTGGACAATTTAAAATGAAAGATTGCGTCCTGTGAGTGTGGTGGTGGGGTTTCTTGTTTGTGTTTGTTATTCTGTTTTGGTTTTTTTTTTGTTTTTTTTTTTTTTTTTTTTTTACAATCTCCTGGCTAGAGGAGAGGAAGGACGGGACTGGATTTAGGGTTGTCTTTCTTGCTGCGTTTGGTTACTGACTATGGAATGTAGGCATGACTAAATATAGAATCGTGAGGCTTAAAATATTAGCTATTGCTTCATAACATTGCTGGGTCAGGAGCTTCAGTATTCCTCCATCGCTCTCTCCAGCCCTATAGGTGCAGCAGCAGCAGTTGTCCAGACCCTGCAGCCGGAGAGGGTGTGATACCCTGGGACAGAAATAATTAGTATACTTAATTCCCTGTCAAGGGACATTGGTTTGATGGATGGGGCAGAAAACAAGAAGTGAAGAGCCCTGCAGTTCTAAACCTGCCGGTGTTGCCGGTGTCTCGGGAGCAGGTCTGCATCGCTTCGGTGCCTGGTGTGGTGATACCTGAATGGCCCAAAGGACACGGGAGAGGAGGTAAACTGAGGCAATGGCATGGCCTGAAGCAGATCGTGGAAGACCAGAGACTTCCCGCAGAGTGTGCGGCACGTGTTTAGTCTTGCGTAGTCATTTCTGCAGAGTGCAATTATGTAGTTACTTTGCCTTGGGTAAATATAGATTTCAGCTAGCACGAGTTTGAAGTGGATGTTATAATTTTGGGAACATATATCTGTTTTAATTTCCTTTCCAAGATTTTCTTGATTGCTCCCTTGATACTTTTCCCATCATATTATTCTCCTGACAGTTGTGCGTGACAGCTCAGGTCTCTCAAGAACATTTGCTCCTGTCCCAGACGAATTTGATGAAAAATGCATTGGAGGGGACAGGTGAGGACAGGTCGGCAGAGTGGCCGTTTCTGTGGCAATGCATGCAAAGTGCAAGCTAAAGGGGAAAATGAAGCGTTTTGCCCAGGACCGTCTTCAGGCACCAAACTTGCCAGTTCTAGGGCTTGGACGTGGTGCCTCCCTCCTGTGCCAATGGGGCAGAGCCCGTGCTGCAGTGCAGGCACCGGCGCTTGGTGGGACAAGCGATGCTCAACCCTCTCACCACAGGACCTGGGCTGGGGAGGGAGCTGAGCGCAGGGCTGTCACCCACACTCCCTGATAACACTGGTAAGGGAAGGATTTGTCTCACAATTAGGTGACCAGTGCCACCGTAGGAACACCTCTGTGCTGGGTCTGTGTGCCCAGGGGCTGAGCCATCCTGCTTTGAGTGGTGTCCCTGGGCTGCCAGGTGATACAGCTAATGATGGGCTGCGTTACCAGGGGAAACTCCTCATTTAGGTTAATTACCAAAAGCTGTTGAACAGCAGTTCTTCAACCTTCGCAGTTAGACGGTGTCTCCGAGCCCTTTAGCTTGCATTTCCTGAGTATCTCAGTAAAGAAACACTCCTATTTACCCAGGTAGGCAGTTATTAGTCTTTTAATCGTTGTACTTGGGTCTACTATCACTGTTTACAAATTGTTTCTCACCTGAATTATTCTGTTTAGCTGAATTTAACAAAATAGTGTGAAAAAAGGAAACGTAAGGCATATAGTATTGTGTATGCAATGGTTCAGGAGTAAAGTAGCAATGCTGCAATACTGTTTAATCCTAATAGATGCCGAAGATGTGTTGCTCGTGTTTATATGTGAGCAACGACTCTGTGTTCAGACTCAGGGCCCCACCTTTGCCGAAGGTCTAAATAATAATTTTGGTTTGTTGTTTTGGTTTGTTTTTTTTTTTAAAGAATATAAAAATAATATCTAAGTTTCCAATTTTTCCAGGTTTGATGTTGAATTATGCCTTCTTTGAAGTTTAGAGTGGCTCTTCAGGGAGTTTCCTTTCAGGAAAATGTTTTTGTAGAAATATTTTTATTTTTACATTTTGTTAGCATGTGATGATATTGACTGTTCAATAGTAGGCAACAACTCTGCAAAATAGCCTGAAAATGAAGAAAAATATACATACTTTTCCAAGTGTTGGGGAAGACTAGGCTAAGTAAAAGTAATTTATCCCAGCTGGCATTCTCAACCATAAAACAAATGTGTAGTGTTTTCCAAAAAATAGAGTGGCTCATAGCTTCCAGGAATCGAGAACTTTGTTTTTCTTCAGGCAATATTAGCAGTGATCATTCTCATAGAAGATGTGCAGTTCATGTCAGTTAACTGTGGCTGTGTCGTTAACATACTTGATCCAGTAGTTCTTAATTTTGTTTAACGAAGCCCTAGGGTATCTGCAAAACTTCTACTGGTGGATATCTGAGCTAAGGTACAGGTCCTCCTAATGAGAAAGCATATGTGAAAATACATATAAAGTGGTCTGTTTTCCTCTGGTTTCAATGTTTTCAAGAAAAACAAGAAGAATTACTGCTCATATAGAGAGCTTACTGAAGAATAAGCTCTCTAGAGGAGTAAGCATATAGAGAGTTACTGAAGAATTCATGCTCATATAGAAGCAAACTCAACATTGGAAGTTTCCTTGTTAAGTCTGTAGTAATAAATTTTGGGTTTGTTTGGGAAGTTTTCCTCCTGTCCTTCCCTCATCTTTTTTCTTTGTGGCTGCATCTTTGTGTCAGAGCCCGTCCTGCTGCGCGTGGTCCCTGTCTCGGTGTCCCTTCTGCAGGAGCAGCGCCTGGGGGAGCGCAGGGCCAATGGCCGGGGGCAGCCACAGCCCTGCACCAGGCACAGCCCCCCCGCGCCTCCCCACAGACTCCCATTGCTCTCGCTGGGCTTTTGGCAAGACCTTTTCAAGGTGCATCAAGGTATGACCCGTTTTCAGGCACAGGAAATAAAAGACCTAGAAATGGTAATTGATCATGCCCTTCAGGTGAATGGGAGTTAAATATTTGGAATATATAAATGCAAAGTACACTTATGTCGCTAAGTCTAATTTCCGTTGAAGGGAAGCTTGTCCATATTTATTTCAAACCAATAAAGCAAACCTGGGTCATTGCTACGGATGCTTCGCCCAGCCGGGCGGGTGGCACCTGTCGGGGGTTAAGCAATGGGAGCCAGTGGGGAGCAGGATGCCCTGTTGCCACGGTTACCGGCACTAACACCTACCCGGACAAAACTGGGGGGACACTGGTGTCGGGCAGCAGGTCTTGGGGTCACGTCTGCCTGCCCACATTCGGGGAGGTGGCAGGGACCCTGTGCCTGCTGGGGGCTGCGCATCGGGGGATGCGCAGCTCCCAGAAGCATCCGTAACCCCACTGCGCAGCCCAGGCAGGCACCGCAGCCCTTCGCTGTGTCCCCCACCCCGATCCCCGCAGCTGTCCCCAACCCCAAAACACGCAGTTCAACGGTGTCTCCTCTTTGGACTCGCAGTCCGGCTGCTGTTACTGAGCTTTCCTTATTTTTACAAAGTGGATTTCAGAGTTTCTTTTAGAACCATCATAAACAGTTAAAACAACTAAACCGCAGCTGTCAAAATAAATAACCCTGCTTTGTGTTGCTTTATCTTTTTGTTTTCTTACCACTCTGAAACTTGCTTATTCCTAAAAATGGAATCCACAGTAATTCTCGCAGCTGCTGGTTCAGATTAATAAGGGTGTCTGTCTCCAGCTCTCTTGCCAGCGTCTGAGATTTTGAAATTTAACAAGTAATATCTATACATGCGGCGAGGAAACATAGTGAATGGCATGTTAATAAGAGCAACAGTTAATGAATGCCACATCTGGCTGTTTCTCAACGTAAACCTGATTTATATTTACCTTTTTTTATCAGCTAAAGTCTAAATTTATATTTCAGATGCATGTTGTAATTGGCTATGTACTCCTGTTATTTTGTAGGTCGTAAGCTGAGCTTTTTTATGCTGGTGTTTGCCATGAGTGGAAGCTGCTCTGGATGACGGCTCCGTGTCTGCATTTCATAGAGGGTGTAAAATATTAAGACAGGCTGAGAAAAGAGCTTAAAGAAATGACCTGAGATCTTAAGACTATTGCAGTTATTCTTTTTCTCTCCCCTCGCAGAGTATCCTGGTGAAGACTGATGGGTGATTTGATCCTGGTGGGGAATTTCTGTGGCAGAGGGAACAGAAAAGGCAAAATTAGGGCAATGTTTGGGGCTGCCTTATGGCAAAAAAAATTATCTAAAATGTTACAGTTTTGATATGCTGTTTAATAATTGTCATGTTTCTGGGGGGGTTGGGTGGAGAGGTCATCATCTGAAATCTTGACATCAGGCCTGCATCATTTTAATTAGCTTTTTTTCTGTTTAAGTTGGAAATAGCAGGTTTTGATTCGAGGTGGCTGAGGCTCTGCGACCTGTACTGGCTGCATCCTCCGTCCTTCTCCGTCTCTGAAACGGCTTTAAAGGTGTCCAAAGGACACTTTTTGGCTTTTTTTCAAAATGAGTAATGATGGGAAGAACACCAGCTTCTGCGATGGGTGGGTTCTGTTTCTGCTGCTTTGGTAAATTGTCCTTTGTATGTGGCAGCAGATTCGCCAGGGAGGTCGGTCGCGTTGAAGGTTTAATGTTTCCTGCAGACTGATTGATCATCTGAACAGTCACTTACAGATCCATTTGCTGTTGCTGAAAAGAATTATGCTGAAGTATTTCTGATTTCTTTTATTGTTTATAATTCTCAATGTGTTGTATGTTAGTTTAGTTTTTTGAACACTGAATGAAATGGTGTCTGATCTAGTCCCTTTCTTTCTTTGAAGCATTTATATCAACAGGGAGATTTTGGGACTCGGAAGACTTGGCGCATAGTTCAGGTCTCTGACCATCAGCATTTCTGCCTGTTTGTGTGTTTGCTCGTCTCTTTGTACTGCGCAGGGAGAGAATGACTTCCTAATGCAGTTGACTTTTTGGCATTTGTCCCGTAATTGCCAAAAAACTGCTGCTTCCTCCTACGTATCCATCAGATCTTTTTAAAATCAGATGGGTTTTGAAAGCAGCTTTTTGATTTCCTGAGATCCGCGTTTGGTCTTCCTTCCTCCTGCTCCCTCTTTCTTCCTTTGTTCTTGGAGGTTAAAGCTGTGGGTGTTGAGGTCCTGTTAGTCATTTTGGCCACTTCTGAGCTCATCGTGTTGAAAAATGCCTGGATTAAACCATTCCTGAATTACAGCAGATTTACATCACTAAAGCTTCGTTAGAGTTAGTTGTGTTGCTTCAGAGTGATGTAGCTGAATGGGGAGTCTTGTTTACTTCTGCTGGGATGGAGAGGATGTCCTGAAGGACACAGCAATATCAATTTTCTTATCTAACTGTAATCCCGAAAAATAGCCTTCACTCCAGGTGGAGTAAATCCCCTTTTAGAATCAGAACATTCATGTTATAGGTACTGTAGTGGTTTTCGTGTGCTGTCTTGTATAAATAGTATCCTGCTTTTGTTTGTGTGTTTGTTTTAAGATTGTCAGTGTAAGAGATGGTGCAGGAATGTCACTGAAAGCTCCGTGTGTGGGTTAAAGCAGTTTCTGGTGTTCGCCACCGCTGAAGGAAGTGGGCCCTGCGGTCCTCTCCCTCCTGATGGCTGTTGGCTTGAGCACTGTTGCCGTTTGCTTGGATGAGCGTGGTCGACGGGATCTGGCCGTGCAAACACCGGCTCTCCCCAGGCTCCTGCTCCACAGCTGGTTTGCAGGGCTGATGATGCCTCCTGGGTGTTTGGCGTGTGTGTTCTGTAGGCATCTGATGACGAGTTGTGTGTAATGTGTGTGGGTGAGGGTCTGCCGCACCGAGTGGTCGGACCGTGACCATGGCTGGTGTCTCTGGCCCATGCGCCGATAAGAACAGCCCATTGGAAACCAATGTGCCTTGTCTGCTGGCTAATATGCGAAGTTGTGCTCTCCTTCTCTGGGACTCCTTTTTACTCACAGGACCTGTATATCTTCTTCTGCACCAGGACGGCCTTTCATGTTCAACCTAAAAGTTGGCCATAACCTGCTCATGGTCCTCTCACATCTCTCTGTTGAGATTGCACCTTGGTCATTGCTCCTGTGATCCTGCAGCTGTTGAGGGGTTGGATGGGTATATCTGCCTCGATGTTAATGAACTATGCACCCTTTTTTTCCCTCCTCCATATACAAGCTGTACTTTAAAGGCACTACATTCACAAAAAAATTAGGGAGGCAGAGAAAACTTTAAATGAGAGGCCCACTTCAAACTGATGGGGAAGCTGGATGAAGGAGTCATCCCTTGGTGAGTATTTATTGTCTCCTGCAAACATTGATGCTAAAACATGTGCTTGTATGAGGCTAAAATGTGATCTCCCAAGGGCAATGGGAATCTCACATGATACAGCAGGAAAAATTTGTCTAATATGCTTTTTATTTCGAGTCTTGCTTTCTGTCTGCTAGCAAAATAGCTTGCCAGGTGCCTTCATGGTATTGGTTTTAATTTGTTCTTGCTTGAAGTGTACAAGTGGGGAATGATAGTTTTGAAATGGTGAAGAAAGCGGGCTGGTTGAGCTGTTAGGCTCAACGTTGCCATGCTAACCATGTTAACAGCTGCTAATGGTTTCTTAAGCTGCCAAAGCAGCCTGAAGATAGATTTAACACCCAACAGACACCTGTTTTTAGCAATTTAGCTCTGCAGGCACATGGCACAGTACTGCAGGGGTCCTGTCCATAAAGAACAGATAAAATGTGTTCAACAGGTTGCTTGAGAAGGTGGAAATTGCTGGCTTTATACTTCATATTAGGGATTTCTTGGTGGAGAATAAGGAGGAGAAGCACAGCAAGAAGGAATATAGCGTGGAAGAGATGAGCACTAAAGGGATTTTTTTAGTATTTTGAACTCAGCTACACCTTCCAAAGCACTTGATGTCTTTCCATCAGTCAAAGGACCCTTATGTCCTTGGTTGCAGTGTCCTCCCAAGGTTCAGAGTGCTTTGCAGGTGGGAATAAGATGCTGATTCTCCCAGGTGCTTGGAGGCTGCTGTTCTATCTCTGAAAGAGTCCACCTGTAGCAAGGCCAGGTTGCAAGAGGACCTTCCCAGAAGTTTTAGACCGAGGTTGGTGTGAGGGCTTCCACTTGCTGATCCCTGTGAGGGCTTCCACTTGCTGATCCCAGAATGACATTAAGTTTCCTGAATGAACGTTTCTGCTCATTCCTGCTGTTTTTTTTCTCCTGCCTCTTCTCTTGGCACAGCGACCACACAAAGTGGAGTGGCCACCAAAGCTGAGCAGAGGGCCAGCCCCAGAGTAGCCAGGGGAGGCCCTGCTGGGAGAGGCAAACTGAACTAGGGAGAGTGTGTTGGCAGCAGCAATGGCCTTCAGGTATATCTTGGGCATGTTGGGGTAGACTTGAACTTCTGACCCAATCAGCTCATGATCAATGCTGGGAGGAAAACATGGATTTTGCTGCAAAAGAGGACTGGAAGCTGAGGTTCATCTGTGTTATTGAGGCATTTGGAGCCACCACTTCAGCCTCCTGAAGCTTTTCGTGACCATTTATTGCAATAAAGGAGCTTTGAGAGAACTCAGTTGCTGAATCGCTGTTGGCTTCATGGAGGGAAGGTGCTGCAAACGCTGGTGCAGGATTTCTGTGTCGACCTCCCTGCGGAGAACAGCGCTGCGTTTGCAGAGCTCTGTATGGACCCGCTCCCAGCTGAGCAAATGGGATGTTTCTACGTGAGGTGGATTTTGGGCTTTTCCAGTGACATAGCAGGAACATGTATAATAACCACTGATTCTTGAACAAACCCGAACTGTTCTGGTTTGGTAGGTGAGGGTTCAGTCTTTGACTTTCTTGTCCTTTGGTTATGTTCTGGTTTTACTTATTTTCTTTTAAGCCAAAACCTCCTGACTCTGTGTGCTTGGCTGTGCCATCATGTATTCTTTTCATCTGATCAGCATGGGTTTCCAGAGAGAAAACTCACCAGAAAACTGGAGCTGGCTTTTAGCTATATCGTGGACTTCAAAGCAATCGGCACAAATGGGATAATTGGAAAGAAAATCCCTTCCAGGTTATAATTATTTGTCCCAGGAACCGGAGTTCCTTAGCGATGATACATATTTTCCCTTTTGTTTTCTTAGTGCCATGGGAACCTGGCAGTAGATCATGTCCGCTGGTACGTGCAGTGTATACCTGAACCTCTGCACGGGGGAACGGAGGAATCACAATATTGGATTCAAACCAGTGATCCATCAAGACTTGTTTCCAGCAGTACCAGAGCCAGCTGCTTCAAAGGAAAACAGAGCGCTCTGCAGTAGGCAGGTTATCGGTTTTGCAGGGAAGGCATCCCTCCGACTCCCGGCAGACAGGGATTGTTCTCTGCCTTCAGGCTTTTTTGTGTCAAGCCTTTAAAGCCGCTTTCTTTTCTTCCGCTGAGAATTCGTTGAGTGGGAACTTGGAGCCCTTGCAGAGCACCCTGCTATGCCCTAATGCAACATGTAGCACCAATATTAAACGGATCCTATCATCAGCTGCCCTTGGCCTCTCCTTTCATTCTCTGTCTGTTCCTGGCTCTGTTCTTCAGTGTCTTGTTCCACAGTCAGTCCTTTCTGTCACTTCTTATTTCATTTACGAAGTTCTCTGTGTGGGACGTAGTTTGTGGACCGTTGCAAGATGTGTAGCTTTTTTTTCTCCCCCAGTCTTTGTCGTCAGCCTAAATCCTGCAAATCTTTGTCTAAATTTATTGATGGCCATCACTGACCCTACTCCTAATAATCTGTTAGGGGAAAATGGGGTGACTTCCCCACTGCAGGAGGTGAGTCCAGAGGAGGTGTTAAACCTGCCGTTGGGTTGCCTTGGAAGCCCAGCACCAACCCAAGCTGTGCCCACGCAGGAGAACAGTGAGAAACCCTGGGAAGCCACTGCCATCTCTTGGCTGTGAAGCACTCCTGATGCTCATTGCCCTCAGCTCACCAAGATCTATGGCACAGGTCTTACAGCGGTTGGCCATGGGAAGATTTTGAGGGATGGCTTGAGATGTTGAGAAGTCCAATGAGCAAACAGTAGCTGCTGTGGTTGCACATCTCCAGAGACAACACGCACCTCACTGACAGGCAGCGATGCATGCATGTTCTCCTTGTCTTGATGGCCGTGGTTGAGAGGTGCCACGAGTTCATGCGAACACAGATGAAATTATTTTCGTTACTTTAAGACAGAGTAATTAAATACAGTATATACGGATTCCTCAAAATGACAGCCGCCCACAGAGCTAAAAACAGGAAATCCATTAACTTCATTATTTAAAAAATAAAATAAAAATCCTCCCAACTGATTCCTCTGTCACTTAAAGTTCTGCATGGAAGGAGGGCTAATTTAACGCTGCATTAACTCACTGTTATCACCCTCCTGTTACCTAAGTAGTTTCTAATGACTACCCTGGAGAGCACTTGGAAGCTTTTAAAAGTTTTTATGCTAAATTTTTTTTTTCTGTGTGGTTTATACTTTAAGAACAAAAGTTATTGATAACATTTTTCCAAATCTTCCAACAACATCAAGAACTATTCTGTTGGCTGCAGAAATGTGAAGTATCACCAGTCTGCTATCTCTTTGGCAAACGAGAAATCTGAAGCATTTAACATAGATGGTATTTGGGAAAAATGGATATGGCAGGGTTTGGCTGTGGGAAGCTAGTTCAGATCTTGGGCTCATTGGTGTTTGGGGCACTAGTGGAGGAGTCGGGTAATCTGTTCTTGCCCAGGACGAGGTGCCAAAGGGAACTCTGTCCTTCATCCCTCTGAGCTTTGGCTTTCATCTCTCTGAAAAGACTCGAGACCCTGTGGGGCAGGCAGCTTGCGAGATGTAGCTCTTTGTTCTGGGATCCGTAAGTGAAAGGCAGGGCCAAACCGAGAAGCAATAAATCATTGTCTTTTCCTCGTTGTCTTTTCCTCAGAGCTGTGCTGGACCCATTTCTTCTTTTTTAAGCATCTCTTCTTCCTCTGTCCCAGTTCAGATGTGCTTCTGAGGTCAGCATCTGTTGCACTTGGAATTTTGGTGGGGTTTTTTTTAAGTGACTTCAAAATGAAGCGTTCTTGTTGTTCTGCAGTATTTTCAAGTCTTAAAGTTGAAACTTTCCGCTTTTTAGCGTTTGAAGAGAGCTTTGCTGTGCTCCTACGGTGTGTGCAATGCTAATGCCGGGGCTTGAATATCCCTCTGATAGAAGACCTAAATTATTTCAAAGTTAGGCCTTGCACGTATGCTCTGCCTGGTGATGGAGGAGGTTCGGAACTGCTCTCTGACATTATTAACAGGGTTTTTGTGCTTACAGACTGACTGTGTGACTGCGGAGAGACCTGATCTCTCTATTAGGAATCACCAGGAATCCTGTCCATTGGGAGCCCCGGGAAACTCTTAAAACTTGACAGAAACTTGAACATTTCTTGTATGTGCTCTTTGTGCCTCTACTTTTTACTGATATTTGGAAAGCTAGAGAGCGAGGGGAATGAGTCTGTCCCCCTGATATGTTTGTTGTCCTTCTGGAAGAGGAAAAATGACTGGAAAAGAGGCAGAAAGGGGCAAAATCACAGAGGAAGGACAGCTGCTAGTGATCCCTCATGGAGCACCCAGTGCTTCTGGGGTGCAGAGCACGACTGATCATGGTGTGAACTTCTGCGCAGCGAGTTAAAGCGATTCATTGAATGTTCTCCGCTTTCCAAGGGTTTCCTTCCTCTGTAGACTAAGCTGTTTGCATCTAGCTGTTGCTCTCCGTAAGCCTGGAATGGCACAGTAGCGGATGGATCTTGCTCACTTGGGTTTTTAGTGTTATCTTCAGCACCGTGATGGTCTTCCCCTGCCCTGGCTGCTGAGCCCGCTCCCCTGGCACTTGTCTTCAGCAGAGAGGAGAAACCAGCACGTTTCAACAGGTGGTAGCCGAGCCATGTGAAACTCCTCATGAAAGCCAAACCCAGTTGAAACTGGTGATAATTTTGCCATGGGTTTTAGTGTGGCCAGTATTTCAAGCTGGAGATAAAAAAAGGTGTTTGTAGTTAGCTGGCAAATGCGGTATTTTAACTTACTACAGGACATGTTAGCGAGACACTTTAAAACAATGCAGCTCTTTTTAGGACAGGTAGGAGCTTTGCTTTCCTTTGAAGAAGTTGTTGCCATGAATGGTGAAAGTGGTAATGATTTACAGAGTATTTTTTTTTTAAAAAAAAAAATAAAAAATAAGGAAAAAGTAGAAACCTTTATTTTCCATGGGTGGGCTTTTTTGGGTTTTCTTTTTTGGGATTTATCTTTCATAGTTGGAAAAGAGGGCTAGGTTTGACCCGACTCTTCTCGTTTGAGGCAACAGGTACTTATTAAAAGAAGTATTGATGTATCAGTACAGTTCTGAGCATTTTCTAATTTGATCTGTGTTTCTGCAAGTGGGAGATGAGTATGGATGGCAGGGTGGAGGAGGAGACTGGAAGTGGGAAGGTGATAGGGATGAGAGGTGGGTGCAGAAGCGAAGAGCAGCCCAGTGCCCGTGGGAGCACACCGGCAGGTAAACACCTAATTGCGAGCGTATTGCTTGCTGCCAGACACGGGTTGCCCCGCTTGGAACCATGCATGGTAGTTGCAATGAGTATTTGCAGACTAAAGTCCTTGGTCAGAATATCCCGTAGTCATCAGTGTAACTCATACTGTTTTCAACAGGTGTTTTAACGCTATAGCTGAAATTATATCATACTAAATTTCAGGGAGGTAAGGAGGAGAGGCTCAGGAGCAGTTAATCTAATTCCAGTATAAGTCAGTCCGTATTGGGTATCTCCCTTGCTTTGGCTGCCGGGGCGCCTGACACACAATATTCATAGGGAGACAGCTGCAGTGTCCGCTCCCCAGCTCCTCTGCGCTGGCCGCAGAGAGCTGTAAAATGCGTGGACATTGTAGAAGCATTTGTCTGTGCCATGCAAACATGCTCCCTATAAATTTTATGTGTATACATGTATACATGAAGAGAGATGGTTTGCTATTTCACCTTATCCCATATTTTAGGAAGGGGAATTAATACAAACAAATGATCTGAGCTATTTCTACCATAGCTAGGACCGGGTTCTGATTTTGGACGGATGATTTTTTTTCTCAGAAAAATAGATTAATTGAAAATAAGTATCTTCATTATCTTTGTACCTGACCGTTTTGTATTTAGTTCTGAAAGCTTTCTGCCCTTCTCTGCCTCGTTGCTTTCTCCCCGACTGTCCGTGTAAACAGAGAACTGGTTTGGGATGCGGAAGGCTGAAGGTGCTGGGTGGGAAGGGGTTGCACTGGTTTTCCTCTGTAGCCATGGACAAGCTGCGATAACTTGGCTGTTTTTTTCATCAGGTATTTGATGCTAAATAATAAAGATGAAAATTGGAAACCTTAATGTTATAATGCTATATAATCTATATTCCATTAGAAATAATACTCTCTATAGGGAGCCATAATGGGGCTGCTTTGGACTTTTCTGGAGACCGTTCATACCAAACTGACTTTTTCTTTTTTAAATGTTAAACACCAGTAATGTTTTCTACAGTGCATCAGGTGTTCCTGCCAATGTGTACGGTCTCTGCCGAAGGATGCAGTGAGAACGCGCCGTGTCGGCGCTCGCAGTTCCTCTTTCAAGCAGCAAATGGGTTTTGACTCTAGAGATCACTTGACGTTGAGCTAAATTTCCTAGCTGAAAATTTAAACTATTGGAGGTTTTATATAATTTTGCAGAAGAAAAACATTTGAAAACCCTAAAAGGAAAATGAGAAAGCTTTTTTTTGTTTTGTTTTGTTTTTGTTGTTGCTTCCTCTACTTCCCTGTCTTTCCTGCCCCCCCCCCACCGACACATCCTCCCAGCTTCTCCTCCTCCCCTGCCCCAGCAGAGACCTCTAGAAAATGCCAAACTATGGAATTTGCTGCATCAAGTTCGGAGCATGTAACAAACATTCAAAACGCGTGTGGGGCAAGTGCAGCCGCTATTGGCAGTTTATTTTATTTCAATTTTTTTTTTCCCCCCAAAAAAAAAACCACCCACCCCGTGGCTCCCTCTCCGGCTGCGCGGGAGATAACAATGGGGCGCTTTGTGCTGCTCTGCAGCTGCTGAAATTTGACTAGATCCAACTGAAGAAAACAGGAGCAGGTGGGTCAACAACGTGACCCTTTCGTTCCCAGCAGTATCAGTGTGCGCCGGGGCCGGAGGGACCGGAGCGGAGGTGAGCCCCGAGATTTAGCCCAGGCAATGAGGTTGTGTTGGTTGGTGCTTTGAGGATGGGAACTGCCTTTCTGAGATAGCCTCGCTGCCTCTAAATATCATGGGGGTTGCTGCCTTTTAGAAAATGGGTTTCACTCCAGAAACGCTAGGATTGGGAAATGTCACTGTATGTGATCAACTGGCATTGTTACAGACCAGAAATCTTTGCTTCATTACCAGTGCTTTGATTCCCATGTTGCCGTTAGTTTCTTGGTTTGTGTCATGCACCATAGCTGCCACATGGACGCTCCTAAAGCACCAGATGCCTGGTGCCTGGCCTCCCCTTCCACAGCCCCAAAGTGGGGGATCATTTGGTTCCCCCTCTAGCTCCCCCCAGGTCACAGAGATGAGTTCCTTCATATCCATGATTTTGCGGTGCTACAACTGTCCTAAAAACTGTTGAGGGTGGGAATTTCTGCAGCTTGGAGGAGGGTTCGGTGTGTCGTTCCCAGTACGTTTGGTAGAAATGGAGGATGCTCCTTTGCCTGGCACTGCCACCTCAGCAAACACATCTCATCGGCACTGCCCACGTAATAGCAAGAAGAGGACGATAAGGATACAGAGAAACACATTTAAGGTCTTCCCTGCCAAGGTGGATGACTTGGTTGATTCCTGGTAGTTGTCACGGTGTGTTTGGGCTTTGTGAGCCTCAGAAGTGATGTTAAAAGGTGGCAATGCTCATTTCAGCGGTGTTCAGCAGACACATGGTTACAGCCTCAAACCTGTCTAAGATTGCAAGGGCTTTTGAGGCTGAGGTTTTTAAGGGGTAGACGAGAACAACTGTAAGTCAGCAGTTAGAAATGCAAGGTTTGCGTTGATGGATCTTGTAATCTTGCTTTCTAATATCAACTTACAATAAAGCAAATGTGAGATGGAGCAGAGCTCCCCCCGTTTACGCTGTACTGTGGATACAGTTGTGGTGTTGAACAACGTGTTCGCGTCCTTGAAAGTCTTCATGATTTTGCTGTAATTTTTAGCAGAAAATATGACACGTGTAGCATTCTGGATAATCCTACCATCGCAAGCACTTGCAGAAATGGAATAGCATCAAGCAGTACTTTGCACGTGGTGAAGCCTGTAAGAGGAATAACCAGCTATAGTGAGGATGAGATCCATGCCAAGCAGAAAGCGGTCGGGAGCAGGAGGGCGGCCGCAGGGAAGGGTTCAGGGCGAGGAGCTGCTTGGGGTGGAAGGAAGATGAATGGAGGCTGGAGAGGAGATTCCGCCGCCGAGGGCAGGGTATGTGACTGTTTGGGTGATGTGTGCTAGTAGGGAAAATTGATCTGCATGACCACATTACCAGCTGTGGAGACTCAGTCCATCAGGAAGAGGGTTGTTAATAAATCAGAGGCTCTCCGTGCATATCTGCATCTTAAACTTAGATTTTTAGCAGGAACTTGCTGTGATCTGATATGAAGGTCAGTAGCAGAGCAAAGTACAGCACAGCACCTCATCAGCGCTGGCAAATCTGCCTGTTGCCATCGATGGGTGCCGGAGCTGGACAAGATTTAGCCGCAAGCCGAGGAGGTTTAGACGGAGACTTGTGAAACAGTGCTGTGACCGTAGTTTGTCCTTGGCTGCGCTTGCAGTTAAACCCTGTTTGGTGCCGGTTTAGCTGCGCCCGCTGCCAGCCCCCCTTGTCAGCAGTGGGTAATTTAAGAGGTTTCTCCCAACAGCTGGCAGCACTGTTTGCTCCGGTCCTTCCCTCCCGCTGCCGCGCTGGGCTGTCCCCCACGCTGGCACGCTTCGCGTCGGATTAATGCTGTTGGACTGGCAGCCGGGTGGTGGCGGTGCCAGGATTCAAACTTGTCGCTTTGGAACAAGAAGCACAGGTGCAGGCTGAACTCATGATCCTCAGAGGCCAGCACATACCGGGAAAGCTTCGGCTTCGCTTCGGACACACGTGCGCTCTTGCACGTGTCGCCCTGTGCTGGATGCACGCTCCTGGAACCCATTTAACGCACAAGAAATGTGTCACGCGGGATCGTGCAATCCTTTGGTGCCCCTTCCCTCCGCACACGCATACACCTCCTGAGGAGTTTGGTTTAAAAATAAAATTAAAAAAAAAAAAAAAAAAGCCACTGCGTGCTGCTCGGTGAGAGGCGATGCTGCTCTCAAAGGGAAGCACAGACGGAGGGATGTAAAGGCCGTTTGGAGATGGAGAGGCGTCCGCCTTCCTGCTCAGCCATCCAGCGCGCATCCTATACGTCTGCAGGGGAACACAGTGATTAACATATGAAAACGCTGATAACAGTGGGATTCTTGTGCAGGCAGAAACGAAGGAGATATACTACCATTTTGGTGCCAGTTAGACCCATAACTGCTATTTGTGGCTGGGTTTAGTAACAATTAACCTTTCACATTTTGTATTAGCCTTTGCTTTCCTGGTGCAGCTGCTTTTATAACAATATACTTCGCTTCTCCTCTCAGAAGCGCTAACTTTGGCAGTTGGGGTATCTGTTCTAGAAGCCACAGGATGTATGGAGGGAGAATGTGGATTTTTTTAATAGCTATTTGATGTATAAGAATCTTACTGAGAAAAAGAAAATTGCATTTTGATTTGGGGGACCTTGTGCATATTAAGATTAAAAAAAGGAGATTGTGTGTCTGCTACTCAAAATATTTTAAAGCAAATTCAGTGTAGTTTTGCTTGTGTGACAACATCAAATCAGGGGTTTGAAAAATCTCGACCTGGGGTGCGATCGGGTGTCTCAGACTGGAGCTGGAAGAAATTAATGCCTTTGGTAGGTGTTTCCCGGCCTGTGTGGGCTGGGTGAAGGGAGGTGTTATGGACCAAACTGTTGCTGCCATTTGAAAACTAGTGAAATGCCAGGGGGGGTCTTGAGAAGGAATGTGGCAACAGGTGACCCATGGGCACTATCTGGTTTAATCTGTGTAGACATCTAGATGGGAATACCAGCGTCTTAAATGGCTCCAATGAGGCTGCTGAGTTTTCAGGAATTGTCCCCACTAGTGTGCCATTTAGTGCCTTTTTTTTCTTTTTTTTAATGGCTTCAGACTGCAATTGTATCTCACAGAAGTATTTGAACATAGAAGTGTGTAACTGCAGATAGGACAAAGTTGGGAGAAATTTGGTTTTGGCATCAGTATATTGTTATTAAAAATGTAGTGGAGGTTGGTCTTCACCTGTCAAAACAGAACTGCTGTGTTCTGGCTCTTCCGGAATAATCATTTCAATATTTATACTTTACGCTGCGCTGGAAAAAGAAAATGCAAAATGTAGATTTGCATGAAGCAGGTTATAGTCTGCCTTCTCCAAAGCAGCTGGTATTGCAGGTAACAGGTTGACTGTGTGGTTATAAGGCTGTGCTTTGGTCTCGGCTCTACTGGTATTCAATCCAGAGTAATTTTGCGAAATCCAGCAATGTGTAAAACTGGCTCGATGGACGATTTGGACTTTTTTCGTTACGATTTTTCTTTGCGGTTAAAAAAAATTCAAAGCTTCTGATTGCATGTTAACGTTGACGATGAGTAAGACTTAATGTGATTTTTAATCATTGTCTTTTGAAGATAAAGACTGCCCCATTTTGGCACAAATCCAGTAAAATCAGTGGGATGGTTTGCAATCGCTCGGTTGGTCCATGGCCTGCAGAAGTCAGTTGTGTGCCTGGATCACCTTGCCAATACCCAAGGCACTTAAATCGCATTTTCCTTTGCTTCATAGAAGTTCTTTTTTTTTTTTTTTCCTCTTGCTTTATGCTGCATAAAATAACCACGTAAACAACAAAAGTGTCAGTGTGTGGTCTTGGAGAACAACAACACAACCCGATGCACCTAACATAGATGTCCATCGTTCACACTGTAGCTTAAAGCATCTGAATTCCCAGTGTGTGTGATGTGTGTGTTAGGACAAAGTTGGTACCTAAGTTCCCCTGAATTAAACTTAAAAAGCGTTACACGTTGGTTTTTTTTCTTCTTGGGTGTTTCAAATTTGTGAAAGGATAACTTACAGGACTTGTGCAATAACTATTTTCTTTTCCATTTTGCACATGTTGGCACTACAGGATGGGAATCACAGCTCCTGGAAACAGGGTTCCTGGGGATATTTCTCTGCCCGCTCTGGACCCTCTCCCGCCTGCCCCGGCACACTCCTCCTTCCAGCATCGTCATCTGGGGCTTCCGGTGGCTGATTTTCAGGATCATGCTTGGAGCGGTAAGTGGGACTTCACATTTTTGCTTTTCTGAGGAGTGTCTCATCCTAGCAGAAAACCTGCCCTTGGTCCAGCACATTGTGCTGGAGTCCTCTTGTTAAGGAATTTTTCTGGTTACAAGGAAGGAGCACGTAGGAGGAAATGCTTCACGCTGTGGTTCACGAAATCTTTCAACTTACTATTAGGGTTTATTTTAAGGAGGACAAACATAGGACTAAGAATATCTGTGTTGGTATCTTGGTGCTGCTCTTGTGACTGGCTCTTGAAAAGGAATAAAAGTGAAGTTTGACAGTTGGGCATTGTGGCTTTTTTATAAGATGGTTGGAGTCCAGTGGGTAATTCCCAGGAGCTTTACCCCGAGTTATTTTTTCGTTGTGCGTGCTTTACTAAAATGTCATTCTCTGCTCTGTGTTTTCAAAGAGAACAATTGCTGCGTTACTGTCCCAGTGCCAGTGGAAATTCCCAGGTAGCTTGTAAAAGAATCCATCAGGAACTGACACATCTTTGTTAAAATAAAGGTGTGGTGGGGGCGTTCTCCTGTCATCTCGATACACATTTTGGACAATTCAAAATATCCCAAAACTTTAAGCTAAGGATCATGACTCTAGAAGGTGATTGCGTGCAGACGGGACATTCCTGTGTCCGTTTGCTCTAAAATCCTTCTTTTACCCCAGCTCTTAAAGCGCTTGAATCTGTAGTTGAGCTCAATAAGCTCTTAATTATCCTCCTGCTCTTAAAAAAATAAAATACAAGCTTTTTTGCGGTAACCTTAGTGTTACCTGTTTTCAAGACAACTTTGGTGGTGGAGAATGTGTTATCGCGGTAGATGTTCTTGGAAAACATGTGCTGTACGCTTGTCACATTGAAGGGTGGCTTCCCAGCCCGTGGCAGTTCAGCAAATTCATCTTGAAAGAGCAGAAAACTTTGCTTTTTCGCATGTGAAGTGCAAGCGGTATTTCAAAACCCACTCTCTGATGTTGCATTCATTTCTTTGCCATAGCTAATGTGTAGCATTGCCAAATTTTGCTCTGCTTTGTGAAGCTGCGATTCTTGCTCCTTATTGACTACGTAGATGTGGTCCTGCTGCGGGGCAATACAGATGGGTAAAATGACTCCTGAAGGTCCACTCCAGCACGTCATTCTGTGACCCTGTAGAATATCTGCATGTGTAGATAATCCCATAGATTTTTAATGCAACTGCTGGTTGAAAATATTCAGTAAGGGTTTATGGGACGAAGTCATCTTTGTAATGCTTTTTAAATGCCATAAAGCTTTTGGTTGGAGTTCAGGTGAATGATGCTGTTGTAGCGTCCTGCCATACCCTGGGATGGAGGCTACTGGATGCATCTGTCATTGCAACTTTACTTTAAATTATAGAAGTCCAGTCTTTTAGGAAGCCGGACTCTCTATGCAGAGAGAGGGTCTTGTTGGACATTCCCCAGGATAGGAGTGGGAGATGGAGCTAATGGGAAGATCTCCATTCTGGGCTGAGCACACAATTTCAGGATGCTCATGGCAAACAAGCTGTTGTGGTTAGGTTGGTAAATGCACAATTATTTAGGCTCTTGTGATCTGTTTTGTGGAGGCTTTTCCTGGGACAGCTGGGAAATTGCTGTTAGAAAAAAAAAAAAACCTGGAATGGTTCTTGTCTCTGCTTCACCCCAAACTGGGACACAGCTAACTTTCTGTTCAGTGAGAGGCTCTTCCTTATCCTTGTGCCTGTGGCAACCAGGGCCAGCTGAGGTGGTTGTTTACCCCATGGAGGGATCGCACCTGTGAGGAGGGTGGACAGGTCAGGTAGCCCAAACTGACCAATCGGGTGCTCCATCCCAGCTGCCATGCTCAGTGTAAAAGCTGAGGGATCAAAGGGGTTGGGTTGGCTCGTCTCCAATGGCGGCTGCGTCTCCAGTGGCTCTCTTTCTTTGATGACTGATGCCCAAGGAGTACCCCGTCAGCTCATCTGCCTTTTGATCCCGGTCAGTGTGGTCCAGTTCCCATTTGTCGCTGAGTCCGGTCTGGAACTTCCCCAGTGCCTGCCTGCCAGCGCCCTGTGAGCGTGCTATGGTGTTGTGTATATTTCTGTGTATTGTATCTATTTCGTTGTTTCTTTTTTATTTTATTATTAATGCTTCTTTAAAGTAGTTTAGTTTTTTTCTAAACTCATAAATCTCTCTCTTCTTCCTCTCCTTGGAGTGAGAGGTGCGGGAGAGCGTCTGTTGTCTTGTCGTTGGCCAACCTGACCCAAACCACGACATTAGCAAAACTGCTGGTAGGAAAGGAATCAAAATGGGAGCTTTTGCGAAGTTGTTGGTGCTGTTCATGGGAAATGGATGTTGGAAGGGAAGTGCAATAGCCAAGTTAAGCGCAGTGTATGGTTTTGGGAGAGAATAATGGAAGATAATCCTTAAAAATGGCCTGCCTTAAACAACAGTTTGTAAATCTGTGTGTGGACTCTTCTGCAGCATCAGAGTCCGTAGGCTGGAGAAGCAGTCGGGGAGCTTCAGGGCTGGCACCGCAGCAGGCTCTTGCTGCACAGAGGCACTGTCCTCAGAGCATCAGGGCTGGGTCTGTGACTTGCTGCTCACTGGCACTTCTGCATGAGAGGACCTGTTGACTTGCTGCTGGCTCTGTACAGAGCTCCTCAGGGACGATAATTTGCAATCCACGTGAACATCACACGATGATGAGATGTGATCCTCCATGCAGTTGATACAAGAGGTATGAAGGGTGTGGTGTTGGTCTACTGAGAACGGTTCTGTTGAAACTTTTTTGGATGAGAAATTAGGGGTGGTTTTGGTATTAATTTTTTTGTGAGAAAATGTGTATTGTTCTTGATGCTCTCCCATTTCTCGTTTGGCCATCACGTTGACTTGGTTAAAATTGAGATCTTTCAAAGTTAGCTGTAGAGGGTCCCATTTGCATCTGTCCTCAAGCTGGCTGGAGCCGTGTGTCTCCAAGTGCCAGGATTGGTGTGGGGAGGTCACAGTCCCAAGGGCAGCTGCTCTCTGCCTGAGGAAGGATTTCTACAAGCTTAAAGCAGCACTTAAAACTTAACACAGCAGCCACCATTGCGGCATGTCTTTTACAGTAGTTCTCAAGTATTTTAAGCAACTGTTTAGGGAACACAGTTGAAAGCTGCTAACCTGACAAAAATACCCGTCTACCTTTTATTACAAATTAAATTTCCTGCCCAGTCCTTTAAGCACAGAATGATAAGCACTGTAGTAGCTGGCCTGCGTGGTTTCTTCATTACGTTTTTGAGGGCAGCAAAGGTCTAAGTTGTTAAAGATTTGCGAGTGCAGTAACACAGCACTGTCTGGCCTTTAATGACAGTCATGGGGACCCGTGTGGGTGACCTGAGGGGTCCCAGTCACTGCAGGACCCCTGTGCAGGGATTTGAGAGGAGCTGAGAATGTC
This sequence comes from Chroicocephalus ridibundus, assembly GCF_963924245.1. Taxonomy (NCBI): domain Eukaryota; kingdom Metazoa; phylum Chordata; class Aves; order Charadriiformes; family Laridae; genus Chroicocephalus; species Chroicocephalus ridibundus. The sequence goes on along the minus strand of NC_086291.1, from coordinate 51,392,801 downwards.
CCCTGTCTTGCCAGATGAGATCCCATGAGATGACCTGTTGGTCCTCTGACCTGGTGAAGTCCAAGGTGCAAGTTACTTTAAATGCAGATTAGACTTCACTTTGACTTCAGGGCTTGGGGAGCATGGTTGTGGGGTTTTGGTTTTTTGGCGTGGGGTTTTTTGTTTGTTTGTTTTCAGGCACCTCATTGTGAATGTATTATTTGGGCCATTTATCACCGATGACGTTTTCACCAAGTGTCAGCATAGCCCCTTTGTCCCCGATGGATGGAGCCTGACTCCTCTGGTCTTGGTGCTTCTCAGTTCTGAAATGCTTCTTCTCAGTCATGATGGTGATTATGGAAAGAATCGACAGTCCATGACACCAAATGTGTAGGGGAACACAGATAATTTTCTTAAGTTATACGATTACCAAGTTTGCATCCTGCTTTCCTTTTTAAATGGGAGTCTGGCTGAGCTTTACTCTGTTCCTGTTAATTTGTAATATCTGTTCTGAATTATGGGACAGGTTGGATATAAAGGAAAATCATGCTCACCAGACATCTTTGTTACTGTTATCTCTGTGCTGCTTCTTGATTTTTATCTGGAGAGTAATAACTCTCCTGTTATTTTAGGGAGAGCCCTCTGCAGAAGAGGTGCTGCCGCACGAGTCCCTTGTCTGTCTGGGTTACTGATATATAAGTAACAGGCATGGGAGAGGAAAACATGGAAAGGTCATTAAATGGGGATCTATACAAGCAAGTGGAAATCGGTGATTGATGGTATCTTTAATGTTTTGGGGCCCAAACACATGTACGTTTCCTTCTCAGCCGGGGTAATGACGCTTGCAGGCACTGGGAAGCCAGTTTAATGCGTGAAACCGAAGTATCCTCCTGGAGCGCAGGTGCACCTGCTCACAGGCCATCTTTGGTTTCTTCTCTAATCTGGGCAGGAGCTGAAGCATGTGCACAAATGTGGGCTGAAGGAAGTTTTTCCCAGGGGTGGGATTGGCAATGATTGTATCATACACAGAAAGAAAGTTCAACTTTGCCGCACGGTTCTCCGGGGACTCTCTTAGCTGGTTGGGGTAAAGCTTTCCTTGTAAAATGCCATCCTCAAAGCAAAGAGCATTCCCTTGGGTCGGCTTGTTTTTTCTCACTTTGTGCTGGATGTTGGGTGAGCAGTGCCACGTGCTGGTTTGAAACGCAGCTTAGATGGGCAGATTGTCTCCCTTTTGCAATGTGGTGGCTCCCAGTGAAAACTTCAGGTTCCTATCCCATAGCTCTCCTGTTTTCTGCAGTCAGTTCCTGTATCGTGAGCAGTACACGGGGGTGGATTTCCCTTGTCAGCCCCTTTTTTTCCATTCAGTGTATCATATTTGGGAACTTTTTCCATGTGGAGCTCTAGCAACCAGAGACTTTGCAATGAAGCACTAGGAATTCCTACCAAAATGAAGGCTGATGTGCCAGTGCCCATTGCAGCCCCTCTCATATCAGCCTGTGAAGGAACAGAAGATCGAGCCCAGTAAGCTGCTGGATACAAAATATACCTGACTGTAAAGAAGGCAGGCTAGACCTCAAGGATGTTATTTTCTAACCCAAATTGGCATGATTGTTGCTATCCATCTCCCCATAGCACATTAACCATTGTCTCAAAAACTTCCTATATCCTATCACCCCACAGACTTGGTTACAATGTCCCAGTTAAGGAGCATCAGAGCAGCGATATGTCTTTATGCTTCCTATCACGTAAACCATAGAAGTCCACAGAGCTGGTGGAAGGTGTCTGAGCAGCACATGAAGCTCATGGATGCGCTGTGCCTGTTCTTCTGCTTTGCTGCTGCCTTTTCTTTTGTGTCTCCCTGTGAGTCTCTCTCCTCCTTAGGAGGAGAATATTGCTCCTGATGCTCAGCAGCATCCCCAGCGTGGTCCTGTTTCCTTCTCTCTTAGCCTTAACCAGGTGTTTGCTGATGAAGCACGTGAGCACTGTCGTCCAGCTCCGGACTGGTGTAAGGGAGCCTTGCTGTTTCCTGGCTAATCCTCCCCTCAAAAATCATGTCTAGATCTTGCCTTATTGTACATGCCTTCCCTGGGGACTGGGCTGGGCTTGCTTAGGGGACATACAGCATATAAGAAGTAAAATAATCCTGGCTGCATGCTTGCAGGAGGCGAGGAGCACGGGCAGGCTCTGCTTCTAGGGTTTGATTGGCAGCAAATGCTGGGCTGATCTCAAATATTACTGACTTTTTAAAAGGCGTAATTATGTGATTCAATCTATATGTTTGATGTTCCTAATAATCCATTACTGCAGGATGTAAAGACGGATGCTTCACAGGAACATGCAGAGGCAACAGAATAGCGGTCCCTTTGTGTGATTGAGCAGCTTGTTAGGAAATAAGTGATGCAAACAGACATTTATGGGGCTGATTTGCCTCAGAAGTGCTCGGTGACTTGATGTCTGTGTCGTTTTGCTCGTGACTCTCTGTCACTCTGATTTCTTGAAGCCTGGAAGATGCAAAGCGTTGTTTTGTGTTCCCACAAGAATCAAGAGGTGGGTAAGCAAAGGTGCGTGCTCGGCCCGTCAGGCGTTAACCAAGGATGTTACCCAAACTGTGGTTTCTTGCCGAAAGGAGCAGCCCGTGCTGTCAGTAAGGTGCTTTGCTCGGCAACGTTGCCTGGTGGTAATTAGGTGTTTTGACATCTGCAGCTGCCTGGGGAGACATCGAAGCCACGATGCTGCACACTCAGAACTTCGGCCCTCTCTCAAGTATATATATATTTTTCAGCAGAAGGAGTTTGGTTTCCAGCTGCTCCGTTCCCTGTAGAGCTGTTGTTGGACTCAGTGTATTTGATGGCTTTGAGGATGGTGGGGGTGTCTGCGTGCTGCTGGCCTAGCTCCCCGGACTGGGGCAGCCTCTTCTCCAAGCCCCTTGCCCCAGGCTGGGGGTTCTGGTGGGGCTCAGCTCCTGGCAGCCGTTTAGCTAAAATGCAGATTTTTATAATCACCTGATCCCCAGTAACGGGACTCGTTGGAGGAGTAGCTGTGCTTCCCTGGGTCGGTGGAGCGGCACGTCCCCTGCATCTTGTGGCTTTTCAAAGCCAGGTCACATTTGTACTGTCTGGGCTTCACGCTCTGGGGGCAGCTTCTGTTTTAATTACCAGGGCCGTGGATCATCTGCTGCACTAGGAGAGGTCGTGGGCTTTACCTCTGAGATGGGCAAGTTTCTCTTTTGCTTTTGGGGTTTTTTTGTGATAAGCAGCCACATTGCTCATGAGCTTTCCTTTATTGGAAAAATATAATTTGTGGCTAATACCCCGTTCAGCAAATGTTAGTCCCATTCATATTTTGCAGAAGACTTGAAAGCAGATGACAACTTTGTCGAGTTCAGATATTCTGTGTAATTACTTCATGCAGGTGAAAACCTTGTGCTGGGGGAATCCAGGTACCTGCCCCGCTTGCGCTGGGGACAGGCTGGGGAGTAGCTGTGGGCTGGTGAATTGCTCACACTGTGTTGCTGAAACTTCGTAGTAGCTCTTTGGATCCTGAAAGTCGTTAGTGATTGCATACGTAAACCATAAAATACAGTTCCTGTTTCTTCATTAGTTGAGTGTCTAAAAAACATTGTGTGCGTACTTACTCAGAAATGTGAGAATTTGATTTTTGTCAACACCTGTGTGCGTAACTATAGTAACACTGATAAAACTTAGTAACTGAAAAAACACGTGTAAAGTGATAGGAGTAGAGGAATGTGTTTTAACCAGATTTTTGGGAAGAACCCTAGGCAAGGTTCATTCTTGAGCCCCTTGCAGCCAGGCCGGTGGGTGAGGGGTAGCAGTGCTGGGTGGTGGGGGCATCTCCCTGTTTCTCTGCCGTGGGGTTTTCCTGCGCTGCGTGAGCTTTAACCCCCCTGTCCAGCTTGCAGTGTGGTGCCGTGCCATGGAGCAGCTCAGGCTGCATCTTGGCAGGCATCAAGCTGAATGTTGACATGCAAAGGCCGATGCTTTTGAATGTAGACATGACTTTTAGATTTCCTCTCCAATTATTCCCAAGGATCGCCTCTGCTTGTTACACACAGCTCCTCCAGTCTCATACCAGAGGGGTTTTTTGACAAGAGGAAGTTAATTGTAGGGCCATTCCCACCTACCAGCACATCTTTTTGTTGATAAAGCAGATATCAACAGGGTAGGTAATAAGTTCAGCTCCAACTCTTGGCATAGTGTTGCCTCTTCCAGCCGGAGCTGGTGCAGTATGATGGTAATGGTGGGACAGGTCAAGGACTTACTGGGTCAAAACGCAAAAGCAGCAGTGAGTCCACTGTAAAAACTGCCCCGCTGCTGGGGACAGAAAATATGACGTAGGGACTGGAATGGGGAAACAGGTCCTGATCTGAGCCAGGGACCAGGGGAGAAACTGGGATGAGCACGGGCAGAGCAAGAGAGAGGATGTGGGAGCCCCGTCCAGCCAAGGATGCCGTGCCAGTCCCAGCGAGGTGCCGGGGCCCCTTCCCGCCTAGGCAGGTTTGTTGAGCCTGGTGCTGCCAAAATCGTGCACAGCTGGGTTGAGGCCTGCCAAGATCTGTCCTCGCATCGTTACATCTTTGGCTTAGCTGGAGAGAGTGTTAAATAGCAGGCAGCTTTGAGCGGAGGAGACAAGACTGGTTTTTATGGATGTGCGTGGTAACCTTTGCACATGTGCTGCCTCTCCCTCTCTGTGTTGTTTGAGGTTTGGAGCTATTTGAACTACGCGTGGAAGTTTTTAACGAGTGTGTATCAGCCGTGCACGGCCTGGATTGCTGCTGTGGATGAAGTTAGCGGAGCAAGTCGTGCAAGGGAGCCGGGCCTGGGAGCGTGAGCTGCTGCTGTTTTACTGCAGCTCTGTGGCTGCAGCCACGCAGCTGGCACTTGGAGGGCTGGCGCTAAAAGCAGCATGGAAATGTCATTATCCGTTTACGGCTGGTGTTCCTCCTGTAAAACATGAGGCACACGAAATGCCTTTAGGTCAGGTTGGACTCGAGGCCAACAAGAAGCAAGAGCTGAGACTGAGTTTTCCTGCACCAGGGCGAAGGTGAGTGTTTGGTGCTTTCACGTGGCTGCGATGCTGTCAGGTGTTAGTGGTCCCTCTGAAAGCGTCCAACAGTGATGGTGTGCTTCAATTCACGTGGCTTTTCATCATCTCTATTTAAAGCCATCTCCTGTGTCTCTTCCCTCCCTGCCTTTCTCTTTGTGCGACACAAACGTGGAGCCTGGCAGTTCCCTGTATGACACACAGCTGAGGGCTGGGGGTTGCTGTGCTGGTAACACGGATCCCATCCCAACACATGCTCAGAAGGGAGGTGTCAGTGGGAATATCTATCAGAAACGGTGATCAAGGAGGTTAAACGCCTTCAGATTCCCACTCTCATGTTCCTGCAAGCCTGCTGCCTGCCCGTTTCATGGCAGCATAGACGTGTATATACAAGCGAGGCTGTACACACGCAACACGGCTTGTTTGGACTGTTAATGGAGAGGTGGTAATTTCTCAAGGGTTTCCAATAAGCACTTTTGGTTTCCATCAGGATGGGTTTGCAGTGCCCCTTTAGCAGAGGGCAGGCAGCACTGCTGAGATGTGTATGTTAGTCAAAGGATTCGGTAGGTGATGTTTGCCAGCTTGATGATGTGATGTGCTGTACAAATAATTATCACTACCGGAGATGTAACGGGGAGGTGGAGGGGATTTGAGCGTCGGGGGTGTAACAGCATGTTGGGAAACTGGAAGTAAACAGGGAATTAAGGTGGAGCTGTGTCTTGCGAAGGATCACAGACATATGGAATAAGTTACCAGGGAAGGTGGCTGGAGCAGAGTCTAAGTGAGTCTGAGACATCTTGATTAGTTTCTGGAGGAAGGGATTGAAGAGTGTAGTGAAAAAGCAGGGAAACAGGATTTAAAGCGCATTACCACTTTAATTTAAAAGTGCCCAAAGCAAGGAAATTCAGATTTAAGGCTGCCAATCTATCACTGGCTGATGCAGGTGTTGGGGTTGGGAGGACTCCACGGGGTCTGTGTGCAGATGGGTCCGTGCCCCGCAGGCTCCACTCCCCGGCCGGGGCCGTGAGCTTGGGCAGCTTAAACTCAAGCCTCGTGTTTGCCCCAGGAATTAGATCCTTTAATGTGTGTGTTATGTAATAATATAATAATAATATTTATAATATTTATGTTTTTATATAATAATATGATAATAATCTGCTGTGTGTGCAGTATCCTTGACATCTTCCTTGTGCAATGCCCTTAAAATTGTTGCAGGGTCTGCTCCCTGCTCCCCAGGCTGGTGGCACCTCAGGGGACAGGGTCACCCAGGGAAGGGGTTTTCTTCTCCCCCTTATCTTTACGTATTGAGAGCCTTTCCTGGGAGTCGCGCCCTCAACTCCTCCTTACGCAGGGTATGTCACTTGGAAGGTCCTGAGGGGCACAGGGAGAATTTAGGGAAACCCAAGAGCATCCTTTCAAGTTGTGATTTGTGACTTGACGGTCCGTCCCCTTGGTTTACTTTCTGGAAACAAAATTTCTCTTTTTTTTTTTTTTTTTTTTCCTCTCTACTTCCTGGATTTCCCTTTCTGAATGTAACTACAGACTGAACTTCCCCAAATCCGAGCTCTGCCTCTCCGAGCTGTTCAAATGCATCCTCAGAAGAAACCCCTGCAGAACAGAGGAGTCCCGGAGCATTTTTTGGCAGGCACAGACTTAGAAAATAATTTAAATCCTCTGGCGTTTCAAGTCTACACAAAAGATATGTTTCCCCTTTTACGGGGCAGGGCTTGGGGGGAAGATCGTTTAAAGTGGTAGTCTTGGGAAAGAAATAGTGCAAAAAGATTTATAATAATTAGCAATAAATTCTTCCACTAAATGCTCATCATTGTTTCCTAGTAAATGTTGCCCATCTTTCACACAGAGATGTGTTTTCACAGAGAAAGGATCCATTATTTCCAGATTATTTGTATATCATTAGGTATCTAATATCTTTTAAAATCGTTTTTTTTTTTTACAATTAGAAAAAAATGTTTCTTTTAACCAACTGCAGCAAATTATTTTAGAAACTAGTGGTTCATGTTAAACTCTTCATTTTTCTTGTTTTGGTTTTTGCTTGGATTCTGTTAAAAGTGTCATAACGTGGGTGGCATTTTAAAGGTTACTGGAAAGGGTGGGGAAGTGATTAGCTAATAAGGGAGATGAACTTTCTGGCAAAAATAATGAAGACTTTGAAGCAAACAGAATCTGGATGCCTGTAGTAAAATTACATTAGATGTAATGAAATAAAAGTTGGAATTTAGGGGATCTCTGTAAAAATTAAAAAAAAAAAAAAAAAAAAAAAGAATCAAACGGATGTAGTTGTCATTTCAGTGACAAGCGTGCCCTCATCCTGGGCATTATGGCTCTGAAATTGAGAATAATTATTCTAATTTGTTTTATTACATTAGCGTGGGTAGGAGGGAAGAAAGGGAGCTTTCTTTTATGGCTTTCTCATTATTCATAGGCGAGCGCGGCGGGGCCAGGCTCCCGACTCCCGCGCCGGGGCTTCATGGGAATTTTTGGAAAATGATGTCTGCAATGTTCTGACCTTTGCCGTCCCAGCTGCAGCCTCCTCCTCTCTGCAGGGATCCCACACTTGACTCCTTAGCAACCTCCTTTGTGCCTCTGATCTCTCTCCATTTGTCTAGTAATAGCCCTTGGCAGGAAGACTTGTTGTTCCTTCGGTGGCTGTAAAAGGCAGGGAGCCGCTAATGCCAAGTACTTTTCAAAATCCCTTTCACCCACTCCTTGCAGCGCTGTCTTCAAAGTCAATCAGATGCTGGTGCAGCCATGGTGGCTTCTCAAAGGGTCTTTCTGGTAGCTGCGGGAAAAAGCAGCAAAGAATAAAACAAAACAAAAATCAACACCAGTGACTTCTCTTTCAGAAAAGTGTTTTCCAGCCCATGCCATTGAGGTGCTTTGCAGTTGCATTTCGTGGTGACTCCGGTTTAGCTTTTGTGCTGGACCAACCCGCCCCCGTTGCAGCAGAATCTAGATGTTCACCTCTTCTGCAGGTGGGACTTGTCCTGTGGGATCTTGGTCCTCAGAGCCCATCCTTGCCTGTGCGGGAGGGTACCAGGCAGGTAGGGTTTGTTCACCTGAAGGTGGGTTGTTACAGAGAATCTGGAGCCTTGTGCTGCAACCTGCTGATGTTGGACCAGAACTAACATTCTCCAGATGATGGGGAAGTCCCGGTATCTTGGCGCAGGCTTGGACCTGAGTAGGGCTGACTGTGGGCTCTGAAATGATGCACAGGGTACAGAATAAAGTTATTTAAATAGCAGTGTCATCTGAGGAGCATAAGCTTGTCATCCTCTGGTTAAGGAAGAGGTATTGAAGCCGGTTGTTTCTCTCTCTTTTCATGGAAGAAGCAGGAGAGACTTGAATTACCACCTGTTCGTTAATGAGAGCTTTGTATGAACACCAGGTACAGCTCTTCTTAAAGCCTTTAGTTTGTTACTGTCAGAGTTGTAGAAAAAAGTTCCCCAAAAGCCTAATACCTGTGTCATGTTTTCCCTATGTGACATTTCGAAAAGAAAGGAACAAACCCCACCTCTGCAGCGCGCGTGATCCAGATCATCCTTCCTGCGCTGCAGAGCTGGAACCCTCCAGCAGAGCCTGCGGGTGGGAGATGGGGCTTCACGCGGAGGGTCTGGATAGGTCTGGCCCAAATCCAGCCTCTGCCACCATCATGGTTCAGGGCAAGGCCTGCGCCAGAGCACGCTGCAATTGAAGATTTGGGCTCATAAATTATGCAAATATTTAAAAGTTTGCAAACAATTTCGATAACCATAACATGAGCCTTGAGGCATAGAAGGACCATAGAAAATGTATTGAATTTTTAAAAAGCGAGAGCCCTTGCTGGTCCTGGGAATGTAATATTTTTCTGTTATGAGGTGCATTGGAAAAAAAATGGCATAAAACGATGTTGTGGAGTTCAGAGGCAGTTTTACAAATCCAGCAGAAGAACTATATTGCTGCTGTAGTGTCGCAACCATCAAGCATTTTTCCCTTGGTGAATGCAGCATTTGAGCATGATATTCATTATTGAGGTTGAAATAAAATCCAGAAATTTTTCAAGATTTATCCTTTCAAATGCAGAAGAAAGCTGGGGCAGGCGGGCAGCGAGCAGGCTGAGCGACCTGGTGCATCAAACCAGGAAAACTCAAAGTGCTTTAGTATTTCTGTTGTGGTCTGAAGGCATCGTGTCAGGTCCCTCGGATTTGGGTGCTTCAGGTGCCAGGGTCCAGCGTGATTGTCCCCTTGCAGCCCTGTCCTATAGTCTTTAAACAATTTTTTTTTTTTTTTTAATTTCGTAAAGCTCCTTCCTCTTCCGTGAACTCGGGGTCTAAATTGCAGCTGGTTTTATCTTTAAAATACACTGGTATATGTTTGGCTTTCAGAAGATGTTGGGTAGCAGAGGCTGGCGGGTGGCTGAGTGCCTGAAGTGCCAGGCACCGGTTGCGATTTTCTCTGGGAGTGTTTCAAACTCACATTATGAGAAAAATTAAAATCTAGAATACAGGAATTGCCCTTCATTGAGATTTTTTTTTTCTCTTTTTCACCCATTTTATGTATTGTCAAGACACAGAAAGGTCTTTAAATTGACTCCAAATTTATAAGGCTGGTGCCCCATACCCCACCCTTCTCTCCAGGGCCGGTATCAATAGGGGTTTTGCAGACATAGCTTGAGTCACCAGGCTTTTTCTCGGCTTCCCGTGCTATTGGCCTGTCTGTACCATTTTTTTCAGAATTAATTTTGGGCTGAAAAAGTCTCAAAGAGTGCTTTGTTCCTCGTTGACACTCACTCCAGGGAAAAAAAAAAAAAAAAGAAAAAGAAAAAAACCGTGGAAAATCTGACATCTGCATTGTAGAGAAAAATCAATAGATAGGGAGGAATATAATTATCCCCCACTCCTGAAAGAATTTTTAAGATATTTTTTGTAACAGTGACTCATATCGGCTTAGAGCTTGAATGACATTTTAATTATTTAGGCTTTTTTTTTTTTTTTTTCATTTTGAATCACCAAAGTACAGCAGCCTGAAAGGGATACAGTTGGGCAGAGCGATCTGCGTAAGATGAAAAGGACGGATTTGGCGTGTCGGAGTTCAGCCGCCTCCCTCCCTTGGAGCGGTGTCGGAGCGGGAGCTGCGTGGCTCAGAGGCATGCAGAGAAAGATGCTGCTCCACAGCGATGGGTGATGGATCACCCCTGGGTCCGTGAATCATGTTTGCTGGCATCAAGTAAATAAGGGAACAGTTTATCTTCTTTGGAGATGTTTTTTCTCCTTAGGTGAAGCGTAAAATCCTTGGGGAGTTGTCTGTGAAGATGCATCTGTGGTGGCTCTTGAACTGATACTTGTGCCTGGGCTTTATCTTTTGGGGAAGGGATGTCAGGGACAAAAGTGGAGCTGGCGGAGATGACGGGGGAGAGGGAGCAAGGGCAGTCCGGTGGATTTTGTTTGGAGGCAGATTTAATTAGAAAGGCGATCAGCTAATTAGAAAGGCGATTGAAAGGAGAGAACACAGGAGGGAAAGAGAGGTCTGAAATAAAGGTGGAGGTCAAAGACTGTGGCCAGCACCTATCTGCATGGGGCAGAGATGGGGTGAGACCTTAGCAGTAGGTCTGTGTGAGCTGGAGGTTAGACTGATGTGGACCTTCCCTGGAGGATGCTTCCCCTCATCTCCATTGGGGTGACTGAGCTGCACGCAGGTGGGACGACAGCCTTGGGCTGTACAGTAGGCAGCTGGGTGGACAACCCGCAGAGTGGGGAGACTGGAGATGGGGTTCTGTGATTCTCATTGCCCGTGGTGGCTGTAACATGGACATGGTGGAAGGGCTCCTCTCCACCTCCCCTGGGATGGAGCCGCACAGTGCCCGCGCTCTGAGCCTTCTGCAGATCCAGAAGATCTGGGGCAGGTCCTGGGGCTGCAGGGGAGGATTCCACTTCTGGAGCCTCTGCCAGTGGTAGCAGGGACCAGGCAGTCTTCATGACTCAGTGTTTAGCTTAATCCTGATGGCAGGAGCTAGGGATGATACAATTAAGAGGAACAATGTCCAGATGTGTTCCTTTCACTGAAAAAATGCAGCAGAAAAGCAAGGACCCATTCTCTTCACATGTTCATCCTCTCTGTGATTTGAGAAGGTGATCCCCAGCATGCCACAGTGCAAATTCAGATTTTGGTACCCTAAAACCAAACAGTGAGGTGTCTTTGAAGGACGCAGATGGCAGTTGCATGGCTCGCATCCCTCTTCGGTTCTGCCTTCCAGTCCCGTGTTACGTTCCCTTGTACCACCACATGCTGTGGCCTTAGATTTGGGATTTCTGCCATGATTTAATCAAACTCATGAAATGGAGAAATCAAAAGCTGTTGGTAAACTTTCTCTCTATGGCTCAATTTCCCCTGAAATCTCTTTTGTTGGATACTCTTTCAGTGATGGGGAAAGAGAGGGGGCATGTGAGGTTACTCAGTCAAGCGAGACTGGAATTGATTCAGTGGGAGCGAAGAAGTGATTTTGATTTCCAACGCCAAAATTCCCTGGCCGCTGGTTGGCAAACCTTGCAAATGTATTCAACAATCTACTGCATTTGAAAGATAATTTATTAGTCATAAATAGCTAGTTTTCAGCAGGCTAACCGAGTTTTATAAACCAGACTGGTTCGGTGCCTTGCTGGCTGGGTCAAGTCCTGAAGCAGGCAGGCAGGAGGATGAATTTTTGCAGTGTGGGTTTTTGCTAAGAATTTGCTGGGAAATATATATATATTTTTTTTCTCTGTTTGCTTGTAGATCTGCTCAAGTGACTGCATGGTCGTCTTTCCTTTAACGCTGTAGTAAGCCATCAAAGTTAGTGATGATGCTGGTGGCAAAATAGTGTCTTGTTCCACGTAGCTGATATCTTACCTATAACTAACAAATAAAATAAAAGTACAGTGACAAAAGTCATCCATGACACCTGCGGTCTATCCAGGGCGCACATTGTCTGAGTTTGGGAAATGCTGTTTATATGTGACCATGAACGCGTGGATGCAGAGCAGGGCTGGCAGGTGGAAGGTGCACCAGAGTGGTTCTGGTGATTAAAACCAGGCATTTTATTGAACACCATTAAAATAAAATATTTAAAAAAAAAAAAAAAGGGTCCTAAATGTAATTTTCCTTCCCCTGTGAAAAATGCTGGTGAATTTAATGCACTTTAATCGTGAGAGCCTGGGAGCCCCGGAGGTTGGTGTTTTCGAAGTACAAGCAGGTGCTGCATCTCCGTCCTCCCCTGCGCTCCTCAGCCGTGCCCTAAAGGGAGCAAACTTAGTAGGGGAGAAGGTATTGAGCACATATTTCATTCTGGATGCTAATTCAATCCAGGGTTAACATTTTATAGTTCTCATGCGGACGGCAGCGCGAGGAGATTTCTGAGTGTGCAGAATGGCCTGGAGCCGCAGTCAGCTGTAAATTAATATGACAAAGATCTCAACTTTCCCCTTCCCCAGGCCAGGCTTTCTTATTACTGGCAGGGGCTTGTGTGCACGGTCTGGCTGCCACGAGCTCGGCCGAAATGATCAAACCCCGGTGTCTTTTGTAGCCGCCATCCCATCAGTATGAATTTAATAATTCTGGTTAGAGCTGGATTCAAAGCAAGGCCACAGAGGTGAAAGGGCAATTGCTAGTTCACTTAGCCACCTGCTTCCTTCCCTTTAGCTTATATTTAATTTGTATTGCTGAATACCTTTCCCTTCTGATATGCGGGGCTTTGAAAGTCCCTTCACCCACCCGCAATGTGCAAACAGAGCCGGCATTTCTGGGGGTGCTTGGTTTTTTCCTGGGGTTGTAAGCATGTGAACATGCATTTTCCTTTATCATTGGGAAAAGAAAATAAACTTTAAAAGCCATTTTCCTGTCCCCCCTGTTTTATCTAATGATTAGAGCAGATCATAAAAAGGAAAAAATTCAAAAATCCCTATCTCCTACCCATTGGTCTCCAGTCCTTCTGTCAAAATAAATGCAGAATTCAAGTTTTTAGCTAGTGCTTTGCTAGCTCAGAACTAGGAAGAAACTTCCTAAATTTGCCAACTTAAAAAAAAAAGGGGGGGGGGGGGAAGACTGTTCCAAGTAATTTCGGAATTTAGAAAACAAGAAACAAGTTAGTGCGCTGAGCTTCCTATAGCACAACCTTTCCACGTTTCCCAAATGATTACATTGCCACATGACAATATTAGGAGCCTTATGCCAAGCTGGAATAATATAAAAACGTGTATAAATGAGAACGATGACTTCTTATAATAGCAGTGACTTGAATTGACAGAGGAAGCCGTGTGCCACGGGACCGGGTGCTCCTGCCTGGTGCAAGGTATTTAAAAGACATGTGGACGTGGCACTTAGGGACATGCTTTAGTGGGAATTGGCAGTGTTAGGGTTATGGTTGGACTCGATGATCTTGAAGGTCTTCTCCAACCTAAATGGTTCTGTGGGGTACCCGCGGGGCCCACAGCTTCGATCTGCATTGGTGCATCATCCCGCCTGCCCGGGTGCTGTTTGGTGACACTAACGCCTCCCGTGAATAGCAAATCTCCATATGCAGCGTGGCGTCGGGTGCTGTTTCAAAATGCCTGGGATTGGGAGGTTTGCTTCTCTATTTCAGGCTTGTGAAATGTGGTCGGTGTGTTGTAAGATATCCAGGAGTAATGACGTTACCAGCTGGCACGTAGCCCCCACTGTGCAGGCAGCCTAACTTCACAAGTTTAATAAAAAGTCAGGGAGATGGTTGTGTTGGACAAGGAGCTGAAAAGCGGGATGAGAAAGGCTTTCCTCTTCTTCATGATGGTGTTTCATTGTACACACATCTTCGGGATGCTTCAAAAAGGGCCATAAAAGCTGGGATGGTTTAGTACGCTGAGGTGTGGTCTGGTCTTCAAGGTGAATTGCAGGAGGTAAACACTCACCCATCATTTTTTTATCACCCAGCAGCTGGGGGTCAGTGAAGAGCTCAGCTCCTCAGTAAATAGGGGCTGGCAAGACTCTGCCCCACATACGACAGCAGCTTCTCAGGAGTTAACAGCAGCTGCCCTTGGAAATGTTTTTCTGCTTATTGCCTACCCGTAAGCATGGCCAACTTCTGACAGCATTAATTATAGCACTAACAGATCAATTTTGATGTTGTATCAAAAAGCATGTGGTACATGAAGGTGCTTGAACACCACAGGGAGAAATTAAAGTCGGGAAGGATGGAAGGGGACCAGGCCTGGCATGGAGAATGCCAAACAGTGAAAAATAATAAGAGGGCTCTGCAAGTGTTGCTTTTTTTCATTTGCATCCTGAGCCTTCAACTTATTCTTTACAAAAAATAGAAACTTGTACATGTGAGAGAAAGAGCAATTAAGCTGGAGGCTGGTACCACAGGTTTATGGTAGCAGCTCCCTGTAGCTGCCGCCTGGAAGCTACTGAATGTTCTAAATGCCTTTATATGTTCTTGGACTTTGAAGGTATCAGGCACATCCTACTCTCCGAAAATGCCCCCCAAAAGTAACGGAAAAGTCCTTTGTTAAACATCTCCATCCTCGTCTTCCTGACAGTCAGGTGTTGCCTCCAACACAGCCTTGACTCAGCAGAACATCAGGTTTGTTCTTAAATCCATCCCACCTAAGGCTGATCTGTGGAGCTCGGTGTCAATCATACGCTTGGAACTAAAAGCTGTGCAGCACTAGGGCCTGAAAATGGGCTGTTCCCTTTCTCGCCTTTCCTTCTGCTCAGGCAATGCTACCAGGAGGTAGCTGGAGGTCTGAGACCTGACTGCCATGGGCTGCAGGAAGGAAGCAGTTAGAAATGTGACTTGGGGGTTGAGAGCCCTGCTCTCCAAAGTACTGCTAAATGATTTCTTTTGTTTCCTTGTTTTCCATTTAATTTGTCCCTATCATTCACCTCTTGAACTCTGCTTAATATTTGCCCCCAAAATACGCCTTGCAAGATGTTTGTAGGCTATGTCCAAATGAGAAGAGGGTCTTCCAGGTCTTCTGGAGTCTCATGGGGCTGTCCTGTGTGCATGCCCTCTGGCTCCTTTTCCTGCTGGTCCTGTGCAGGTCCTCTCCTCATCCAAAGAGAAGACAGTTTGGGCACATCAGAGATGCACTAGCCTCTGCCTGTCTGAGAGCAGGGGATGGGGATTTTTCCCCGTGCTTTGATCTGTGGTATGGCAGCATAATCTGCTGCAGCTGTGGAGTCCAGGCCAGTTCAATATACACAGAGAAATCTTGAAAATGGATTGGGAATTGTTAGCAGACTGAAAGAAATCCAGTGCATGTCAAACTCCAGCAGATGTGGGGATCCCCATTTCCTCCCCTCCCCTTTCTGTCCTCCTGTGCTCACTTGGACCCAGATACCATTTCTCAAACTAAGTTTGCTTCTTCAAGAGAACAGGAGCGGATCTCCAAAAATGTCAGCAGAAGCCAAATAATTAGGGGAGAGTGTGTAAAAACAGAGTCCGTCTGAGCATGGAGCAGTAAGGGATGTCAGAGCTCGTCCTGGTGTGTGCATACCTAGGGATGTACAACTCTGCCCAGCAGGATTACTTGGTGAGCCACCATGGCTCGTTCTCCTTTCATGGTCCTCCTCAGCAGAGATGAAGCTACAGGGCAGGCAGATTTTCGTGCACTACATGCTCTTGTTTCTTGGTCCAACTTCGTTTGAAAACTGGAAAACTCACATGCCAGTGTGGGAGTGGGAGTGGACCTGAAGACAGCAGCAGGGTAAAGAAGACTTGAAACGCCTCCTAATTATGAGAGTGGGAGTTTTCTATGCTGAAAAACAGATTTGATATTAAGAGCTTTGAGTGACTTTCCTGTTTGAAAGCTTTATAGTAAACAAAACGTGATTAACTCCCTTAGTGACTCATTGCAGGAAAGATTTTGGTTTTCAGTATAGTGCTTTTCTATCATATACTTGTTTTAATTATCCCTGCTGAATAATAGAGCTTGATAACAGCTTGGGCAAGGTAGGAGGGAAGGTCATCAAGATAGCTGTCCTTTTTTAATATTCCAGCGTTCTTGCACAGAGCCTTTCTTAGCGTCTGTCCTGCCACTGACAGCGCTGCCGGCTGCGGCACATCCTGTGAGATGCTATCAACGTATCCTGTAATTTTAGAAAAGGTTTGAGGGGCAGAGTGAGCTGCGGATGATTCGGGAGGGGGAGATGAAGCCGTGACTGTTGACAGCAAGTCTGTCTTGTCCCTGCCTCCCGTGCTCCAGCCCTCGCAGAGTGATGGAGGACAGTGACGGGATCTGCTGAATAACTCGCTAGAGAGTAAAATTGCAGAGCAGCCACCGGTACCCACGGCTCTGCTTTCCCATCCCGCGAGTTTTGTATAATACCACTTTGTTTCCATTGTGATTTTATCTCTGCCTTTATGGCCCAGCTCTGCTTGGGTATTTTTTCGGTGGCAGTGGTGGTGCTGGTGGGGGGTGTCCCTTTCATGGTGATGCTGAGATGCAGACCTCCTGGGCCAGGGTATTTCTAGATCTAAGCTTCTGCCCTGGACCCGTCTCAGCCCTGCCTGGAGCCAACCCCAGCCATTCCCATTGCAGCCTGCATTAAGACGACTGTGTGCACGAGGTTTGAAGGTGCCTCTTTCTTCCGGAGGCTGCTGGGAGGGCCAGTGCTCAGGCTTCAGTGTAGTTCTCAGGCAGTTTTACAGGTCTGAAGGACAGCAGGCATGTGCAGGGTACCAGCATCCTGCAGGCTGCCCGCCCTCGGGGGACGGAGCATGCACTGCGTTGCTTTGGTACCCTTCCTTGTTCCCGTGTTGTGCAGAGCCATGTCAGATACCACAGAAACCTTTGCCTTATTGCTATCTTCCTTATCAATCACTTCTGTAAAGTAATCACCCTTTGCTGTATCTCCTTGTTCCTCCTTGCTGGTTATGGTGTTGATTTGCTCTGTTGCATCTCTGCCATTAGCCACCGTGAGGTGATGCTTTTCCTGCAGCCGATAGTTGATGCTGAGAACTCGCGGGGCCTGTGCTGTCTATCGGGCGTTTTCTTTATTGACCACAGGATGCTACTGTGTGCAAATGGCCCTGCCATTTATGACTAGGAAAAAAAAGGAAAATTAATTTGGAACAGCAGATGGGCGAAATCTGCTTGAACTCAGCAACGTGCCTGATAACAAGTGTCATTTAAGGCTGTACATAGCCCTGTTGAAGGTTGCTGGGGTCACCCCTATTCACAAAGACATATATGCCTAAATATCATCTGGTATAAGGCGCAGACCAAGAAGAGTGCCTATTTCCTATTAATTTACCTGCCAAATAAGCTTGTAACAATTTTTGTGGATCTCTGTTTGCTTAAGAAAGTCTATGCTGGGTTAAGCCCAAGGTCCAACTAACTTCTTATATTGTCTCTAATAGCAGCCATTAACAGATGCTTGGGGAGGAATATAAAACATAAAGTGATCTTCAGGGGCAGCTTCTCACAGCTCCTGGCAGTCAAGTGGTTTAGGGACTTTCCAGGGAGGAGGTTGTGTTCAGAAGTTACCCCGAGCCTGTCTTCTGGGAATGTCTCTGGTTCCTTTTGAACACATTTTTACTTTTGGCTCCCATAAAGTAAATGATTTGCCATGTGGAAAAGTACTTTTGTTCGTTCCTAAACCAGCTACTTGATCCTTCCATCAGATTGCCGTAACATCTTGTATCAGGAGAAATGGTCAATAATTGTCCCCAGTTAGAATAACAGAATGGTTTGGGTTGGAAGGGACCTTAAACACCATCCAGTCCAACCCCCCTGCCCTGGGCAGGGACACCTCCCACCACACCAGGTTGCTCCAAGCCCCGTCCAGCCTGGTCTTGAACCCCTCCAGGGATGGGGCAGCCACAGCTTCTCTGGGCAACCTGCGCCAGTGTCTCTTCTCCCTCATAGTGAAGAATTTCTTCCTGATATCTAATCTAAATCTCCCCTCTTTCAGTTTAAAACTGTTACCCCTTGTCCTATCACTCCACTCCCTGATCAAGAGTCCCTCCCCAGCTTTCCTGTAGCCCCTTTAGGGACTGGAAGGGGCTTTAAGGTCTCCCTGGAACCTTCTCTTCTCCAGGCTGAACACCCCCACCTGTCTCAGAAGCTGATCCCTTCTGTATCAGTCAGGAGTTACAAGACTCTGCTCTGTTCTCTCTTTTCCATACTCAAGAGCCCTGGGCTCTCATGTATCACACAGCCCATGTAAAGTCTTGGGAACTGGATATTTCTGGATATTTACTTATGAGATCTGGACAGTTTTGGGGGGGTGTCTTTAACTGGAATTTGGAATTTTTCTTCATCCCTAAACCTGCTAAACTTTGTTTAATGCTGCAAGTGAAGGGGTTTCTTAGCAATTCCGGTGAAACCAATAGGCCAGGATGTGCCTTTGTGCTGGAAACTCCTCCTCTGAGCTCTCTGATTTTAGCACTGAAAGGTCGTCAGTCTCTTCTTGAAAACCTTCCCTACTGCAAATGTAAAGAAGCTTCAGGATGCTCCTGATGTAGCCAGCGATGGGTCCTTGCAGAAACTCCCTGTATTTTTCTACTAAGGCAGGCAGGAACATTATAATTAGGGCAATGTCAGAGGTAGGCAAATACTCCCTAATTGTATGCAGATGATAGAGCTGGTTCAACCTTTTGACTAGTGAAGCTTTCCTCAATTTGGGATATTGTGATCCTAATCAGGGACCTTTTGCCATACATCAAAGCGGTCAGGCTGAACCTGCATACCTTCAGGCTGGCACGGCTTGATTGCAAGGCTTCCTGCTAGCAGGCTCATCCCTGGCCAGGTGTCCTTCCTGCTGTGGACGACTGATTCCTTTCTACTCTTCATCACTGAGGCAAAGAAATTTAATCCCAATATTACTGCCAGCCCTGGAATGGACCCACTGATTTGGAAATTTCACCCTCTTGTTGCCCTGAAATATCATTGCACAGCAACCTCTGATACCTGCTTATTTCATTGCCAACCTCTAACCTAAGGTGGAGCAGACCTGTCATTAGCGCATTCATCTGTGTTTAGATCTGTCAGCTTCCTTCCCCTTCTCCTCTTTTGTTTCTCTAATTACTTTGATTGCATCTCTGTATCCAGCTCAGGGCTGGTGAGGCTGCCGGGTCCCCATCCCAGTCTGTGTCACTATTTCCTTTTCTGTAGGCAGCAGAGGTGGCTTTGCGAGAGGGGGAGAATTGGGTCTGGATTTTAAAATTGTGAACATGGCTGTGTTTAGGTCTGCAGGTAACTTTTCAGTCTGTTATACGGCCATGTCTCAGTGGCAGAACCTGATTTTCAGGCTTTTCCTATGCCTTCTCTATGCTCTGTGCCTCCCTGCCTTGTACCCAGCAATGCTGGAAGCCAATACTGGGAGCACTGGGCTGCTCATACCTGCTCTGTGGAGACTCGGCTGTGGGTGAAGCATCTTCTAGCACCCCTTAAGTGACGTGGCATGTTCCACAAGAATTTTGTGTCAAGTTTTCAGTAAACAGGCAGTGGAAGAAGTCATGTTTGAGCTCTCATTGCGTTCTGTTCCCTCAGGGACAACAACTGGGCCTGGGGTGCAATGTGGTGGGTCATTCCAGGGGGTCATTCCAGCCTCTGCACTTCCCTGCAGTTACAGGCTCTCTCTGTAGTTTAACCAGAGAATTTAGCATCTTGAGATAATACCTTAACATACAAGATGAAGTAAAATAAAATATTTGTGACTGTCTTTTTTGTCTCTGTTTTTTTTTTTTTTTTCCCAGGGACTGATTAAAATTCGAGGAGATCGCTGCTGGAGAGACTTAACTTGCATGGATTATCACTACGAGGTGAGCGATCTGCACATTAAAACTAATTTCTCCTGTCTGCTTTACTTTGGTAGAAAAAAAGGTTCTCTAACCTTTTCTCTTCTGCCAGGCAGCTCCCCATGTTTTCTTTCTTTATCATAGCCTGTCTCTGGCAATGCAGTCAATGTCCACGCGCCAGCTCGGTGATGCTATTTTTCCCAACCACAGTCCTAAAAGACCAATTTCTCTCCTTCCCTCCCCTCACCACCATGGACTGATTCGGGAGCAAACCTAAGCCCCATGAGAACTCTCCCTGTAAAAATTCCACAGGAGAGGATCAGAAAGAACTTTTACGTAGCATTGTGTTGAATGCTCTCTGCTTACGCTTCCAAAATGCAGACATATGTAGACAGAAATAGAGCATCTCAGTGGTCTCCAAGATGCTAAGCACTAATCGCTGGCAGTTCAGAATTATACAGTTTTATCTTTTCGACATCTGTTTCAGTGATTACATTGCATTCTGATTATAAACTGTGGTTTGTATTCTGGCTCTGAGTGTTGTCTCCTCTTTGATTACAGAGAGAGGGAACTCAGCTTCCCCTCTCTTTTTACCTATATTTTTGCATTTGCCTTTTGTATAAACAGTGTTAAAAAGAAAGAAATTGCTGTGTACAATGACATTCCACTGGGCGAGTAGCCATGCTTTAATGAAGGAAACAGTACTGAAGCAATTTTCCCTCCTCCAGATTAATAGCGCAGCTACTGAAAATGGCACACTACGTTGTAACGCCTCTGATCTATAATCCGTGTCCATCTAACGAGCGGGTGAGCGCGCTGCATCTGTTAGCACCAGGCTGCGAAGTCTCAGCCTTCTGCTGCACTTGTCCCCTGTTGGTAAGACCCAGGTACCTCTTCCTGCCTCAACCCCGCAGTTATTTTCAGCCAGCAGGGCTGAGCTGTCAGTCCCTGGAGATGCACCTTTGAGGTGACGTTCTCAGCAGACCTTCGTCACGTCTGGAAACCATTTCCCTTCTCCAATTAAAGCTGGCAGGGCCTGACTTCTCTGACCTGCAGAACGTGTTGCAAGGTGTTACCTATGTATTACTTTTTACGGGGTAGGCACGCTGAGCAGTGGAAATGGGGATGCTCGTACACTCTCTCCGCCCTTGTGTGAAGAGAATTGTGTGTGAGTGCCAGGGACCACGTTACCAGCCCTGTTACAGGATTAGGATTCCTCTTTCCAAAATAGGAAAAAAAACCAAACCTATCATTTTCCCAGGTGCTGACACCTTCATCTTTCGCTCCTGTGACCAAGTTAACTGGTCGCATACTTTTAAATGGAATTTTGCAGGTCCAGAAAACCATATCTGCCGTTTCAAGTTTAGCGCTCCTTTATTTTATCATCATTTACCTTTGACGTGGTTTCACCCACTGAATGCGAGGATGACCTTTTATGAAGGCTGCTGTTCGGTTAGCTCTTGTTGGACCATCGGTGTCCTGCTTTGTTCTGAGTAGAGCTTTGGATGCACAGACCCCTCAGTGCTGTCATTCTTAATCCCAAACACAAAGGTGGCTGCAGTAAATTGTCCTTCATTTTTGCTTACCAGTGTGAGGGCTCTGCTCCACGTGCTGCCAGGCACCTGGCAGCAGTCTGAGAAAAGCCAGCTCAAAGCGAGTCCCCCAGAATCCCCCGGCCGGCTCCGCTGGTGACCCCAGCCCACAACAGTCAGCCTGCGTAATCCCAAATATTTCAAATCAAAACCAGAATCAGTTCTGTAGCCCAGAAGGCTAATTAAGACCATTCCTGTCATATCCATAACGCAGGATCCCCAGCCTGTGCAAGTAATTGGGAACAGGGGCAGGGGGCAGATCACATTATCAATATCAATTATTTTAATCCACACAAAAGAAGCTGCAATAAAAGGAAAATGAAAGAGGCCAAACTTTGTCTACTCGCGATAACAGACAAAGGACTGCAATTCACCTGCTGATTTCAACCAGCCAGAGGGAGGAAGAAAAGGGTGAAGCTGAAGATACCTCTGTAAGTGAGAGGAGGAGGGAGCTGGGAATCTGCTCGTAATTAGGATGATAAAACTGGGTATTGGACCAGCTCGTAAGTGGACCTGGGCCAAATATAGTCTGCTGTGATGTATGTTGGCCACCCCAGCTCTCCTGTTCCAGTCCTGAGCTGCAGTCCAAAATCTACATGGGCTTCTCTGCCAAGAGAATTAATGAAAACACATGGCCTCCATCTCTCGTGTGGTGAGCGCGCCCTGGACTATTTATTTGTAGTAGAACCAGCAGCTATGCTCGTGGAAAATAACATTTCCACTTTTGTCAGGAATCGTGTATAAAATAGTAAAATGTTGTTATGGCTTGGGTAATTAAACGGAGCATATTTTTCCTACCTCTTTCCTCTCTAATGTGCAGGGCCTTAATCCCAGCCTTTATGGAGATCTGTTCCTCAACTGAAGACCCTCTGTTTAGAGGGCTTACGATCTGTGACGCTGTGTAATTTGCAGAGGGAAATGGCAGAACGCATGGTTTACATAGGAAAGGTATTTTCCTACCAGTCTAACTCTCCTCTGATCCCTGAGGAGTAGATGGGCTCCAGTAAGCGTAAGAGAAAGGCAGACACTGATGGAGACGAGAAGGCTTTGCTCCACCACCATACACAGCCTGGCACATGGAAACTACCTGGAGGCTGGGATGAGGGGTGGGGTTGGAAATGCTCGGCGGATTAATCATGCCTCTGGGTGCCAGGAGTCCCAAACTCTAATCCCAGCTTGGCAAGACACCATAAACAGGGAATTTAGCCTCCTTCTGCATTAGTTTCTCTGCTGATGTGGTCGGAGGCTCCAAGGTAGGTGCGTACGTTTGCACCCCGGTGTGCACGCAGGACAGATGCCCATGGTGCCCCAGAGCTTAACGTGCAGCCATGTCCACATTAGCACGTGAAAATGGATGTGCCAGGGTGGTAACTGGCAGGTGAAGTCCTGAGGTGTGACATGCCATGGGCTTTATTTATCATTTGTTGGGTTTACCGTCATTTCACTGTGGCTGTGGTTAGGTGACTTTTTCCCCTAGAAGAAGTCCCGGTAAAAGGGAGGCTTTTGCTCAGTGGAACCTGTTCCTGATGCAGTTAATGCGGAGGGAAGCTGCTTCTGGGTTTTAGGTCTGTTTGTCATCATGATTATTAAGCATTTATCTACTGTGTACACAATGGTTTACAAATATGTGTGCAGCGGTTTGCAGACTGGAGCTAGATTTCTGCTTCCACTGGAGACCGTGGCAGGGATCCCATGGCGTTTGGCGGCATCCCGCCCCTTGGGCAAGATAGAGCAGCCTCGGCTCTCTGCTTGTGTGAGCAGGGAGGTGTGGCTGAGTGTGTCCCTCTGTCCCTGTCTGCTCCAGAGAGCATCCTTCCCTCCCTGCAGAGTGCAGCAGCTCCCTCCTGTAGCCAGCCTCCCCTATGGACCAGGGAAAAAGTCTGCTACGGAAGGTTTTGTGCCACTTGAGTTTCTGGAGCTTGCACAGCTTGCAGGATATTGCCCAGGCATGGGCTGGAGCAGCTTTCTAACTGCTGTGAGTAGGTACCAGGACTGTGAGCCAGGCAGTGGATCGGGGAGCAGCAACCTGCTCCCCAGGGGCCTCTTGACGTTCCCTCCTGTGCCAAGCTTCATCTGGCCCAGGCTGCACTGATTCTGGGTGTGCTGCGTAGCTGGCACCAGCACAACGTCTTAACATGCTCCAAATGGAGAAAATCCTCTTGTGCAAGACCTGTTATTAATCTCCCCACCAGACCTGCAGCTCTCCGACCCTTGCGCTTACACTGCAGAGCACCTTGCGACCATATGTCCTGGCGCAGGGCGGGTTGGAGTGGCACAGGCAGGAGATGAGCATTTTTTGACCCGCAACCAGGCCAAATGGAGCTCGTGTTTTTGGATGCTGGTGGTGGTCTTGGCAGAGTAGTTCAGGAGATAATCTTTGGGGTTTCAAAATGGGAAAGTCCTACATGGTCGCATCTATTGCGTCTCCCCGTATTCCGCTGCAGAACTACTCCCTGTGGGATGCAATCCAGTGATGCGTTTTTATAATGGCTGCCAAAGTATTGTTGCTTTTTAATTACAGACAGATATCTTGTAAAATTCAGCCACCAACTGGTAGGAACAGCTGCCGAAGCAGCTGCTCGGGCAGGCAAGTGCGTGGAGCAGAGCCCTGCTGGGCGTCCTCCTCCTCTGCCAGCTTTGCAGTGGAACTGCGCGGGAGCCGTTAAACACATCCAGGGGGTCCCTCGCCTCCCGGTGGCCTGTCCTCGGCCGGGCCAGTGCTGGGTGAAGCTCAGCAGGGGTGGCAGCCATGGCCCACACCAGACAAAGAACCTGTGGCTCTTCCACTCGCAACTGGAACAACTTGTATTTTGTATTTTTAATTTTAAGATTTTTTTTTTTAAAGTAATGTTTTGAAGGGAATGCATTTTATCCAAGAGTTTTTCAATGATTTGCATCCTTTGCTGCAGAAAACCAGGCTAGGAAGGGAAACTTACTACTGAGACAGAGATGAGGCAGAGGGATAAAGGGAAAGGAAAACAAAAAACCACTCCCAAACCAACAAAATCTTTGTCAGCGTTGGAAGTAAGACCCAGGATTTGCTTCCCTGCTGTGGAGTTATTGTAAGTGCTCAGGATGGGTTGGTTGCCACGAAGCAGGGAAGTTTGAAGAACTTTGCTGAACCAGCCTCTACTTAATAACTGAGTCACATTTTAGTTCTGAATTTGTCAGTGCTGCTGAGAAAAGCTTTGTTCTTTACGTAAGACGCTGCGCAGCCACAAAGGTCACTTCTTTTGATTTGTACAAATTGTCGCTAATTATTCTGTAACTGTTTTTCTTAAATACAGGCTGTCAATCAGTGCTCCAGCTTCTGGCGTGCAGCAGCACTCCAGTTCCTGGAGAAGCTCTCCAGAGCACAATGTCTTTTGTACCTAATTAGGGGCTTGCTGACTGATAGCTGTGCTGATAAGGATGAGAAGGAAGCTCTAACTGCTCTTTAACTGCCTCTTGATTTCTTTTCTCCCTTCTCTTCACTATATTAGACCTCGTCAGACTTTTCATCTAGCTTTTCCCAACCTATTACGAAACAAAAAGTAAATACTATCTGGCAATTCATTTTGATAAATCAGAAAATTATCTGCTTTCATGATCCCTGATGCCTCAGGATGGGCTTTATTCCAACAGTTGGCGTTGCTGGAAGCAAAAATGTTCCTAACAGCGAAGCAGGTACTTGGATCTCATGCTCAAAATGTATGTTTTAAAGTTACAAATTAATGTGAGGGAAACAGTGCTGAATTAAACAGAAAACAAGAATATTTAAAAGAAGTAATCATGCAAAGCATTTTGGAGATGTTCTTTTTAATAACATTATAAAATATTTATGTAGCATCCTAAGTTTACAGTCATTGGCCCTTTACGGAATTTTTTCCATTCTTGAAGACAATAAATGTGAATCCTGGCGGGACTGATGGTCACAATGATGAATTATTAAGGCCAGCAAAACGTATTCCCAATCTGTGGCTTCACTGTTGTCCTGGTTTGGTGTAAAACAGAACCAATTTTCAAAGCAGGACAACTGTGGAACTCCCAGGTCTGGCCTGGCTGTGGGAGCTCAGGTTGGACAGGCGGGCTTTCCAAACCTGGTGTCTTCTGGGGGAAGCACAGAACTTCCCTCTACAAAAGCCACCAAAGGGAAAGCAAAGAACCTGCCGTGGTGTTTCTGGCACAGCATGACTGAGACAGTTGGTTGGCAACTTTTCCCCTTGCTGGTATGAAAGGGTCCGGTTTCGTTTCATTGAATGCAGAATAATTTGCGTCTCTGCTCCTTCCTTCAGGCAGGGCGTGAACTTGCATGGTTTTGCTGATGGATTTTGCTGGTTCCCCTTGGGACAGGAGGTGCTGGATCACAGCAGTTGAGCTACCGAGGTCAGGGCTGCTTCCGAGTCCTGGTGTGTGCGTTATCAGATGGGGTTTGCTGCAGAATTGGTTGAGGCTTGGAGGAGGGACAAGAATCAGCCTTTACATGGGGAAATTTTACATAGTTTTCCAAAAGCATTTGATGAAAAGGGTGTGGAAGTCCGGCAGTCGCAGTCCATGCTTGCGGGGCCTGGGGTGAGCTCAGTGCTGCTGGACACGTGGCTGTGAGCCCAGGGCAACGGCCTGCCCTCAGCAGCCGGGAAGGGTTTAAGAAGTGATCATGGAATTTGGTAGACACGTTGTGGGTTTCTGGAGTTGCTTACAGCCTGTTGTTACTTGAGATAGTAAAATTTGTACTCTGAAAGTTGTGTTTTCATAAAAATATGAGTGAAGTGAGTTGTGATCTATCTCTGCCCTCACTGTACAGCTTGCCCCATGGAAGCCAAAGCTGTTGATGAGTCCTCCATAAAGAGAGCAAGGCAGACGAAACATGGTTCTGCCCATGGTGGATTATAAATGCAGCTTGTTTTCATCTCCTGTTGTAAAAGCAAACTGTTCTTTGAGTTAAGGTGACTGATACCAAAAGGAAGAGCACGCTTGCGTTCAGCTTTTTTCTTTTTTTTCCATTTGGTCATAAGTTTTGAAAAATGACCTTTTTGGAGGCGTAATTGAAAAACCAGTTGTCCTCATTCACACGTATCGAACGGCTGCTTAGTGTGTATTTGAAGCTGAGGATTAGGTGCTTTCTTCTGGGTTTTGGTGATTTGCATGATGTCAGTGCTAGCACTGGAAGAAGGGCCAATTCCTGACCTTGCCTGTGATCAATTAAGTAACAAGATCCATCATAAGGTAAGTGCATGAAGCAATAATATTGGCAGATAAATGTCAACACAACATCAAAAGCTTATTACGCTGTATCTGGATTTTGTATCAGGCTGCTGCAAGAAGGTCTCTATCTGAGACAGGTTTTTAGATGAATCCCAGGTGCTCTATGTTGGATTCAAGATATCTTTGAATGCAATTTGCTAGAAATGTTTGTTATTCCCAACTTTGGGCTGGGCTCTGTTGTTCTAATAATAGTTAAATGTGCACATCACTTAAAAAGAGAGGGAGCAAATGTTTTTAAAGGCGGAATTTGTGCTCAGCTTGGGAGGATAGGTATTGCTAGGTTTGCGCACGTCGGGTTTACTGGCAGAAGCACGAGCAGAGATTCGGTGACTGTATAACTTCCAGCTGAGCACTTCTCGGAAGGAGGCCTGGTTTTCCAGAGTTTGGGCGCTGGCAGTGGGTTCTGCTGCAGATGATCAGGGCTTCTGAAAATGAAGTCTGAGCTCTCGAAAGCTGTGAAGGAGTAAATTCTCAGAAGTGCAACCCTCCTTGTTGCAATTTTAGAAGACATAATGATAAATACTGATGTTTATGCCCAGTCATGATGCTTTTTAAAAAGTGAAGAGGAATACAGGTCTTCTGCAGTCAAAGGATGCTCCAGAAGAACTTGGGTGATTAATAGCGTTGGACCTTAAGCAGAACAAAAGCAGTTTTCTCCTTGTGGGGACCTGGTAGGTGATATTTTATTCCAAGCAGAGCAGGCAGGGAAGCTGCTTTCCGGAGTCGTGCACTCGTGAGACCGTAGGTTTACTGTCAGCCAGTGTTTGGTCCAGGAGTCTGGCTTGTATTACCCTGAACAGCAAACATGACAGACGAATGGTAAGTGGATTCCCAACCACCTCAAAGTCAGCATCAGTTCAGCTATCGTCTTCATCGGGACCAGGATCCTGGCAGGGCATTTAGGAGAAGGGGGAGGAGTGTCTGGTCAGAGAACTATCGAAATAAAAGGTAAAGCTGCAAACCAGCATCAATACAACAGACCCAGCATCTTTGGCCCAGGCTCAGGAAACCACATACTAGTGAAGTAAATTGGACGTAAGCAGGTGCTGAGAGAGGAAACTTTCCGAATAGCTTTAAAAGGCAACTAATGGCAGGAATTGGAGGGATGGGATAAGCACGGAGTAAGTGATCCCTCCCAGACGCCAGCCGCCATGGGCGGCAAAGCACTTGGATTTGCTGCGGGATTTTATTTATCTTTTCGGTGCAGTTCAAGAACTGGGTTTCTGAACCAAAAGTAACTGTATTAAAACAATCCAAAATAAAGTGAGCTGCCTCCGTGACTCTCACTTTGGTATAAGCCAAGCAGGTTAGTGGCACCTGCCACTTGGGTCACCACCGGTTGCCCCAGCTTTCCCCTCATTTCCAGCAATATTAAAACAAAATAGGGTAAACTAGCAGAAGTTTAGTGGAAATGCCCTCCAGGGAACTTTCTGTTGTGAGCCTTTTGAGGTTTTTGAAGCGTAGGAAGACATTATCCCTCCCCACTGCCGGGATCAGCAGCAGAACTGTCAGTCACACGCTATAAATGCATTGGGAATATGCCAATACCATTTTCAGCAGTAATACAATTCCTCTTCCTGGATTCTTTGCTGTTTTTCTTAAGGATTTGTTTTAAGCCTGGTGAAAGCTTCCTGTGCAACTATTGGATTTCATCTCTTCGTTACACTCTCCCACTGTTTCAAACTCGTTTACAGACCACCCAGGACCCTCGTCACTTGTCTTGAATATTCTCCTGTTTTCTCTTCCTCCCCCTCCTCCGCCCATTTGGTCTTTTTCAATCCTAATCAGATTAATTCTTACAAGCCACTTCGCAGCCACTTAATCAGCTCTCCATGCTCTGATCCCGTATGTGGCTTTTATCCTGCTGAACAGTTTCTCCAGCGGATGGGAACGATGGAGCCCATCGCTTCCCTCTGCCTACCAGGGGCTGTGGGGAATGATCTACTACTGCACGTGAAATGTTCAGGACCCAGGAGGTTTGTCAGCTTTGAAGATAACAGAGGCACTGCTGTGATAATTATTTAAATTGTGAATTTATGAGCTAGTTAATGGCGTGTTTCAAGAAATCTGCATAGGGAAGAAAGATGACAAATTTCAGTGCTAACTAGAAGACAGAAATGAGTGGGGATATGGTAGAAGAAAATTTAAGAGCTTTCCAGTCTTTCCAAGTAGCATGTCTGTTTTCTCTCTTGCTTCATGGGCAAGAATCGGTCGGTTGGCCTCCTTGATATGGTGTCAGCGGCTCCTCTATTTCTACTGCTGCATCTCGGTCCTCCAGGCTCCAGAACCACTTCCACCAGGCAGGACTGGCTGCCTGGCCCGGGACCCTCTGCCGTGATGGGGCAGCCTCGACACCCAGCTTGGGACTTGCTCAGACCTTGCCCAGAGCCCTCACACAGGTGTACCCACCCCTGCATACTCCGAATGGTCAAAACTAGTCTTCATGGCAATAAATATCCTAATTTTTTATCATCTTTCGTGGCATGGATGGACATGAAATACTGTATTTTCTGGTCTCCTACATAACAACACGCCAGCTGCAGTCTAGGGAGAGCTGGAGAGTTGATCTTCTCATCCATTCCCACCTTCCCCAGTGTTTGTAGGGCATTAACTATCATTCCAGTTCCCTTGCTTCGGAGACCTTTGGGATGATGCAAACTGTTGGTGTCTGCCAAAATTTAGCGCTCTTCTTTTTCCATAATGTTTGCTCTCAACAGTCCAGAAGTCTAAGTGGAACTGAAACGTGAACACTGCGATTCCATGTGGTATCGGGTGCAAAATGGTGTCTGCAGAGCTCTAACGTACAATTAAATTATCCAAAAAACAACCTACCTCCTTGCCATCTGCTT
Organism: Chroicocephalus ridibundus; assembly: GCF_963924245.1. NCBI lineage: Eukaryota > Metazoa > Chordata > Aves > Charadriiformes > Laridae > Chroicocephalus > Chroicocephalus ridibundus. The sequence continues at coordinate 51,363,327 of NC_086291.1, read as the reverse complement.
TTCCAGGGAACGCAAAATAACTACACGCTTTTAATTGCAGATAGAGTTTAAACAAATAGGGTGTTGGTTTACAAGCTGGTGCTTTCTTCTTTGGAGATCAGATTACATTTTCATCAGATTATGAAAACGTGCTACTGTTTCATCTCTTTCTTTGACTATTAAATGTGTTAAATTGTTTAATGAATTTTTGCACAAAAGAGAAGCCCGCTCTAATTTAATAAGTAAAATACTGTATTTGTTGCCTGCAAAATAGCAGACACACAAAAAAGTTCTGCTGAGGAAGCTGCATTCCCAGCAGTGGCTGTGCTTGCGCGTTTCTCCTTCTCTGGTCTCTTACTGGGGTTATTCTTACAGGAATAACCATAAGAAACTATTCCAGTTCTCAGGATAACACTATCTCTAGGTGACCCTGCTCTGGCAGGGGGTTGGATTGGATGATCTCCAGAGGTCCCTTCCAACCCTATGATTCTATGTTAGTTATTGCATACACCAAAAGTCTTCATTTCGGCTTGAAGTTTTATTTCCACAGAAACGTTGTTCTGTCCAGGAGAAGGACCAGCCATTGGCAGAATTTCATAAATAGTAGAGCCCTTCCATTTGCTGGTGAAAGTTTGAATTATTTGCATATCTTCTGTTTACATATAAATTATGCTGTTTCCCTGCAATTCTCTGTGTTTTCAAGCTTTCCCTGTTGAACGTATACTTGATTTGAGTTGCAGCACACAGGTAATGGCACTTCAGTAATCAGGGGGCTGATGGCCCGATACAATTCCTATAAACCTTTCCCTCCCTACCGTAGATCGGGAAGAATTCCATGTATTTCTCCAACGCAGTTTTTTTCTGCCTTGCAACTCTTACAGTGCACACAAAGCCTTCGTAACTCTGTAAAAAGAAGAATACGGCATTAGGATGGTGCATGAATGAGTTAATAGTAAGTCTCTGCTGTGGTGTTTTGCTCCGAAGTCGTGTGCGCCAAACTGACCTTTAATCTCGGAATATAAATCACTTTCCAGTCCTATTATTTGTAAAATCCTACAGGCTTGCAAATGCACAAAAGAAGCCTTTGTCTCTTATTAATTTAATTTATAGGTTAAAGTTTCAAATCAGTGGCAAGCAAAAGCTGATTTACTGTTCACTTCAGGAATTGCCATTCTGGAAAGCACGGCATTTGCTAGACTGCCTAGAAATCGTGATATGTAATTAGGAGCTTCTGTAATTATATATAATGTAATATAATTTGCTTATCTTTTTTGGTATGTATTATACATAAAAGCTGGGAGGGTAACTCAATGTGGATTAGCTCTTTCAACACTAAATACTCAACAGATCAGTAAAACCACTGTTTTTTGTCTTAATCTATTAACATCGTGACAGGATCGATGTTTTCAAGCATTTGAAATTGCTGCCCTGTTCTTTTACATATAGAATCATCCCATCATCTCTTGTACAATGCCATTTGTGCTGCAACAAAAAATAGCCACTTCTGCGATAAAATTTAGATAAAAGCAGTATGGAGCTTTTTCCCACCAGTTTCACACAAGACAACCATTCCTACTTTTTTTTAATTTGATTTAAGCTGTGAAATTCCCATGCGGAGTCAGATGTGGTTTCTCTTTGCAGAGCTAGGAGTGTTCCCATCTGCAGTTCAGACCCATTTTTTCCACTTCATGGGATTTCTAGTTAGGAAATTTTGTAACCCGAAAGTTTTCTAGTCTGGCTCAAAATAACTTGAGACAAAGAAATGAAACTTTTTCATAACCGTGCTGTCATACCACATAGGAGGGTAGAAGCTTTTGACTGCTCAAGGTGCTCACTAGAAGCTTTTACCTCTTGCCCAGTTTACATGGAAAAGTAGATACTGTGAAACGTTGCCCTTGCAAGCATTATGGAAATATTTGTATTAAAAATGGCATTTATCTTACTCATATTCATGAATTCACTTATCTGTATTTTCCAAGGATCATATTCTTCCTCTTCCCTTTCAGCCTGGCCGTCTCGATGGCTAAAAGGGGTTTTATTGCTTTAGCATTAATCAAGACATTTGACAGAATTGAACTGGATCCTGTCCAATTAGACTGAGACAATATTGAATTTCGAACTGTCATGTTGGATCCATTTGAATGTAACGCAAGCTTGTCGCTCTCTGCAATCAATACATCGGTTTAATAAGCCCAGCCCGAGGTGAATGAATGCCCACCTTTCCCCTGCAGCCGTGGACGGTGACTGAAGCCAGTGAAGCTGTGCCTGGGCTGTGCCAGGGTTTCCCATCGGCTGCTGAGGGCACTGAACAAAAGCTACGTGGGACAAGCAGGGAGAAGGTTTTTTTCTCTTCTTAGAGCCACGTTCAATGAACTTGCCTTCCTCAAGGAACCTGCTAACATCTGGAGTCCTGCTGCTGGTTCCCCTCTTCCCCCAGGCTCGGCACTCCAAGCCGTTGGCTGCCTTAGTGAGTTGGGACCAGCACCCCTTTTTCACCCACGTTTCCCCTTAGGAGTATAGATACAAGGAAGAATTTTTTTACTATATTTTATGACTTTTTATGATGAGGGTGGTGAAACACTGGGACAGGTTGCCCAGAGAGGTGGTAGATGCCCCATCCCTGGAAACATTCAAGGTCAGGTTGGTCAAGGCTCTTGTGCAAACTGATCTAGTTAAAGATGTCCCTGCTCATTGCAGGGGGATTGAACTAGATGACCTTTGAAGGTCCTTTCCAACCCAAATTATTCTATGATTCTGTGATTCTATCACTGCGTTTTTAACTTCTGGGTGTCAGGCCATCCCCGCTCACAGGGAGGAGAGTGTGGGGAGACATTAACCCGCAACTGCTGGAGCTGAGCCAATTCTGCTCTGCAAATAATACTATTAAAGAGCATTTATTGAAATATAAAATGTGAGTTGGCTTTAATACCCACTAGTCTAACTGCATCGCTTGCCACAAAGAACATGTAGGTTTGTTGGTAGCTCAAGGGCCTTACAACAGTCTTCATCTTGTTTGATAAAATTTCCTGTCATCTGTCTAAGGAGTCGAAATAGTATCCCACGCAGGAGGTGGCCCACGCTCTGTATGAAATGAGCTAGGACTGGTAAGTCCTTAAGGCAATAGTTGCAATTAACAGTTTGCAAGCAGCCCACAATGGAAATCTGCTTGAATGTGTTACCCTTGGCCCCGAGGCAAATAAGTGAAATATTTTAATTCAAGGAGTTAATTGCAATTTTAGCAGCCTTTCAATACCAAGTTTGGCAGATGATGTGAAACGTTGTCCTGCTGTACTCTAAGCCAAATGACTAGGAACACCAGCACAGATGTTGAAAGCCAACATGAGCAAGAACAGGCTGGGAATGTTTCTTGACTCGTTATGTCGCTCGTTAATGATGTTCATCTTGCTGCCACACTTTGAGTTGCTGCAAATCACCTCAAAGAGTATTTCCAGCAACTAGAGAAAGAGCCCCGTGAGCAGAGAGCATGGTCAGATCCTGAGATCTCTAACCAGTAGCTGCCAGCTCAGAGTGCCATCTCCCTTTGCCCTTGCTCACCCGTTCTGTTGGTAAACAAACCTGATGGATGTTTCACAGCCCGTTCCTCCTTTTGAACATTGAACCCGAACTATCTGAGTGCACAAGGGATTGACAGGAGAGAGCAGGAGCCAAAGAAAACTGCAGTAACCTCTTTCCTCTGCCAAAAGAAGTGAAAGGATAATGTAGCGTGTAGTTATCAAAGGGTATTTTCTCAAAGCCGGTCAAACCTGACTTTCCTAATTGAACTTCGGTTTTATTATATAGAGAGCAACTTGCTTTTGTAACTTGCTGAGTAAAAGTTCACATGAGGGTACTTCTCCAAATTCCTGCCCCTCTGGTCTCGGTGTACTGACCTTGGGTTTGGGTGCTGTCGTTAGGGAGGCTTCTTCCAGCACTTATTGTGCCAACCTTGATTCTACCAGAAGATGCTTGGGAAGGTCCTACAGACATTGTCAAGGAGTGACTGAGGAGACCAGGGAAGGGTCAACACCTGAAACTCTCCAAGGGGAGGCAGCTGACCCCTCTCCATATCAGAGTGCCCCTGTTGGCTCCCTGGACTCCTAAAGGGATGCTCTTCTGCTAAATGTGTTCTCCTTCTGCTGGTGGTGCCCATGCAGTGGCCTTGTGGGACAGGGGTGGTTGTGAGGGGCTGGGGAGCTCACCATTTCTTGGCCAGATCTTGCTGGGATGCTGCTTGTAAGAGGTGCTTAGCATTTCCAGCAGGTTGATCCCTTTGTTTTGTCCATCTCTGGAGACATTCAAAACCCGCCTGGACGCGTTCTTGTGCAACCTGCTCTGGGTGACCCTGCTCTGGCAGGGGGGTTGGACTAGATGATCTCCAGAGGTCCCTTCCAACCCTATGACTCTATGATTCCCAGAAACCTGCACACACAAAGTTTTAAAAGGGTGATCCTTTAATTCTTTAAGCCACTGGTCTGAATTTCATCATAGTCTGTGAATTTGTCGTCATTGAGAATTTCCTTTGGAAGTTTTGTAAGAAATGTAACCAGAAGTATGTCTTTAAAAAGCAGTTTTTTCTCCATTAATGCACTTCCCTTCTGCAAAACGTTTGATCATTAGTATTCCTCTGTGTCTGTTTGTGTGCAATTTTCATCAAGTTGCTCCTGCCGTACATTTTCCTAACCATGAGCAAGATCTAACAGTGCTTTTTATAACTCCCTTTTGCAATTATCCGTGCCAAATATGCAGCAGCAACACACGTGACCCGACTGCGCTACCAGCAGACAAGCGTTAGCTGATTACCTTGGGGGGATGTAAAGGCCAGCAGTAGTTAACAAACGTGGCCGGTTCGCTGCTTAAATATTGGAGACTTGCTCTCTATTGTTTTATTACTCCTGTAAGTCTCGGCAGTCTGATTAACATCACGCCCATCGCTTTCCTCGTTACTGTAATGAGTGTATCAAGCTGATGGGCGAGGCTGGAGGGGAGTTCCCGGGGATGATGGAGTGCAATGCTGCGTGGACGTGAAAGCCATGTGTGTTGCGTTATGTCATTAAACGCGAAACTTTCTCAACTAGAAAGTACTTCTGAGATTCGTAGTCGATACTAGTTTTCTTGTTTGTGGGACAGCTGCAGGTAAAAGGAAAAGGTGCTGTCAGAAGGATGGTAAAAGATCATTATGGGGAGGGTTTTTGTTGTGTTTTTTTTACTTCTGAAATAAAAGATCTTCTGAAGGTGGCAGTTTAGCAGCTTGGCTGCTTTTGATGTTTTTATCCATGGCTTTGTCTGATTTAGCATCTTCATATCTGTACCCTGTATGAATTATTGGGTCTTACTTTTCTTCCTAGCTGGAATAACTGAAGAGGAGCCCAGCACGGAGGCTCAGGAGGCAGGAGTGGGACCCTGTGAGGCTCAAAGGTCACGAGGCAGAGGCTGAAACGCGGGAGCGGGTATTTATGTTACTCCTTGCTCAGCACCGACACCTATTTTGTCTGACAAGGATGAGTCCAGGTTTCATTTTATGTGATTTGCCTCCAGCAAATCTCAGAGGAGCTCGTGCCAGGCTTGAGACCTTTCAGCCTATCTCCCTGTGAGAGTACTTCCTTTGGGCAATAATACGGGCTTTTAGCAGGGTTGCCTCCACATCAAGCGTGGTATGGGTTTAATTTGCTAGTTAAGATGTTACTGACTTCTCCTAGATTTCTAACGTTTCCTCTCCTACGAAATCTTATATGTCACCTATACAGGAGCCGTTTTGGCTGGGGGCTTTTAGAAGAGCACTCAGGAATTTCTTACTGTTTCTGTGGCACTTTATTTCAATTTACACTGTACACTAAAGAAATAGTTCCCTTTAGGTTAGGATAGGTTACACGCTCTCCTCCGTGGAAGAACAAAGGGCTGTCTGTTACAGTGAGCATGGTTATAAGTTAGGAGGTGATGCTGCAGACGGTGAGGATGCGAGACGGGATTTTGGGGATGTATTTCACATGTAGAGGGTTGACGAGCAATGAGAACATTGCAATAAAATAGGACGCAAACAACCCCCTTAAGTACTGGAAAAGTGGAAATAAATTAGATGATTAAAGCGCAGGGTGTTGGCTGCATTGTTGTTTTCTATAGGGACCCTGTAGCAGCCCTTTGTGGTCTGGGGAGGCTGGATCCTGTGGTCCTCGCTTGCTGAGAGGGGGCAGTGGGGTCAGGCGGGTCGTTGCTGCCCCAGGCTGTATCGGTGCCTGCGAACAGCCGTGCCCTCCTCCGGAGGCTGGACTGGACGGTCTTCTCCACCTCTGGCTCCCTGCAGTCTCTCCATGCTGAGCTTAACTTGCATTTTTGTACCAGATTTGGGCTTTTTTAATGCTGCTGAGGTGCTGGTCTAATGCCATGGCTAAAGGTGATGGCCAAAACTGGGTCAAATCGCTTCATTTTTTTTGTAGCATCAGTCATTTAAGCAGATCTTCATGGGGAACATTAGGTTTTGCCTTCCCTGCAGTTGTCCCGCATACTGCACCTCTTGCTGCTTGTTGGGTCGCATCCTCTCCAATGATTGCGAGCTGATAGAGCCCATCTTTGCATCTCGATGGTAGGGAAGCCCTGTGTAGGGTGTGCTTTGACATTCCCAGAAAAGCGTGACATAAAAGCACTATGTAGCCATAACCATGATGTCTTTTCATGCCAACTTTTAGTCCACCTCCTCTTTAGAGCCCGTTGGAGATGCTCTCCGTGGCCTGTCATTCACATGGCTCTGGTGCACGCAAACCTCTGCACAGTAGCAAGCCCTGACCTCTCTTGCAGGACTTCTCACACTGGGAGAAATTAATCCCCATGGACCCCTAATAAGTGTTTTCATGTTTGGTTTAAGGAGGCTCCATAACATGCTGGTTTTACGGGTATTGCATTTGTGTGTACCAGAGCTTGGTTTAGGGTCCTTCTGGGATGAATGGCCCAGTTACTCCCCCAGTCTTTTCTTCCAGCAGTTGTATTTAGAGGTAAAGCAACTGTAAAATTGTATAGTCTCTCCTATGCCATTAGACACTGCTGCTGGAGTATAGGATGGAAGGCCACAAAAAAGCTAGGCAGGGAGTTTTACCCTGGAACGGTGGTTGAAATGGTGACTTGAAGTTTGTTTCTCCTGCTGTTAACGTAACTGCTGCCTTTCATCCCAAAGATCTGCTAGAGCAGACCTGGGCGTGCATTGCTGAAGATGTGAAGATTTCGGCACCTGATAGCGTGCCATGAGACTTGACTTTTTAGATCTCCTTCTGCTCCACTTAGATAATGCCAGGCCTATGCCCTTACTCTGGACCTGGTTTTGCCCAGTGCAAACATGGATTTTCACGGGTTTTGAGGGGGCTCTGCCTGGACTCAAGAGACCCAGATTTAGGGATTCATTCTGGAAGATCATCCACATGATGACCAAAGACCAGAAGCCATCTGGGGTGTGGTAGCCCCCGTAGTTGGCTGGGGAGGCAGCGAGAGAAAGACCCTCTCTGTCTGAAGCCAGATGGGTACACACAGCTTGCAGATAATTCCCACCTTTGGATTTCTGTGGAGCATCGCACTCGACAATGCTTGTTCTTAGGGAGCACTTCCACCAGCCTTCCTTCACCTCTGCCTCCAAGAGGAGTTGTCCATGTATCTATTTGCCAATTTCTAAGCCCCTGTTTCTTGAAGATGATGCCCCTTTTGCCAGCCAGTACGTTCAAGCCCAGCCTGTCCGAAGTAATGCCAGACCTTGTTCTGTTCTGCAGTTTGTAAAATGGCTTAGGAAAGAGTAAGCACCATCCAAAACAGGTGGTGGATTTCATCGTGGAACCAAGAGATCATAGGTGTCTGATATGTGTTGTATGGGTACACGCCAGGAAGGTGACAGCCAGGTGCCATGGGAATAGTTGATTTTTAGCCAAAACACCCTCTCATAAAAGCATCTTGGGAAGAATTCCTTGCAGTGCGTGTATGTTCATCTTGGTCCTGAGCATGCAGCGTGCTGGCCTTTGGTGTGTCCAGGGGGACTCAGTCGGATGTCAGTGCGTAGTAGTTAACTCCCTGTTTAGCGTTGTACATTTTTAATGGTTTTATGGCTTCTGAGAGAGCCTGACTCTTGGGTCACTGTGTTTTTGTTGTAGTCCGTTAAGAAAGCTTGCTTCAGGATTTGGTTCTACCTGTTGAAAGAATTTATTATGAAAGATATTGAGAGCTTTGTCTTGTTTCGTTTACAGATTTCACGGGATAAATTGTATCCATGTTACGGGACCATGAATGTATGTCTATGACACCAGCTGGTTTTGATAAACTATAAAATGGCCTGTCTCAAGTAAATTAAACACAAATTTTATGAAACAATTATGCATCGGCCTTTTCATTCCCTTCCCTCAAAGTTTGAATTTAATTTTATTGCTTGAGATTTAGCAGAAATTTAATACTTTATCTTCTTCTGAAGAGTGAACCATCTCTCCGAGGCCCGGCATTCCTTTGGCTGTACAGCGTGGATTTTGGGTTCCAAGCACAGCTTATGTTTTGCCAAATTTAAGTTACTCTGTACCCAAGCTGCCTAACTTTAATGGATGGTTAAAACTTTTGAAGTTTGCTCAAGAATGTGCTTTACGTTTAGTTGCATGTCAGGAAAGATTCCTCCTTTTTAATTTTTCATTTAAAGCAGCCTTTGGTCAGAAAGCCAGACTCAACCAAGACGTCATGAGTCACTAATCTTTCAAAATGCTGGGTGAGGCCTGCGGAGGTATCTGTTCATTCAGTAAGGATCCAAGACTTATCTTTATTGAAAGAAAGTAGTTTAGAGCCACCAATGCAGTGCTTAGTCTTGTGGTTATTTGATGAGCATCTAATCTGCTCTGCAGTGGAGATGTGGTCCTCCAACTTTACAAATGATACAAATTTCATTGGTGTCTGTGTGGCTCCGGTGTAATACTTCAGGTGTGAGAGTTTTGACAGCTCAAGATAGGAGTTTTATGGCTGTTGATACATAAAGGCAGCCAGCAGCTTCGGATCACTTAATATACGATTGAAACAAAATATGATCAGTGTTGCTAGAGAAGGAAAACCTGGCACACAGGTGGAAGGGGAAGAGGGTTTAGAGAGTGTTGTGAGCATGGCTGAAGTCAGGGAACCTGAGATACCATGGGGTTGATGTCATGGGAAATGTGGTGGGTCAAGAATATTGAATGGGGATGTGGTGGAAGAGGAGGACACACAGAGGCAGATCTGTAGGATATCAGGCTTTGGAGCTTCAGCTCCTGATGGCACAGCTCTCGTGACTTTTGGCACTTTTCACTGCGTGCAGGAGATCTGCGTCCCAAGAGAGAAAACTGGAAAGGAAGGTAATCCCGTTGAAGCATTCAGCAGGTGCACCCAGGAGCTGCCTCCTGGATCAGACCACGGCCTGTCTCCAGAGATCGGGCTGCTTCATACGCTGTAGAGCCGCTGGCTGAGGCTGTCTCTAGGAGTGCCATCTAGTGCTTCCCTAGAGTACTGGAGCATCCCAAACCCTTCGGTTTTGAGAAAGTAAGACCTCCATTGGCTTGTTTTCTTGTGCTAAACCAAGGGCTTGTGGAAAGTTAAGTACTAAGTTTCTTTGGAAGTTTCATGTTTGTGTTCTGCTTGGCATGGCTTTCTGGATTGAGTGTGAGATGTGAGGGGGAAATCTCCTCAAACAGGTTTAAAAGCATATTAAAAAATTATATATTGCTGTTCTCTGTGTTTGAGATGGAGAATGTCTCTGCAGGGACTCGGGCACAGTTAGACGAAGGCAACCAGTCCCCTCTTCCCTTGACTTTTGGATCGCAGCACGGAGCTGGGGGCAGAGAATGGATTCTCCTTCCCCAGAGGTGCCCGGTGTGGCTCCCAAACTGCAAAAGTTAATTTGTTAGAGACAGGCTCTGGTCTGACGACTGTCAAACCAGGAACATGCTCTGTACTATTGAATATGGTCAATCGTCATCTTTATGATACGCTGCTCCGTGGAGTTCCCCCCTTGATATTAATGCTGTGGGGTAAAACTCTTGGCTTTAAATGCTTATTCCCAGTCTGCTCGCTCAAAGAATGTCCTTTGTTCCTTTAAACTAAAATTGTGCAGTTTCTGTGGAAGGGTAGTGCCCTGGGCTATCTGGTAGGAGGGTTGAGGTGGGTGGAAGAATGATCACATTATTCCCCGTAGACATGTGGTTAACTGCACATGCGGAGGGGCTGCTTTTATGGGCGCGGGTGTCTGCGAGAACGGCGGGGTTTCTTCTGATTTGTGAGGGGGGGGAGGGGGGAGCAGTTTGGGTTTGCCCCAAAGGGCTTCACCCCAAAGGTTATCAAGATATTGCAGCATTTGCCTTCGGTGAGTTTGGCTCTCGCTCGCGTGAAGGTCCCCAACTCCCCGTCGACACGTTTGCAGGCAGCTCTGAATTGCGTCGCTTTTTGTGAGTTTGTGCCAGAGCTGTATTATTTTAATGTGGCTGTTAGCGTGTAAATCTGTCTGTATTGCGGCAGTGTTTTCCCTTCGCAGTTTTTTAAAAAAAAATACAGCATTGTTTATTCCTCTGGTTTTTGTCCAGTAACGCTGGGCATCTCCTGCCCGAATGCAAAGACTGAGACAGCAAGTCCCATTTTAAAATGAAATAGATCATCATCTGCTTTTTGGTATTCGAAGTAGTTCCATTTCTAGTGCTTTTCTAGAGGATGTTCCTGGGTAGCGCGCTGGTACAGTGATGATTTGATTAGGAGCAAGTGGTGGATGTGGGGACTCTCAAAGGCAGGGACAAGGCTTTCCGCATGGGATGCTCTTTGGCAGGTCCCCGAGGCATGCGGCGCTGGCAGGAAAGCCATTGTAAAGCCATTAAAGGTGTCACGCTTCTTATCTGCTTTTTGTTTATTAAAAAAAAAAAGGGGGGGGGGGAAAGGCTACAAATAAAGCAGTGTCACAAGATCCTACTTGTAATTGAGGGTCCTAAATTAATTAGCTATGGTGAATGTTCTGCATGGCGTTCTCTCTCCTCTGAAGAAGGACCCCTTTGTGCATCACGGCCGAAGGCTGCCCGGGCAGGATCTGCACATGAAATACCTGAGGGCATCACGGGGCCTTTTCCTCCCTCTCTTATTTTCACACTTCTCTTCCCCTTTCCCTGCCTGTCCTTTCGGATTCTCTGGATGGGAGGATTTCCTAACATCTCTTTTCAGCATCGCTTCGTCTTCGGCTCCCTCACATTTCCCTTTAAAGCCTCTAAAATTCACAGTAGTAATAGTGTTACCCCATTGGATTTTTAACGCTGGGGGTGATGCCGTGAATTTCCAGACCTCCGCAGGCTGGTAGATGCAGCTGATCCTTTTCCAGCGTCCGATGCTGCTCCTCTCGCACCTCTCTGTTGGTTTGCTCCCTGTGACTGTCACATTTTAAGTGATGTGCTGCGTGTCCTCCTCTGCGGTGCCTCTTAATTTGGGGCTTACTGGTTTCTGTTTAGATTCACTTTTTCTAGCCACTTACATCCTTTTTTTGTGATGATTTACGCTGTTTTGCTCTTCGCCTGTTGACTGAGCTACGGCTTTGGAGAGTACTCTCCTACTCAGACTTAGGAGCAAGTCTGGTTTTCTCTAGGTTTTCTGCCTTTTTTCTCTTCAGTCTCTTCAGTTTTTTTGCCAGTGACTCCTGCGTAGCAGATTTCAAGTCTACAGACAGCAGCTGTTAACCTTGAAAATACAATTGTATCTTATAGAATTATATTTAATAGACTTTATATTACAATTTATATTTTAAAATTATAATTTAAAACAGTCAATCATCAACAGATTCAAGGCCCATCTAGATTTTATGTTTAATTTGTGCTTCCTGATGATACAGGACTGGGTTCTGCCCTCGCAGTGCAGGCACAAGCTTTTTTTCCCCACCCGACACCCCCTTTTGCGTGGGGATGCGCAGCTGAGGAGCGGAGCTGCTGGCAGATGAGGAATGTGTCCGTCAGCCCCGAAATAAATCAGAATGGGAAGTGTGTCGGGGAAAGTAATCCACCAGCTGTTCCACCAAGCTGTCACTGATCGCTCAAAGACAAGAATTTAGACCAATTTAATAAATATGAGGATGTTCTGCAGGCACAGCCACGCTGGCCCAGGTTGTCTCCATCCCCCATAAGGGGAGGTGTTGAGCCAAGCTCCCTGTGGAGCATTCCCGATAGCTTGGCATCCTCTGGGAGCGGGCACCCTCTTTCCGATGGGTGAGTGCTATGAGAAGGATGCTCTGCTGCACCAGGAGCTCCTCAGCCACTGCTGTGTTAACGCAGGCAACCTTAAAGAGGGGTAAATCCCGTGAAAACCCATTCCCTGGCAGCCAACCTACCAGTGCAATCTGGGAACCTGACTATAATCTGTTCCAGTTGTAAACTTACCATCAGTCCTCACCCTCCTACCTTTTTAATACTTTTGGGGCTGTTTAAGCTAAATCTGCTCAGCATGAGTATAATCTTATTTTACTGTTCAATGCAATGTTGTTGCAAGCAGGCCAGGCTAATTAAACTCCACGGCCGCTTGTGTACTGACACTTTTGATGGAGTAACTGGAGTAATTCATGTTTAAATCCAACAGGCAGCCGAGCCAGGGCTGACATTGGAGACATATTTCATAGAGCAGTAATGAGCCTAAATTTCAGGTATTCGTCCTCTTCCCCAGCCCTCACCAACATGGCTGTGACACGCTGTTTACTCAAGGAAATTAAAGCCAGCAATGTACATGCTGATTTTTTTTTATTTGTTTTTTTGTGTTTAAAAAAAAAAAAAAAAGCAACACCCCCCCCCCCCCCCCCCAACCCTCACAACACCCTCCCTGACTGTTAAAGTTTGTGCATGATTGATTTTAGTGGGTGGATTAAAAGAGCAAATCTTTTCTACCACGTTCCAAATCATACATCAGAAATCATAGGGGAGACATTTCTGCCCTGGGAGCGGGGCGTATGTTGTCCCGGTTTTAATTGTGAGGCCTGGATGTGTGCAAACTGTTTCTTAACGTAATTGGATGAGGGTCACTGGCTGCCCTGAGATATACGGGCACACTAATCAGAGAATAATTTCGGCCAAGGTTGAAGTTGCCAGTAAAAGTTGTAAAAGTTAATTTTATAGGAGTTTGTACAAAATATCAGCGAGCAGTTTCGTAGTTATGGTTTATTTGCTTTGTCTAGTGACATTTTTATTATGTTTTATTATTATTATTTGTGTTTCAAATGCAATTTTGGGCAGAGGGGAAGAGAGAGGAGGGAATGCTGACCTGATTAGCAGCCGGAGCAGCGTGTGCAGATGGATCAACCAAAGCAGGAGGAATTCATAAACTGACATGAACTTCCCTAGTCATAACCAGAATTAGATCAAATTACAGGATGATTTATATATTTTACCCTTATATTCTTTCCTTTGATTTCCAATAAGTGGCAAAGCCCATCCAGAGTGTATTAAATAAGTGGGTTTATATCTATGCCGTAGCCTGTTGCTGTGTATGGATGAAACCCTTTCAATCCGCTGTCTTCGACTGAGCCCCGTGGTGACCGCAGGCAGGGAATGTGGGGCACGGCTGACGCGGTGGGAACACACGCATTTTGGGGTGTCTGCAGGACAGCAAATGCAGGGAGCGAGCAGTCGGTTGGTTTGGACTTTTTTTTCGTCTTTTACAACTACGTGAGTCCTTCCTTAATCTGCCCCTAATAATGTTAGATTGTGCAGTTCCCATTAGTATTAATAGATATGGCTGAAACCCAACATCATCAGGTACAGATTGCTTCCATTTATATTCTTATTTCAGGTGAAATGCTTCATAGTTGGATTTTTGCCATACTTGCCTTTTTTTTTTTTTCCCCTCCATAAGTTTCAGCGCAGTCTGTTGTTGAGTGGGGCAGACCCATGCCTCTGATCTGAAAGAATTCGTTAAGGACCTAATTGTATGAATAGGCATGCATAGCCCACAGTAAAAAAAAACAAACCAATTTGAAAACGGGTGGTGGGAGAACTAAAAGTTCAGCAGCGATGGGAGTCATCCTGGAGCTCAGCGGAGAGCAGATCTGCGGGGATGTCAGCAGACCCTCGCTGGAGCCCCTGCGGACCCTCTCTTCAGAGCCTTCCTGCCCAACGCCAGCAGGCAGCCTGCCAGGAGCGGGCTCTGCTGGGTACCACACCAAAACATACGGTATAAAATGTTATAGCCCTTATAAATGAGTAATTGCTTTGGAAAGAGCCCTGTTAAAAGGGCGAACGATGTCAGTGCCATGAAGTTACCCATTAAAACTGGAGCAAACACCTAGAGAGTCCAGGGGAAGTCGCCGGCCAAGCCTGACAGGGCGCTGCTGGGTTACAGTTCAGCTCTTGTCTACGCTCTTGTTTGAAAGCCCGGGCTCTGGCCCCAAGTCCGGGTCCCTGCTTTTTCAGCAGCATGACTTCAATGTACTTTCTCAAAATAATTTTCTGTGGTCCCAGAGAATCCCTCGAGCTTTGCAGTTTAAATAAAAGCCAGACCTCAAATGAAAGCTTTGTAACATTCAAGCAACCCACGTTGATGGTTTCTTCAGCATGGCATGACCCTTCTTCCGAAAGCAAACAAGATAGTCATACTTCTCAATGAAAGATTTTTGAGCTACTAAATGGCCTGAAGTGCTTTTTGATGCCTTTCTGGTTACCTTTATATTTTCTCCTTCCAAAGTGAAAAGTCTGGGGGTCTGGAGGTACTGTTGGTAATTTGGGACTCATGCTTGTTCTGTCCCCAGCAGAGATAGTAATGTTTGGTAATGAAGCATGGTAGTACTGTCGCATCACATTTTCCTTGGAAGATGTTGAGCAAGGGTTTGGAGTGCAGGTTAGGAGAGAATCGTTCACGGTACTCTGTTGTGGTGTCAAAGGAGCATCGTTGATTTGAAATGGTGTTTCAGCTGACCCATGTTCTATGTGATGCTACCAACACACCAGGTTGCTCCATAGCCGCGGTGTTCCTGAGGTCAGTTCCACTAACCTGAGGTCCTCCTGTGGCTGGGAATTGGCTTTGCGAGCCCTGTTCTCCCTTACGTGCAAGAGGTGAGCTGGGCATCCGGGGAACAGGAGTGGGAGACACACAGCACCAGGGAGCTCCAGGTTGGACAATCTGAAGGTCCATTCCTCAAAAATGACCTTGTGCGGTTTATTTACCATCTTTTAAACAAAATATTTTTAGCTGAAAGACACTGGTCTAAATGTAGTGTTCTTCAGTTTGCTCCCTGCGCCAACCTCAGATTGTCCTGCACGACCCACCTCTGTTGCAATACAAACTCGTGACGGCACAGGGGTACCTTGCAGAGAGGGGAAACGGGACAAGTAAGCAGAGGTGGCTGTACATCAAAGACCTCCGCACGTGTTGGCGTGGTGGTGACCTTCCCTTCTGAGCAAAGCCGAATGCGAGCGGGGCGGGCACACAGCCTGGCAGCTTATTGCCAGGCAGCTCCGGGCTTCCAGCCTGCCCGCAGCCTGGTCAGCAGTTGTGTTTGTTCACGGTCACAAGAGTTTTCCACAGTCGCTTCACATTAGGCAAAAATATGACTTTTCGAAGAGGGGATTGTGTAATTGGAATTGTTTTTCAGAGCATGTTGTGAGCACCATTCTTATTCACCTTCCTGTTATTCATCTTAGCATGTCATCCGAGCTGCAAAATCTGTATTGTTTTCTGCTGGACTGGGCCTGGTAGCAGAAAAACGTCTTCAGAGAGACCTCGGGGGACTTCATCACTAATAATAAACCGCTGGAGGAATCAGCGAGTATTTTGCGTTGGCATTCGACACGAAATGGGCATTTTGCCATTGGACTTCAGAGAGTAGCTGCTTTGCTTTTCTTTTTTTCGGGCGCATTGCATTTGCACTGAGGTTGTGCGGCTCGGGCTGCTCAGCTGCACCTATTCAGCCATGTGCCAGGTGATTTTTTTATTGCATAGGACTGATAAAATCGAATGTAAACAGCCTTTGAGAAGTGTTTGCTCTGTGAAACACTGCAGTGTTCCTGTGCTGGTGGCAGAAAGGGAGTTCAGATTCGTACACATTATCAGAAGCAAAAGAGGCCATCGCTATTAAAAATTACGAGTGTTTTGAAGGTCTATTCGGTGTCTGCAGAACAGGTAAAGTGTTAGGACCGTAGCAGTTACTGGTTGTAACGTCCCACGGACAGATGCATTTCCTTATTTCTGCAAACTTGAAGTAATAAAGTTCAATGGGGTCTGTAGTTTTGAAGAGCACGGAGCTCACTGATCCCTTTGTAACTTCTATAAAACATTTGGTCACAGGCCTCGTGCCCTGTATAAAGGCAGTCATAAAAGATATCTTCACAGTTTATGAATTGAAGTAAATAGTTTTTTTTTAGTAACTTATGACTATATTGGGAAACGTGCTCCTTTCCGTTCTTCTCTTTATATACCCATGAACTTGTGGCGTTCCCAGCTGACCCAATCAATGCTGGAAAAAGGGGTGGATTTTTACAGTGGTTTATCTTTTCACCCTTTCCCTTGCACCACTGAGAGTCAGCTACTACTTTTATCTGAGGCTTTCTGGAAGTTTTGCTTGAGGTGTGTCTCTGAAGGCTGCAGTCATGCCTCTGCTCTGCAGGGCCGGGGAAAGCCCTGCTTCACAGTGGGGATCTGCAGGGGTTGACCTGGTGGCCGGTGGGTACCAGGGCCCAGGACGTCCTCGGTCAGTGTTTCTGTGTGTGCTTGCACCAAGTCACAAAACCCGCAGGCAGATGTGAAACGTGGGAGGCCAAACAAAAAGTAAATGCTGCTTGATTCCCTTTATGCCTAATAGTGACATTGATGCCTAATAGTGACATTGTTTAATGCACGGTTCCTGGTGTGCAGAGTGACCCTTTGTAATGCACTTCTGTAGAAGAAGGATTCATTAACGCGCTGTTCAGGGAATTCTTGAACGCTTTCCCAGCAGTTTCCTTCATTACTCCAGACGTTAAATTCCAAGGGCTGGGCTGCAAACAATATTAGTGTGGGGATGACAGATGGACACTTTAATTTTGATGCCTGCGTTGCTCCAGTTTTGATGCTGAAGTTTCATTAACCAGAGCGAAAAAGAAACACTGGGGACAGGAGGCATCTCGCGTATGGGCAGGTAGCTCTGATGGTGGGATGAAGCTGATCTAGATGGGACCATGCGGGACCCGCCGGCTTCCCAGGTCCCTGCACTGCAGGCAGGGGGAGGATTCTGCAGGCAGTGAAACGCATGTTGTCCATACCTTTGCTTTCCCCTATATGTCTTGAACTTGTAGTCTTTTTTTCAGTTTTGAACGAATGCTGGGGGGTTGTTTCTGGCTCGTGGAGGTTGTGGGGTGAGGAGCGGCCATCTGGTCTCCATTCCAGGTGGTACCTCCTCGCTGTGAGACCAAGCACAAAGCTCCTCAGAGCAGAGCCTGCTCTGGCGGGAGAGCAGCGCCCAGGCTGCAGCGAGCTTTGCATCGGGCCCCGGTTTCCCGTGTTGCACCAGCCCACCATGCAAAGAACAAAATTAAGAGCTCCAAGACCCTGCTTTAATTAAATTCAAAAGTACTCATAAATTCCACTCATTTTTCATTAACATGTAGAATCAGGAAATCATACTTTGGGCTCTCAGGCTTCATTAAGGCGCCCAGCGTAGTCTGTCTCCTGTAACTTTTTGATGGCGGAATCTATTAATGGGTGAGAAATTACTTAATTTGACTCTTCTGTTTTATCTGACATTGAGCAGTTTCACAGCTCCAGTTCCTGGATTCAGGAAAACGTGTTTAATTTTCGCCATGCATCTACATGATTTGTGATCTGTAACTTCCTTCTCTCGGTTAATCAGATAGTATCAGTACGGGGCTTATTGATATTTAAGAGGGTGCCTGTATCGGTTCTCATTTATTTTGTTTTTATGTTGTTACTATGTAGGTCTACTGTAAAGAGCTCCGTCCTAGCCCTGGGCAGTCCACATGGAGGGGACAGCTGGAATACACTTTTATCTTATTTTATTATTATTTTTATTTTACCTAAGAGCCGCCTTTGGTTCTTGGCATGTAGTAGGTTAAAAAAAAATAATAGAATTTCAGATCTTAATGAACAAAACTAGGATGCACAGACTCCATCTCCACTGCTATTTAAAGAGTTTAGGGACACAGAAATGGACGTGGCTCTGCGATATGTGGTCTCGCGGTGTCCAGTTTCTTTATTTCACTGAAGTGGGACGCAAAAATATTTCTGCTAAGCCCTCAGCATGGATAGGAGTGGACGTGAGGGCAGGTCACTTGCTGTCTAAAATCCCCTTGTCAGGGATGATATGGTTCTTGGGGGTGGATGTGAGATATTGATTATTCTCAGCACCAGTCTTTGCAGAATTTCTTAAAAAGAAAAAAAAAAAAAAGTGGTTTTAATTATTATAAGTAGGAAAAATATTTGCATTATTAAAAACATGTGCATCCAGACGAGATTGCTCTTATCAAGTGAAATGTTAATTGCTTTTGACTGAAGCAGCAGCATGTTTATTCAAATATGCCTTTCATTTTGATGATACTGCTAATTAAGCCCTTTATTTTATTTAGACAATTATGTCTAAACAATTGTGCAGTTACAGTAGCTCTAATTGAGCTCTTATTTTCTTACCTGCTTAAAGATTACATGTGGCTTTAAAGAGAGAGAGGTGGGGCTGCGTTTATGTCCCGGAGGATTTTAAACCCCAGAATCTAACAGGAATTGGTCAGCTTCCAGTTCCTGTTTCTGTCTGTAAAGTTTACAGGGGAGGTAGAGGGTTTTGTTTTATTTTTGATTTTTATTTTTTTTTTTTGTGGATTCTGCTTTCCACAACCCCGGATGGACGTGCTGGGTGTGTGGGCTGCTCCCCCACCCTGAAGCCCAGACCTGCTCCCGGTGTCCTTGCCCAGAAACGCAGGAGCTGAGACCAGATGTAGGAAGGGACAGGAACATCCATTGTTTTGATTTGTAGATAAACCACGAGCTACTTCGTTTGCACCCTTGTCCCCATGTGCTTTTATTCCTACCGAGCCCATGCATTTGCTCCCATTTCTTCCAGCTGTTCCTCTTCCTCCATCAGTATAAACCAGCAGCGATGCCACTAAATTCACCGAAGCTGTGGGAGAATGGCTTTCTGCAGCCCTTCACTTGCAGTTTGGCTTCTATTTTTAGGGGTGTTAGAAGCAAAACAGGATCCTTTCTCCTCCAGTCACCAGGCACCCGTTTCCCCATCTTCTCCTTGTCTCTGTGCCTGGCACCCGGAGCTCAGTTGCTGCTCTCTGACACTTTAACTCTTGCACCCTTGTCTTGCTGTGTTGGCTTGCTCTGCCATGCTCTTTTCCTTGGATTTTTAAACTGTATCCATGTAAAGCTACGAAAAAACCTTTCAACTAGTAAAATGTGTATTTCCACGTATTCTTTTTATTTATAAATTCCTCTGTTTTCAATGTAATTAATAATCCACAGCCCCATGCTTAACTTTTTCCCTCCTCTGTGGGCTTGCTTTGCAGCAGTTCTGAACTTACAGGTGTGTGTTACTTCTCTCTCTTCCCTTGTTCCCTTTTTATTTTTCACCATCTGCCCTGTTTCCTTGCTGTGTGGTTTTTCCCTGTGCTGCAGCTGCCTCGTCCCTGCTTTCCCAGTCAGATCTCCAGGGCTTTTCCCGAGCGGATGGGAGCGAAGGGCTGAGATGTCCTTGCTGGTGCTGCCCCTTGGCCAGCGCCTGGGCAGAATCCATCCCAGCTGCTTTAGCATTCCCAGACCACGCTCGCGCTGCTGCTCTTCGTCGCTGCTTTGCCTTGGAAAACTGCTGTGAGAGGAGAGTGTGGAGCGAGAGAGGCAAGATTTTCCAACTACTGTATCAGTTTAGTAACGGGGATCAAGAGTTGTTTTAACTACATTTCCTAAACATATTCCAGGTGTGAAATCCGTAACTTGCCTTTCCTCCTTTCTCTCTCTTTCCTTCCTCTCCTCGGGCGCTGCGGTGTGGGTTTCTTTCTTGGCCGCAGCTAAAAGCCACAGCAAACCCTCCACCGTGCCCGGCTCAGCAGCTTGGCGGCAGGAGCAGACCCTAGGTGGTCCCTCAGCTTTGCCGGTGAGGCTTTCAGATCTGCGGGAGGAGGATATTATTTCTTGAGATTCCTGGTGCGGAGAAGAGCCGCAGAGCCCCGGCTTGGGGTTCGGATGCGGTTGTGCCCGGCGCTGTTCAGGCAGGGCACAAAGGTTTGGCAGAGTAAATGGTGAGCAGGTGGACAAGCAGAGACAGACGGACAGGCAAAATTTAGAATATACCCATCAGCCTGGTGGGCAGCAGTCTCCATGTGGTGTAGTTAATACCGCTTGATTGTTTTAGCACAAGAAGAAGGACCACACGTACAGGGGAGGCACCAGGACTTGGTGTCAGACCCTCGGTGTCCAGGAGGCTGGGGCAGGAGTGCGCTCCCAGGGATTGGTGCTGCTTTTGGTGAGCAGGCAGAGGAGCGTGTGCCTTCCTGGCCGTGAATACATCTCCCTTACACTTTGGTTATCCCATGTTTTGGAAGAGTAATTCATTATTTCAATCGCTGAAGTATTTCGCATTTTTGTTGTCAAGCACACAGCTGAAGGACAAGGGAATGCAATTGTTCTCTTGCTTAAAAACTTGGATTTTTGGCATCATCAGGAGGGACTACACGTGCTTCTGAACTATTTAAGCTGCTTTAACTGTTTTTTCCACACGGAACAAATGAGCATTGCCCAAAAGTCCTGGGATATTAATCTCCATTAGGGTTCCTAACCGCTGCCTGTTGTTGCTGTAGCCGGGCACCTCCCTCCCAAATTAGCAGAATCCCCGCAAGGTGCTGGGTGTTTCTCTCATTCAAGCCAAGAGCTGGTTCTCTTTTTTCTTTAAGGTGATGGTCTTCTCCGGCCACGCGTGTTTGGGGCCAGCCTCAGCGGCTTGTGCGTGTCCGTCTGTCCTGCCAGGAGATTCCTCTCCCTGCTCGGAGCCTGGCTGCTTTTTGCAGGACAGTCTTCGTCACCCTCCAGTGTGGGGCTGAGGGACAGTTTGCTCTCGGGCACAGTGCTCTGCCCGCTGCTCCCCCCGAACCCTCATCTGTTTATTATGCAAATAAATATAAATAATATTTTGTCAACGGCGTGGGGTGGGGGGATGTTTTGAGCCTTGCAGACTTGTTTGTAAGGAAAAGCAGCTGAAGTCCTCCCTTGCCTTTTCCACCTTGTTTATACCTGTGAGGCTAGTTATTAAATTAAAAATACACGTGCCCTTTGGGCTTATGTCTGTTTTAAGCACCGAGGGGTGTATTTTAGAGCTGCTCTGGTCTGCGCCTTTAGAAATATGGGGTGCTCTGGCACTTTCCCTTGTTGCCTTCATGTCTGACGTCCCCCAGGACCTCCTCTGTGGTCACCGAGGAGTTCGGTGGTGCCAAGGGGCTGGTGGTGCCAGCAGTGGGCACAGAGGAGACCAAGGAGCCCCCAAGCCATGGAAGGTGCACATCCCTGGGACCCCCATGGTCATCCGAGGTGCAGGTCTCCTGGGGCTGCAGACAGCCGACCCCCTTGTCCTCATGTTCCTTGCCTGGAAACCAAGCAAATAAAGTTATTACCAAGCATGTGCTAACTAATAGCATGGGTTAATCCCAATTTAGTTGGTGTCCCACAGTTTGAACAGGAAGGTAATATTAGTGCCATACCTCTTCTGTCTCGGATGGGGCAGAGGGGTGTGCTCGGCCGCACCGAGCAAAGGGGATGAAGAAAATAACTCCTTCTCCTGCTGTTTCTGCACTGTTCGTGCTGTTCTGTCCCAGAAAACCACTGGGGAATTGGAGAGCCCAGAGCATTTGCCGGTGGTCCCACCTCGCATCTCCGCCTGCTCGCTGGGGCGCCGAGGCCCCAGGCACTGGCAGGTGTCTGTCCCAGTGGGGTACTGCCGTGATCAAAGGGTATTTATTGTCCTGGGGACAAGGAAAGGCTGTGTTATGTCAGGTGCGACCAGAGGCTAGCAGAGGGTTTTATCCTTGTGTCTTGATTCCCGTTTTCCGGAGCTGTTTAGAAAGTGTCACGGGCAGAGGGGTTCCCAGTGCCGGACCGGAGCAGGTAAAGCACAGACTTATCCATCTCCCTCTGAAGTGAGCCGGGTTTGTTATTGCTCTCCCTAAAACTCAGCAACAAAGCCGAGTTTCCTTGTTTGTGTTTGCTGGGAATGTCAGGGGGATGATGGATTTGGCTGGAAAGGTAAATAATCTGCCGGGCTGAAGTGTAGCCCAAGCAACCCTGAGAATGTGCAGTCGCTATCTTGAAGGCCTTTCATTTCTTACATTTGATCTGACAGATTTTGGTGATTGCTCAGTATTTTCGCTCTGCTTTGGACCCACATTGTTTATTTCTGTTAGAAGTTACTTAAACATCCCCAATTTTTTCTTCTTAAACAGTTGCTTCAGTTTGTAGAGGCTTTAAGGCAGTAGATGCCTCCGACTTGTCTTGTAGTGCAAATAAATAAATAATCCGTTTCCAGGATTTCCAATTTAGTTCTGTTTATTTTCTTGTAATATACACACAAAGCTGGAGCTACAGGGCACGGTGATGCATTGGGTTAATTCCATCCTTGTTTGTTTAGAAGTGACGCGCTGCGATGTCCCAGCGCAGGGAGATGGGGCACGTTGGAGAGATGCAGTGAGTGCAGTTTAAAACGTGATGAATTAAACGGCTGTGTGGTGGGCATTGCTGCATGGTGGGCATTGCTGAGGCTGCTGGAGAAAGGAGAAGCATAGGCAGCTTTTGGGTAAGAGAAGGCCATAGGGTTGATGGATCACCATATGAAGCCTGAGTTACGAGTTTGTGAGATCCCTTTCCCTTCTCCCCAGGAAGATTCTTGCCGCTCAGGTAGATTCTCCAGATCATTCCTTGTCTTCTACCTCCAGTACAGTGCTGCACACTTGCAAGATCATCTGAAACGTCTTACAGGTCTGCAAACTTGGCTTCGCTGTGCTGCACAGAGGTAACAAAACAGCCCCCCCCAACACCCCTCCTCCTACATCTTCCCACTGCATTGATTTTGGGGCAAAAGTGCAGCATCGTCTCCCTTTCCCCAGCCATCCTGTAGCGGCAGGAGCCCCAGGTGGGCGCAGTGGTGCTGTATGGAGGCACTTTTGGTGCTGCAGCATGTTTGACTCAGGGAATTAATTGCAGTTGGCTCTGCTGCGGGAAGCACACGCTGTTTGCGGGGTCCAGCATGCCTCTCCTGACCTGCTGTGGTACCCTGGCGTTGGTCCCTGTAGGCGAGACAGCACGGGACATCTGCAGCACCGAGGTCCTTCCCAAGCCTGGTCCTTCCCAGGGCTTCTGCCACTGGTGTGTCCTGTGAGCAGCGATAGCCAGGAGGTCTCCAGACCCTGACTCAGCCTGCACAAGCGGATGAGACCCTTTTAGGGACCCTACTGCTTTTTGGATGTGTCCCTGTAAGAGAAACAACAGTCATTGGGGCTGGAGCTATAGGGAGCTGCTGCGTTAATTAAGGCTAATTAAGAGTGTAAACTCTTTGGGGCAGGTCCCTCTCTCTGTTTCAGCCCTACAGGCACTACAGTAAAACAAATATGCAAAGCAATGAAGCAGTAGCCATGTAATACAGCTTTTACTCAAAAAATGAAAACTATTGTTTAATTGTAGTATTGCCAAGCTGAAAAGGAGCAGGGGGAACCTTCCCCCCCACCCCGGGTTAATGCTGGTGCTTTGAAATCCTTACAGCTGCTATCACATAAAACCCATGAAAGGATTATTTTCGGAAACTTTGTTGGCACTACCATAAGGTCATTCTTTATTGTCAGCCAAAGTCATGCTATTTTGGGGCAAAGCGTGTTGAATTTGCTCATTGTTGGGGGCTGGCTTCCCGTGTCCCCAGAGCGGTGGAGCAGGGGGACGAGGGGCAGCCCAGGGGGACGAGGGGCAGCCCTGGGACCCGTATGTGGCGCGGGATGCTCTGTGGGATGCAGGAGGGGGTGCAGAGGCAGCTCTTGGGGTTCGTTGGAGCAAGTGCCGCTCGGAGCACAGCTGGCATTCAGGCGGTGGTCAGGGCATCGCGCAGCACGCAGAAGTTGTTCATCCTGATTTCAGGTACAAGGCAATTTGTCGCATGTAGTAAGTTGGTGGTAATTTATGGTTGAGGTTTCCTTCCAGGAGCATCTTACCCGAGGGCTCCTTGGGGTGCGGTGTGCGATCAGAGATGTCCGGTGGCAGGACAGGTAATGTCAGGAGGGAAACCGCTTGCAATAACACTTATAAGCATAATAAACCACCGGTGCAATTAAAGCTGTGAAATGTTCTCAGAGCAGAAAGGCTCCTGGTGCCAGATGCCGATTTTGCTCAGATTGACCTGGAGCGCGGATCCGTCGGTGGGACGGTGCCTGCCGGGTATGTGCGGTGGCAGAGGGGCCGAGGCGCAGGCAGGGACTGCAGGCAGGGCTCCGTCACCCTTAGCGAGGTGTCCGCTACGAGGGCACGGCTCTTAAAGCCCTAATGAGGGCTGGGGAACAGAGCTCCCCGCTTTTTGTTTTATTTCGGTGCTCCCAACAAAACAAGCTAATATCTACCCAGTGCCTGCAGCCATTTGGAAGCAGATTAAAAGTTTTCATCGGCTCTTCTTAATAGAGCCAGATAAACCAGGCTAATAGTCATGTGTTGAGTTATTGAAGGGAAGTTCAGGTAATATGCAATCACCTTTAACCTTCGGCTTCCTAAGACCTCCTGCTTAGCGATTGTTTGTCTGGGGTGTAAACCATAGTCCAGTTCATAAATTATTATGTAGTTCCACTAACCTTAATGCAGTACAGGTTTCACGGTGTTTCATTTTGTAGTGTAAGCTAATTCTGGCTGTGCACACAATAAAGCTCCAACGTTGCTAGAATTAACCCTTTCCCTGACAACTCGGAGTTTGCCAGTAAGTGAATTATCACTACTTGGGCACCGGTGTCTATATTTTATTCACGGGCGTGATCCACCTGTAATTCTCTCTTTTTTTCCAAAGTTTCTGAATCTGAAAATTCCCTAAGTAAAACATAGCAGGAAGTTTTTATAAAAAAAAAATTTAAAAAAAATAATCTAAGATGTCATTTTTAGAATTCAAAGTTAGCACCGCTGTGATGGTTTCAGCCTAAAACTTATGGTTAACAGTTTTGCATCCATGATATTAGAAAAATGTATTTTGCTATAATATCACATACAAGAGTTGTCTGATATTTTTTTAATTGAGTACAAGTCAATAGATCCCGTGCATTGTGCACTTTTCTCTCCACTGACCGTGGCAAGGAAGTAGTCCCAGAGGATGTTCAGAAGTTGGGTATCTCTGCTTGAGTCTGCCTCATCGTTTGATGTGTCAGGAGATGCAGCTGAGCCCCCCCTTGAAACATGAACGTCTGAAACGCCAGTTCCCACAGAGCTGTACCCTTTCTTCGCTTGCGTAATTTCACTCTAAATTAATTTTCTGCCAAGGGGGGCAATTGCAATCTTGAACTTGTTTCTCAATGTTTGGGGGGTGTGGTGGCATGTGGCTTTTTTTAATCCTGGTGTTTTATGGCTTTTTTTGCTACGTTTCCCTGTAGTTTACTTTATTCACAATTGCTGCCGGAGTACGACAGATCTCGCCCACCTCAGGCATTGTTTTGGGCTGCTAAAGCAGGGAGCGAGGAGCCGGGCTGGCTGCCCTCCCGGCTGCGCAGGGGCGATGCTGCCCTCTGCGGGAACACCGGCCCCCCAGCCCCACGGGCTCCCCGAACCCCTCTCCTCCTCCCTCGCTCCGGCCTCTCCTCTTCTCTCCTGCTTTTCCTCCTTTGCCTGCACTCGGACAACCTCACCGCACAGATCGCTGCCGCGTGTTGTAATCACGCCGTGGAACAACCTCATGGTTAGTCCTACTGCAAAATACCGTGCGACGTATTTTTCTCCCCACGAAGACTTGAATATTCAAACATTAAACCAGCGTTCGTCAGCAGTCCCTATCTGCAGATTTGGTGCCCCGGCACTCGCTTTTCCCCCGTTTTCCCCGACGTGGTGTGGTAGGTCTCAGGCTGGATCGCAGCGTGGTTTCTCGGGGTGCCGGTGCATGTGGGTGGGTTGCTCACTCCCACCACAGTGGGAGAAGGGCTCCCACTGGAGCAGGAAGCAGAAGCTGTCCCATACAGAAGAGAGTTTTCACCAACATATAACAGTCTTGCATTTTCCTCCATAATAAGCTATTATTTCCTCCATAATAAGCTAATAGATTCATGTTGCTTTAATAATAATAATGCATTAATATAAAACCACATTAATATAATGTAAATGTACTTAGGGTTTAGTTGTTTCGTTTCTTCTTGTGATCATCTATGGAATGTTCATAAGAACGTGGGGCAGCACAAAGACTCTAAGGGTAGCACCAGCTGCAGTGTATTCATACACCTTTTTTTAATAACAGTTATTCTGAATTTCTTTCAATAGTTCCTCCTCCTATTCAGCAGTTACTGTTTTCCATTTAAGTAGCAGATACCCCACTCTGCCCTATGAGGGGCGGCTGATCTGCAGCATAACTGAAGGATAAAAAAAGACTGAAAACCTTTTAAAATGGAGAGCAGAATCCTGTTGCTTGCGGGGGACTGTGAATCACTATAGCAGGAGGCTGGGTGCAGGGGTATTTTGTGTGTGTTTATGCCCAGGCTGCTCGGTAGATTTTTGTATTTGGACTCTTGACATTGTAATTTTTTATATGGAGGCGCTGAGAGAGATGAAATTCAGGTATTGCTGTTGGACAAAGCAAACCTTATGGAGGAGCTGCCGTTTTCTGCAAGCAGTTGCTTTTCGCCTTGCTCTGCAACAGCCCTGTACACCGGCGTGCTCAGCGTTTCTTGTTTTTGGAAAAAGTTATTGCTTCATTAGCTCTGCAGGACCTGGATCGCATCCATGAGGTGGGAGATTTGCACCAGAGGAACTGGACTGCCATTGAGGCCCGCCTCGTCTCTGATCTTCGTCCAGCTGGCTTTGGGAAACCTTCTACTTTCTTGGTCCTCGGTTCCTTCTCCTAGAGCTGGATCTGATCCCCTGTCCCACTACGCCGCGTTGGCTTACCTGTGAATCCCATTCTGACCTCCTGGCCCAATACCCAGGACCAGGTTACCTCCTGCTCCCCTTGGCTTGGGCCAGACCACCTCCTGTGCTTCCCATTGCGCTCGGCCCCCTCCCACCCTGCTCACGGTGCCCCTCTTGTATTATCCAGCTCAACCATGTCGTACAGACCTTGCTCAGACCAAAGAGGAGTCTCTTACAGCCCCTCCATCCCCCTGCAGCCAGACTTAAAATATAGCAGTGCTTCTTAGGAGACCCACCCTATCTGCCTGCTCTTGCTACTGGGCCAGAGCTCTTCCAGCTGGGTTCCCTGTCCTGTCAGTTGCTTCTCTTCTTCTAGAGTGAGTGTCCATCACTCTTCCCCATCCAGCCAGAATGGTCTCCGGAGGTCCTTGGTCTGTGGAGGTCCTTGGAGGCTGACTGTGGTTCACGTGATCGTGATGTCCTCTGCAAGAGGGTTCTCAAGCCTGCAGATCTATAGTTCTTCTCCTGGCACCCATGAGAGGAACTGTCCGAATCTCTCCTTTCTCAAACAGGCCACCCAGCCGCTGCTGGCAAACATTCAGGCCAACCCCACAGGAAGATTTGGCTATACTTTCATTTGGGTTTTTGTCACCTCATTGCGAACGCTGCATGGTCCAGTGTGTCTCTGGACAGCTTTTTCCCCTCTTCCCTTTGAACGGTGGGTAATAGCCAACTTGCTCGTTGAAAGCAGGAATGAGTCTGCACTGGTACTTTTATTCCTGCTGAAGTATCTGCCCCACTGGTGCTTTTATTCCTGCTGAAGAATCTGCCTTCACGCTGCCACGTGCACGACTCCATCAGGATGGTGAATGCCATTTCTTCGTTCCCTTTTCAGCCAAGGGCTCAGCCCCCAGAGTGGATTCCCTCATACATGGTTTGCAGGTTCTGCTGGCGCTCCTGGGAGCTCTGGAGCCCCTTTACTCTCTGACATTGAGCAACATGGTTATTGTCATCTTCCACTGACCCTTGACAATCGAGTAAGAGACTCTTTTGCGTTGAGTCTAGTCTGCCACAAAACCGGGGTTAGAAGATGTTTGAGATATCTCCAGGCAGCCAAGCCCACAGCCAAGTATTTCTGTTGTTGAATTGTGTATTTCATTGTCTCCCCTCCCAAAATTTTCTTTTCTGCTCTAGGCATGGCATTTGCAAACAAGGCAGCAAATAGCTGTGACTCTCCCGAGGCACACATGAAATTGTTAATTCCGAAAGTGCCAGGAAACACAGGACATTTCTCAACTCCATCCCACCTCTGAAGTCTTTTCCATTTGGTACTACGAATGGGCTGTTTATTGGGGCAGCAAGTTTATTTTAAAATGCTCGATTTTGAGGAAGAATTGCTGTTACCGGCAAGCTGGTCCGTGATGAGGTGCTGTGGTCAGTCATGGGGGTAACGCAGGAGTTTCCAGCAGCACACAAACTCACAGAATATGGTGACATGGTTGTATCATGTCATGTAAATTGTACTGATGTGGTTGCAGAAGATGGAGCGATGGTACGTGCGGGTCCTTACCAAGGGCTGGGTACAAAGCCCCTCCTATCTGCGTCGCCGCTCGCATCTCCTTACACCCGCCTGATTTTTTTATTTTTGCAAGGAGTCCGTTTTCCTCCCAGCAGCAGCAGCCGCCGATGTTAGTTTTTCCATATCCACCGGGAACCACACTCCTCGTTAAAGCCGTTCCAGGGCGGGAGGAGGGGAGGGATCCAGTTCCTTCCAACAACACGCCGTGCCGCTCGCAGCAGGCGCGACGCTGGGCGAGCAGAGAACATTGACCCATTGAGGAAAGCGGCGGCTGCCGTAGGCACGTACCTGCCAAGGGCTCCCGGTCTCCTTGCTGCAAGCTGACACCTATTGGCACCGTCTGCACAAAGAGGTCCCGAATAATTTAAGAATCCTCTTTAAATGTAACTAGAATAAGAACAAAAGCATAATTTTCACATTCCGGTTAGCTGCTTTTTTACCGATCTGGGGAGCCCAGGAAAGGAGTCCTTCAAGTGCAGATTTGTCCAGCTTCTTCCCTTTCCTGGGCTTGTTTATCTCTATTTATTAATTCATCCAAGTCTTAAAATAGTTTGGAAAGTCAGTTGCTCTTTGCTTTTCCCCTCAGAGCTCATGAGAGGAGGACAGTGAATTTGTAATGAGGCTCCTTCAAAAGTGTTTGCTAGCTGTGCAAACCCAAGTGCTGAAAACAAATTCATACAAATCTGAATTTTGTAACCAGGCTGCCCTTGAGTTCCCTTTGCAGTGGCTTAACTTCCATTCTCCCGAACCTCCACAAATCTCTTCGGTGTTTGATAGCAGTTTCCTAGATTGCCAAAGACCTGCTTTATCCAAGTAAGGAAGAAGGATGATAATTATTTCTGTCGTGTGAGTGCTGTGCCAGTGGCTTGATGGGGTCTCTGCCCTCATGGGGAAGGATGAGGAATTTATCTGCATTCAAAGCTTTTGGCCTCCTCTGTCTAAATGAGGTGGTGTTTGCCTTTTCGTCCTGTGAAACGGTACTTCTGTGCGCGACTTTTTCTTCCTACCTCCCAGTTGCGTTGCCTTAGGGACCAGCTGGACGTTTAGACGTGCTGCAGGTGAATGGGGCGTTGGGATCACGTTTTTAAGTCAAGTCCTTTTTAAGTCAAGTTGGATAAGAAGTTTATGTAGAATTACTTTAGCCCTTAGCGATCTATTACAAACACAGGACCGAGTCGTTGCTCTGCCTGTTCCAGGTATCCGTTGTAGCATCTGCGAGAGATGCAGACTTCTAAAAAGATGTGGTCAAATGTGTGTGAAACTGCAGAACGCTTCTGTACTTTCATCCACAGGGTCAAGACTCTGTGCAGGTGCTTGGTCAGGTTTTAAATACATATTTGTCTACATGAATATCAGCTTTTGCACGTGAAGCTGTGGGACTTGTGCATGGTAACTGCTTGTTTGTGCGCCAAAACTGGTGGACCAAAGCTGGTGCAGCCTCAGCTGAGGA
Source organism: Chroicocephalus ridibundus (assembly GCF_963924245.1). Lineage (NCBI taxonomy): Eukaryota > Metazoa > Chordata > Aves > Charadriiformes > Laridae > Chroicocephalus > Chroicocephalus ridibundus. The sequence goes on along the minus strand of NC_086291.1, from coordinate 51,333,307 downwards.
GCAGAAGAGTGTGTTCACACAACATCTATTGCTTTGTTGGTCGGGAACACCAGAAATGAGTTTCATGTGCGCTACGTATTGAGAACTTCTGCTCTGGGATAAGACTGTCGAGTCTTTTTTTTTAATTATTTTTTTAACTGGAAAATTCTGGTTTATTTCTTTATTCACATGGGATTGCCTTCAAATAATTAACTTCTATAAGATCAACCACAGTAATGTTTATATGGAGAAAATTATTTGGGTATTTTTGATACATGTGCTGGCAGTGAGGCGAGGAAGTGGAAAAAACAGTTCAGCAGGGAGGGGAGGGACGGGGGAGAGGGGCTGGGGGCAGGTCAGCGTGGCTGCGCTCGCAGCCTGGGCGCATCTGCGAAAAGATGATGACGGATTGTAAAGCCTTGTCATTGTTGAACTGAAGTGGTCCCGGTTGATAAGTCTGATTAAAATTATCCCCATCCACATTTTTCCGGAGTGTTTTCTCCGGCCGGAGAGATGCCGCGGACTCTCTGGTCCATCTGACCTGGAGGGGCTCTCGATGCTCTCCAGAGTTGGCCGCTCTTCCCGTGTTTGCTGGTTTGTTCCTTATCCCTGGGACTGAGAGGTTATTAACGGTGGGTACCAGCTTAACAGGAAGCAATGGCTAGGAGTTCATAACTGGTTTTTTCCCCTAAACATAGAAGGAAATTGCTGGCGATGGTGAACTATAGATGTTTTAATGGCAAGCGCCATTAAAGAGTTTTACTTCCTGGCTTACTTATTTGTAAATTTTATTTTAATTAGTGCATCGACTTGGAAACGCGTTAATCACTAATACATAGGTTCGAGCAACTCTTTTCTTTTTGGGTTGGTGCATACTTTTAATGCACTGAGCTGCTTGTGTGGGCGAGAAGCTTACTTTTTAAATATTTTATGGAAGGCACAAAGTCTCAAAGGTGTTTTATGTGGCAAGCTAAAGATGTAATTTAATAACAACAAATAGTTGAGGGGTTATTCGGGGAAAGTTTGCCTCTGTGCAGAAATGTTGAAGAATGTAATGGAAAATCCACATTACCTATGCATGGCACGCTGCTTTCTGTTGCCCCCTAAAAGGACGAGCCTGTGGCTTTATTTCATTCGACTGCTCTTTTTCTGGTAGAGTCTGATCCTAAAGTCCTTGCTTTTCCCTGCTGGGTTTCTGTAGCGCGCAGAGTCACTGGCCGTGGGATGTCTTCCACTGCTTCCACTGGTTACGTGGATTTCGGGAGAAGTTTCCAGAGGCAGTTCAGGGCTTTGGAGCCAGTGACCACTTGCACATTCTGGTTGTGATTGTAATAAACCACCTTTCTCTAGATAAGGACTTTTTTGTTGTTGTTCTTTCCAAAAGCCCATGTGCCAGGAGACTTATGGAAAATTCAAATTTCAGGGAGGAAAAAAAGAAATCCAATGTTTTAAAAGTCCCTATAGAAGTTTTCTGCTCCCACCAGCTCTCTCCTTCTTGGCACAGAGTTAGAAAAGAAAAGGCTGGTGACAAACCCTCCGGGCGCTTGCGGGAGCTCGGGGCACTGCCCTCCATCCGCCGAGATAACGCCTGTGTCGCGTTCCAGCTCCTGATGCCGTCCGGTAACGAAGTTACACCTCGCAAAGGTGAGGGATGATAAAGGAAATGTAAAATGATTCGTAGCAGGAGTGGCATGAAATGTCATTACAGGGGAGGTGGTGTAGGCGGGGGGGACCAAGGGACGGGGAGACCCCTCTTCTGTCCTGGCCGATGGCGTTGATTTAATATAGCGTTGATTTAGTACACCATTTTAGCCATGTCACATTTTTTTGTACTCCTTTCCTCCCTTAAGTTGTGCCGTGTCTTTATGAGGCTTTCTGCTGTGATCTCTCACTTCCTCGGTATTTCCACGGCATTCAGCATAAACTGGGTCCCAGACATGGACAAAATGCTATCCAAACAAAAATACTGGGGTTTTTGTGCAAACGCATTTGGGATGAGCAAGTGGGACAGCGCTGAGCTCACTCTCACCTTCTTGTTTGCTCTTCCTTGGCAGTGGGATGCTCGGGACTGGGCTTGGACGGTTGGAATAATCCATAAATTACTGGCAAAAATTGTGGCACATTACACAGGCCTGGGCAGTTCTGGGCAGTGGCTCTGTGTAACGGAGCTGTACGGCTTTGCTCTGCATTGCAAATCCGAATTATTTAAATACTTGGCTAGGCAGAGACGTGCGTGGGGGTGGCCTCATCCTAACGTTGCTCTTTTGCTCTCTGGATTTCTTGTGGACAGTCGCGTTTGCTTTATTTTGTCCTTGATTTAAGTACAGCTGGAAAGGCAGCTTAGACTGTATTTAATAACTAGTCCTTCAACACAGAGAGGTGCAGAAAGTAATTTGTCCCCTTGCCAAGCACCAGAAAGAATGGGCATTTTGTTCTTCGCTTCACGGTGATTTTACCTGGGTGTATTATGGAAAGAGAGAAAGACTTGTGCTACTGTTACCCTGCACGCTGTGTTGATTTATTGAAATTGGAGCCTGCGAGTGTGAGTCGCGAGGTACGTTCTGACATGGAATTTCTAGGAGAAATATACAATTGGCCTGGTTATTATTTTTTCCCTCCTCCGTTCGCTTGGGCATCTTTCCAGCTTTTGCACTAAGGAACAAGACTTTAAATTAGTCTTGAATTTTAACACAATGCAGCTTCGCCTTCATATCCCCGGCGTTTTATTATAAAGCGTCTGAGCTTGCGTTCTTGTTTCATCTCCATCACCTGCTCTGCAACAGATCGCTTCTCCTCTTTTTTTTCTTTCTTTTTTTTTGTTTTTTGGGTTGTTTTTTTTCAGAGGAATGAATTAAAGAGAGGCTGCAGGCGTTTGTCCTGCTGGGCTGAAATTGTGGTTTTGCTGTGACTTAAATGTCATTGTCCCCTTTCCCTGTGTGTCTGCATGGACTCCGGTTGCTGTTGCTGGTGTGTGTGTCCAGGCAACCCATTGCCTTGGCAGGGGAGCTCCCGACAGAGCCAAACCTGGACGCAGGATTTGCCCGTTTCTGCCCGACGTGTGTGGCAGAGGAGATGTTATGCTTTGCCTCCAAGCAGGCGGGAGGAAGAGGAGGAGCCAGGCTGGGCTGAAAATGGGTTTTATCAAATTATTGAATCGGAGCAGGCTGCTGGCAGCAGAGCGGTAGAGGCTGGGTGAGAGCTCGGACGTCGCCTGGTCTGAGCCCTGCTCACACGTGGCCTCAACAAGCTGTGGATGCACTGGAGTATTTTCTCTTATTTAGGCAATTCTTAGGTTGTTGTAGAAGCTTAGGATGCTGACACTGCAGCCAATGCTCTATATGGCCATTTTACTTATGAGATTAATGGCAAAATGGAATAAATTTGTTGGACTATAACAGAACTTTATCTCTCGTGTAAGTAAAAGCACATGTGAAAGGCAGGAGGGGGCTTTGTTGGGTGAGACGGTGTAGCTGGTCTTTTCTGTAGGGCCTTATTTTGATTTATGTGCTCATATTTATATATAATTTTGTATCTGCTTCCAGAAGCCGATAAAGACATTACAGATGTGGTGGGATGAAAATGTAGGGATTAGAAATGGCCTGTTCATTGCGGGTAACAAGATCTGAGGAAGGCGCTCGGTTCAGCTATAGCAGCAAAGGAATCGCTGCTCTGCATCGGGCGGGCGCTCGCGCTCGTTGGGAGGAGAAACTCTTCCTTGTACGTCGAGTTACCGGAGGAGGATTCACAGTCAAATATATAATGCATGGGAGAGTTTCAGCTGTACGGGGTGAATTACGTTCTCACCTCTTAGTCTTTCTATTAAGATCATTGCTTAAAATCTGTCGATGTGTTCTTGAGGCGGGGGGGACATGGGGCAGCTGAGCGTTGGCTCCCGTGTGGCAGCCAGATGTGCGCTGGCACCGGGGAGGGCCGGGGGAGTCCAACCCTCTCATATCGCAATACGGCCTAATGAAGTATTGGTGTATTTGGCTATGGAAAAATTGACGTAGATGAGCAAACCACAGGGAAGGAATTGTTTGGTGACATGGTGCTGTGTTATCCATGTCTAAGATCTGTGAAAAACGTAAATTCCCTGATAGCAGCTCTGGTTAATTTATTTCCTCTTAAGCTGTGTTAAAATACATTAAGAAATCCTTCTCTTAATTAATAATACATTTTTTTTTTTGTATTTTGTTATTTTTAGAGCAAGAAATTCAGGATGACTATTTTGTACTGATGCTTCCAGACATATTTCGCATCTCCTTATTAGACATCCAGACTGCTTCTCCTCCAGTTTAAATTATTTACTGGGCAGGTTTTAACTCTTAGAGAAAAGCTCTGATCTCAGTTAGAACTCTGCGAACCCGGCGGGGTTACATTGCGAACAAGCCTTGAATCTGTTCCCGTTAACAAATTCTCGACAAATTAACTTGGGATTTGAGCATTGCAATGCTTAGATTTTCTCTGTACTTCACCATTAGCAGGTTTCTGTTAATTGTTGTCCCACATAGTTATTAACGGTGTCTGTGATTGTCAAGTTAAAGCACTTCCACAGGCTGATGTTTCTCCATGGAAAACATATCTGCCTCTTGATACGTGTAGTAATTCAGGAAAACACTTCAACGCGTGCTTGCTTTGAGACTTGGAGCGGTCGTTTGCCAGCGGATCGGGACCATCGCGGCGGCAGTGGCCTGGCGAAAAGCAGCGGTCGTTGGATTGGGATGGTAGGAGGCGATTTTGGTGAGCACACGTAGGGCAGAGAGCTGGAGCTGCCGGCATGTGGAGACCACGGCAACTCAGCGCAGGTCCTCTGTCGTCCTGCCGCTTTCCTCTCTTCCAGTTTGATCAATGGCAAAAAGCCGCCTTCCCTCTCTGGTGAAAGATCAGCTCCCAAGTAATGATGTCCAGCTGTACTGACAAAATGTGATTGCTCATCAGTTTGGTTGATGACTTAATCTGGGGCTGATTAGCATCTTGGAGACAGTCCAGACGATCAAAAATGATGCATAATTTTGCTGCGGGCCACAGTTTATTTAACATTTTAGCATCCTTCTGGCTCTCGTGCAGTGGCAGGGGCTCGCGTTGCGATGCATGTTTGCTCTCAACAAGGCCTTGGATTTGGGAAGAAGGGTGCGCTGAAGCCAGGCTCCCGTCATAGGGACGAGGGCGTGAGCTGGAATGGCTTGGTGTTGTGTCACCAGTGACAGCTGCAGGGGACATGTCGGTGGCCGGGACTTCACCGGGCAGAGGTGCAGAGCATCCCATGCTCTCCCTGCCGCATCGCTCCCAGCAGAAGCTTTCTGTGCCCTTGGGGTTATGATAAATCCATAAGAGCGATAAAAATCCTCTCCTTCCCCCAAAAAGCTGCTTCCTTAAGCAACTATATACATTTAAGCAACTGTATACATTTTCCGTTTTCTTCTTGCAGCTTTCAGATAGTCACCCCAACAAGACTTTTTGCTGCTGGGGGGGTTTGGGGAGCAGGAAGAGAGGACAAGACCTGGTGGGACGGACACGGGGACAACCTCTGCGGCTGCCGGGAAGGCTGGGCTGCGGGGGGAGGCAGCCTGGCTCCTGCCCGGCAAGGGTTAAAGCTGGAGCGGGGACTGCTGGAAGAGTTCAGTTGTTTCACATTAGGCCGGGGCGGCCCTGGCTGCCTTCCGTGCTCTGGGAGCCGGGGGCCGAGTCCCCAGTGTTAAATCTGCGTAACCGATGCCGTACAACTGGCACCAGCCTTGACCACAAGTGGCCGTTAAAATAAACATCCCCGGGCTTAACTGACAGGCAGGCTCAAGGAGAAACAGGCCTGCATGACGGGGAATATTAAATACCCGGCGAGAACCTAACTTCATCAGACAAACACACACACACGCACCCCCCCGCCGCCCCGCCATCGCCCCAGCCCCGCGGCATCAATGGGCGCAGTGTTTGGGGCAGGCGCGTGCCTCTCCCGGGGGTGACAGGCTGGTGCCAGCGGTGGGGGAATATGCGAGAAATCCAGCCCCAAAACCCACCCTGGGTAAACACGACGGCGCGAGCCCCGCGGAGACGCGGGGACCAGCCAGCACGGGGACCCCGGCACCGAGCAGGGAGGGAGAACCGGAGGAAGGGAGCTGCCATCCCTTGGATGCTCGGGCTCTGAGCTCCTGCGCCAGGATGTTATTTGGCGTTAGGAAAGGAGGTAAAAGGCTTTATTAAAAATGAGACGTTTGGCTTAGATCGGCAGTCTTATTTATAACGATGATTTGCAAGTTCTCCAACTCAGGACAAGTGTGAGGGCATTATTATGTCCATGGGGATAGTGGAGCGACACTTTTATTGGGTGGAATTTATCTGCCTACAGCATTTATTTATTTTTTGAGAAAAGCGTAGAAACAAGCAACACTTACAAAACAAGCAAGGCGATTACACAAGTGAAATACTTAACGGGCCTCATGGCAAAAGGATTCAGATGCGTGTTGGCTGGTGCTGGTGGGAGAGACTTCACCCAGCCCTGCAGGCGACCCAAAGTCCCTCTCGGTTAACAAGCTACTCCGGCACGTGCTGCTTAGAATCTGTCACGTTTTTGTGCCGGAAGGTAAACCACTTGTTATTAACAACGTACTGTAGAACTTTCCATTCCTAAATTGTCCTTAAAAATGTAGGTAATTATTATTTTTACCTACGGAAGGCCTTGAGCAGGATGGAGGACGTTTATAACAAGCAGACTTTTGTATCCAGACATCCAAAGATGCCCAAGGCTGTTTTCTGGCATTAGCAGAATTTAATACTTCTATCTATGTCACTATGTTCGTGTACTGCTTCCTAGCAAATTGTCGTGTCTGTGTAAGAAGTCATTATTTTAACCGTTTAATTAAAAAAAAAGTTATCTGGGTGGTTTCCACACAAGAAGGTGCAATGCCGGTTTAAACGGCTGCGGAGGGGCAATTCACGGGCGAGAGAGAGCAGGATTGGCTGCTGGATTCATCCCGCTGTTGAAGGAGTTTGTGCATCTGCTCCTCGTGGCAAAGAGTTTTCTAGTGAATTGTTTTACTTGTCCTAAATTCTTTCAGCCTGCGTCCTTTGTTACTAGGGAGAAAGCTTAAAACAGAAGTAAGCTCTGCTTAAGCTTTTGGCTACACCTTTGGGACAGCTACCTGTTTTTCCTGCTTTCTTGTTCTTACTGGGGGGAATGGCTGACGCAGGAGGTGACGCTCCTTTCCTGACTCTTATGCATTGGCAGATTTTTTTCTTCACCCCACCCCACCCAGGAAACAAGAGGATTATTTTTATTCCATCCCACTCTGAGTGCTCTTAGATGAACAGGGGGTTCAGGCCTGAATTCTCCTGACTCAGCCACGGCGTGTCCTGCGGAGCTGGTGCTTCTTGCAGGGTAAAGCAACCTTAGTGTGAGCATGACGAAGTGTCTAGTAAAAGGGATGAGTCATTTATGTGCCCATTTAAAAAGGCCCTTTTGACGAAGTATCACAGAGAAATCTTTCTGCCTGCTCACATTGTGTCCAGGAGCTGTATTACTTCAGCTACAGAGAAACAGTTAAATTTGTAAGATGCTATGGAGTGAAATGGACAGAGTAATCCCGGTGTTTATATCAGTGTAGTTTCTAGGGAACAGGAATAAGATATACCACATGTTATTTTATCTATATATTCAACTTGGATTGAATTGGCGTAACCATTTTGGATTAAAAAAAAAAAAATTATCATCTTCATTATAACCAAGCAAGACCTGTCAATATATTGGAAAATATATGGGCAGAGTTGTCGGGCGTTACTGCTCAAAAATGGGCTCTCTGGAAGAGCACGTGAAACAAGATGAGAACATGTTGTTAGAAATCTCTCTTTCAGTGTCTGAAGCAAAGAGGTGAGGTCTGCTGGAGCAGAGATGTCTTCTGTCTGCTCCGGGAAGTACTTGGGTGTCCTTCTCAGTGCAGAAGGGTAGAGTAGCTCCATACCCTGTACTTTCTCAAATCCCAAGGACCTTTATTTTTATCTTGCCCTTAATGACCAGACAATAAAGAAATAATAATGTATTAACCTGGTGCCACGATGACTAGGGCACAGAGGAGCAGACCTCACTGACGTTACCCACCCCAGAAACCTTGCCCAGGGCTTCTCAAAGGCTGCGTGCTGGGACTCTTAGGTAAAAGATGTGTTCCTAATGATAGCCATCCATTTTTGCACCTCTCCGATGGAGTGAAGGGTCACTTCAGTGTTTTTTGTTATTTTGGAAGGATGTTTTAAGTAACAGTTAAACAGTGTTATGGGAATACATGATAGCTCTGTACAAACATCCAGGAGGATGGATGGGAGCTGACCATCTTCGACTTGTTTCACCCTTTCCAGCCTTGCAGAAACACCTGGTGAGTGTTGGGATCACTCTTTTGTTTCAATATGAAAGTCTCAATTTACGTTATTCTCTGTCCTTTCCTGACATGGCTCAAAGTCTTCTCAGTAAAGCCCAGGTGACTCGCAGAGGTAACCACCACCAGGATGCCTTTCTCACCGTACCCTCAGCCCCTTCCACCCCTTGGATGTTTCATTTACAGCAATGACTGCTCCAACCAGCTGGTTGGTTGAAATACCCACATTTGAGGCAGATGATGTTGAGTGGACTCTGGCTCTCGGGCAGTTGGAGAGTTAAACAAGGCAGCCCACGACGGCGGGTTCCCCCTCCTGCCCCTGGCGCTGGATTTGGTGTGGAGCGCAGTGGCGTTCCAGTTCGGAGAATTCAAATGACCGTCCAGGTAGTCGGTTCCTAATGGCACAGTTTACCCTTTGTGAACATATTTTATGAAAGATCTCACTGTTTGTCTCAAGTTGTGAGGAAAAAAAAAAAAAAAAAGCCCTAACCCAACTCTAAACGTCCAGGCCACGAAGCTGCCTAATCCAAACACAGGCACGAGCCGGGGGCTTTGCTGGCATTCGCCGCACGCGGGTTTTGCCCATGTGTTCCTTGGCCTGATGCTGAACGTCGTATTTATGAGCGCACACAGAAAAAAAAAAAAAAAAGTCCTCTGAAGGAGATATGATCCTGATTTTAGCACCGGACTTTTAAGAAGGAAAAAAAAAGTGAAGCAGTGGGGCCTTTGGGAGAGCAGCCGCACTACGTTTTTAGACTCGTGAATGGTAGGTTAAAGCCCAGGGTCCCTGGGTCCGCCGGAGCAGGCGTAGTGGTTGGAAAGATGTTCTGAAAGATGTTCTTCCACCCTCTCTCTACAGCAGTGGGTTTGCCCTTCAAAGCATATCCCCAAAGAGAGAGAATCGAGGGTCTTCGGTGTACGTGGAAAATGGTCACTTGGCTGGTTTGGAAATAACTGGCTGTTTGGGGCAGATCCACGAGGATGAAGTGGCCCTGCCAGCTCTGTGATCCCACGCGTCTGTGTCCATGGTTTTCCCACTGCAGGAAACCTGGCAGCCTCCCACGCTGGGAAGGAGAGAGTGCTGGCACCTTTCGGAGGAGAGCAGAAAGGCTGAAAATAACCTGGCAGCTGCCACGGTCCCCGCAGGCATCCCGGGTGCTCGCAGGGGTGGCAGAGGAACGTGCTTCTCAGCAGGGTATCTCCCCTCACTGCACTTGTTCTCAACTGCACGGAGTGGTGTTGTACCAAGAGACCCCGAAGACGATTTGCCTGTAGATCCCTCAGCTGGGACAGCAGGCTGTGCTCTGGGGATACGGACTTTTTCCTGATTGAATACAAGCTTGTCTTCTTTTTCAACATGGCAGATAGTTTTTCCTCCTTCTCCTCCTCCTCCTCCTCCTCCTCTTCTGACCATGTTCTATGCTACGGTTCAGCTCCAGCTCCTTAGGGCAGCCTGTGATCTATATTTTTAGTACTTAAATTGAATTTTGAACGCTTTTCTGACCCTGTGGAAGTTATGGCTCTATCTGTTGGCAGCAGGACGCTGTCACAGCCCAGGGCTCTGCCACTTCTGATGGAAAAGAGAGACTTCGATTTGCAAAGCAGCGGACAGGAGTCCTGGGGGTAGCTTTTGGTTCGTGCGTCCTTGTCCCTGTTGTACCCACAGGTTATGGTCATCCATCTCCCATAGCAGGCAGCATCCCAGTGCTGCATCCAAAGCTCCTCCACGACATCCAAGGGCTACAGCAAACCGGAGAGTAACCGCGGTTTGAAACCGTGGGCTCAGCGAAGCAGCCCTGTGCGACAGCAGTGCTGGCTTTGTGCTGTCTTGCCGTGTGGTGTTGACTAAATATCCTTTTTTTTGCACTGCTTTAAAAACACACTGCCAGGAACTCTGCTGAAAAGGTCAGAAAATCCCAGTTCATTGAAAATTCTCCCAGAAGGATATTGTGGTAAAATGGTCCACAGAAGCCCATGCAAGTGACCTTGCAGAGGTCACAGAGGGAATAACCAGAGGGATGAACAGGACAGGAGTATCAAGGGGTGACCTTCAAGGTACCAGTGATCTCGGGGAAATAGGCTGTGGGACCCAGAGGTCCCATCTGGTCCTAGCTAGAGTTAGGAGTATGGTCGCTGGGGTGACCTTTGGGATGAAATGCTGACATCCTTTCCTTCAAAACGTTTTGTACTCGGGCAGAATAGGAACTGCATGAGCTTTAGTGTTGGAAATGGTAAGCACTGTCATCCTGGTCCACTTGGTGGTGGAGCTTTGGGTCTTGCAGTGATGATGAATGCTTGACGTGGTGTCTTGGCTCCGTTTTTTCTCCTTTTGGCTGCTTATTCCCGGGATGTGGCGGCGTAGCTGTTGCCTGTTATCTCATTTACCAGTTGCTCATAAGGGGGTACCTGGTGGGAGCTGGCAAATCCATCAGCGTGCTCATGTACCAAAACGATACCTCTGGCCTCCAGGAGAAAAGACTAAATGAACCCCAAAGTAACGTGTATTAAAAGAAAATGTAAAATGGCAGAGGCCACATGAACTAAGCAGAGGTATTTTCTAGCTGTCTAGTCTAACGTTTGGTATCATTTTTCTCTAGGATTACAGGGGCTTTCACCTCATAAATTTGTGCCTGTTTGAGGTCGTTAATCTTTCTTTACATGTTGCCTTGCAATTTTAGAGCTTTGCCACCATCTGGGATCACATTTTAAATGGAGTTTCCACTCAGTACGTCCCTTTTCATGAAATTATTTATATATAGAGAAATATATAATAAATATATCAGGACTGGGTTGTTTTTAAACATTTTCAGTGCTTTCGCAAGGGCTTACCTTGTGTGGAAAAACTTGTCTTCTCTAATAGAGAGCCATAACATTGACCAATTAAAGGATCACATTTGCAATATACTCTTAAATGGCAATTTAAAATATTGGTGAGTGACCTGCTTCGCCATCCGCTGGGGAAGGTGAGCTCCGTCGGAGAGTGCGGGGCCAGGGAGGGGCGTTCCTGTGTCGGAAAAGCTTGGAGTATGAGAAAGCACTATCTGATGGCAACTGGATATCAAACCTGGAGAAGAATTGCTGCGGCTCCTCTGTTGCCTTTGGGATGGGACCTTCTTGGTAAGCATGTATTGCCCTTAGCTCCTTTTTCTTACAGACGTACCTTCCAGCCTGGTCCACTCCCGAAACCAAACGTGACCCATCTCTGGTGCTCTTAATAAACGAACCTTCTCCCCCAAAGCAGTACTGACCCGCAGTTGGTTGCACCAGCTTCTTCTGGCCCCGCCAGAGCCAAGATGTCTGTTCCAAGCCCCACTAATTATTTTAAAGGGATTTTGAACAAATAAATAGCCTGAACAGTTCGGGGGTTCCTTGTGTAATTTTAGCTCTGGACCCCTCCAAGAATGCACAGAATAAACAGGTGAATCTGTAATCCATCCACAATTAACTCCATATACAGCGAGCAGCTCGGAGGCATGCTACGGAGGAATAGTGTCAATAAACAGGTATGCTGTGGGCCGTGGAAATGTGGTCTTTATTATTGGAGAAGGATAGCTCTGACCAGGAGGTAGGGTGCAGCCTGGAAAAGCAAACAGTGCAGCTACACATCCTTCTGCCCCCACCCAACTTGATGGAATTCAAAAAAATCCGTCATTTCAGTGTACCCCTGGTAAAGCACATCCTCGCTCGCGTTGGTGTAAATCAGGGCTGACTCAGGAGGAGCAAAGCGTGGCTTTGTAGCTGAATGTCACGGATGCGGCAGGAAGGTTTCGCCTACACCGGTGACTTTGCAAGTGCAACTTTGTGACCAGGGGAAAAAAAAAAAAATCCTTGGGATATTTTATAATGCCGAGGCATGAAATTGCACAGCAGAATTTTCTCCCAAGACCCTTTCCCCTCCGGCGTTTGTAGCCGCATGTGCAGCCATCATTCCCCAAGAAACCCAATGCCCAGACGTGAATCATTTCTCTGATTTTTCATGCTTTTAACTTTTCATTGCTGAGGCTTCGCTCAGCCGGGAGAAGTAGGGACCTGTTTCAGCTTTGAAAAACCTTAGACGGAGGGACGGCTGGGGAAAGGAGTTAAAAATGAAACAGCAGATTTATATATATAAAAAGTAAAAATATATGTTCTACATCTGAAGTTTATTTAGGTCCTTTGGGAGAGTGGCGCGGCACTACGTCTCTACTAAATTGCCAACATTTTATGGTCGTGCTGGCACCGAGTCAAACACACATCTCCTTGGCTTGGGTTGCTGTCTTAAAGCAGGCAGATTCCAGTATGTTTTTCTATGAACTGAATATTACTATTGACTGGACGAGGGAAGCTCTGCCCAGCAAGAACATATAGGTAACTTTTCTTTTTAATAGATCTTTCGAGACTTAATTATTTTGATATTGCCTTACTGAAGAGCCGTCCCCTTGTGACCCACCCAGACATTAGATCTCTGTGCATTTTAAGACAGATATAACTTTTTAATTTTTTCTTATGGTTTTATTTTGGTTGGAATCATAGTAATAATTAGGAAGTTTGAAGGGCCTGTTTTAACTGATGAGCTGTTGTGTACGGAAGCGTGTTAGTAGCGTGCACATGGCGATGTGTGCGTATGCATGTGTGTATAAAATATACACAGCACGAGGTACAGCTGGGATTTACACAAGAGGCTGAGCACTTCGCTGCTCAATTTCCTTTCAAAACCCTTGCCTACACGTGTATCTTTGTGCAAAACCACTGTGGTGTTCATCAATCAAGGTTGCTGCACATGTAGAGCTCCTACCACAAAGCCTCGCGGTGAGGAACCAGCAGCTCTCCGTAATCTCCCCCTGGTATGAAGAAGGGTGTTTTGCAGGAGTCGTTGGTTATTGTACAGCACAAGACGGTCGGACTTCAGTCGAGACACGCATCTTCCCACACTTCCCAGCAGCTGGGAGTGACCCAGTTTATCTCCTTTCTGCTTGCTGCTTCTTGCTCTTCTGCACGGGGCTGGGAAGCCGTTTCTGCTCGGGCTTGGGAAAGTGGAGCTTTGATCTGCAGATGCGTAAGGAGGAAGGGTCAAGATCTGAAGCAGAAGAGACTGGCAGAGAAACAGCCTGTTGGATCATGTTGATCAAATTATGCTCTGCGATGGAGAATCCTTTTTATTTTTTGGTCCAAAGTACAAGACAACTGAGAGCTTTTCTTTGAAGCTGAGCAGATGAGTTCATGCCTCAGTGCCTTGGGAAGCTGGAGAACTGTGCTTTACAGTTCACCCGTGCCTTCCACGAACGCTCAGGAAAACATTCAATAATCCCTCTCCGCCTGGTTTGCCAGGGTACCGCTCATCTTCACACCTTTCTGTTTGTGCCAAGGGCTTCCGTCGCTTTGACTGTTGGAGCCTCCGGTGCCCACAAGCCGTTACTGAAGTGTCCGTTGCGCCGAGTTAATCCTGTTTCTTTTGACAGAATAGTTGCTTCCTCTCATCGTTTATTCATACTTGCTATTGTTCCGTTTCCTTCTGTTTTTCAGGATTTTTCTGCCGTTAAGTGCACTCGGATTTGAGTATTTTGGTTACGTGGGTGCCTTTCAATGGGAAAAGAAATTATAGGATCTAGAGCGCGTAGGAATATTTATGACTTGCTTTGTGTTTCACCAAGCCGGGTTTCTGCGACGGGCACCCAGGGTGGCGTTTTGAAAGGCTGTCCTCAGTGTTGTTTTAGTATTAATGCCAAGTATGCTTTTGGTTATCTGAATCAATAGATAATCTGAGTTTACCTCATAGAAATAGGTAGAATAATGGATTTTTTTGTTCACCTTTTTGAAACGGATTCATTCATGACTCGCTACTGTTTTTTGAAAGACGCCGTTTGCGTTTGAGCTGTTGTGGCACTCAGACAGGCGAGCAGAAACAGCAGAGGCTCCTGAAGCTCTGCTGGAGTTTATTGTGGCGTGAAGGAAGGTAAAAACCCGTGATTGCAAAGGATAAAACTTATTCGATATATCTCTGGGCTCCTCCTCATTTGTGGTGGAGAGGACAGGGTCTTCCTCACCCTCCAGCGTCCCCCTCCCGTGCCGCGTGGTCACTTGCGTGGCCATAAGAATAACATCCCGGGCCCTGGCCGAGCAGCGGGTTGTTTGAGGACAATGTGGGACTTGTTTTCCTGCACACGTGTAGGAGAGCGTGGAGATTTCCCTAGGCTGAGCTGGGGTATCTAACGCTGGGATTAAATACTGGGTCGGAGTTTATGTAATGCCATACCAATCAGGAGGCTGAAAGGAGAGACCATGTGCATTTACAGTCCCAGAGAAGAGCGTTTACTCTGGTGTATAATAGCCTTCTGTTGGGTTTTAGTGGCGTATAGTTTAGTAAATTAGGAGTCTTCAGGTACTTAGCACTTTAATGGTTCTCACTAAGAACATAATTAAACCATAGACCCCTTAGGGAGAAAAAACAGTTTATTGTGCATATTTTTAGAATCTGTTACCAGCCCTCGTAAAACCTGGTAGATACAAGCCAGAGAACATACCTTAGCTGGTGACCCAGAATTCATTCAGCAGCCCCCGCCGAGTGTCGCCCCGCAGTCACACGTTACAAATCTGCCCCGTGAATTATGGAATTAATTTTCCCCAATCTGATTTCAAAACGCATTTGCAGCGCAGTTTTTCTCCGGCTGCTGGAGGTGTGAGGGAGGCAGAAGGTTTATTATATTGCACCTTGTGCTGACACGTAGAGACGGGTTTTGCTAATCGTTTTTTTATTTAGAAACATTTTATGTTGCGCAGAGTTATCCAGAAACGGGGCTTGTTGGAGACAAGGGCTCCGCTCTGTTCCTCTCACCGTGCGTCTGCCTTGGGCTTGTTTATTTAGTTGCATCTGACTTGGAGCTGCATTTTTCTGTGTCTGTGCATGTCAGGAGTTCACAGTTTTCGAAGCTGGGGAACTCCTGGCTGCTTCCAGGCTGCTTCGCCTTGCGAAGCAGCCACGACGCAAAGCGTAAAGCTCCAAATCCCCAGCGAAACAAGCCGGGTGAGGTGATCCTGGAATGCTTTTCCCTCCTCCTCCCGGGCTCTGACACCGCCGCCTTTTGACACCACCGCGATGTTTCCTAGGATGTGATTACACCAGGAGAGCACTAGGCATGCCTGCGTCGGGCAAGTTTCCTCCCTAACCCCAGCAGCGTGCCCCATGTGCTGGGTGCAGCACAGCGGGACCCACCGGACGGGACATTGGGTGGCAGCGGTCAACTCAGGTGCAGAAAGGAACCAGGAGGCTTTCCAGCATCACAGGTGCTTGCATTCAGCACCGCAGTGATTCACACGTTGCCCTGGGTCTTTGCTCTTGCCTCAACACCCCTTCCCGAGTAAACATGGCTTTCTCCCCGGGAATCCTGCACTGCGCTACACCCGTGCTCACAGCATCTGGAAGGCATTGGGAGGAACGAACACACACACACACACACACACACACACACACACACACACACACAGCGTTCTCCTTCCCCAGCAGCCTTTTAATGGATTTTTGATACAAGCGAATCGCTTCTCTATCGCTGTGTTTTGTTTTACGAACTGGAGGTTTATGTGCCCAAGAAGGGGCTGCAGCGATGGGGAGGAAGGGTCCCTTACTGATCATGTCCCCGGAGACTCCATCATCAGCACGGTTCTTATCAAATGCCTTCCCTTCCCTCTGTCAGAACAAATGCTGGCTGTTACTAGTGTGTCTGCTGCTGTTTCAGACTTTTGGTCTTGCTTGTCGTTTGAGTTACCTTGCCTGTCGCCCAGCATTGCCCCCACTGACACCGTGATAGTGTCGGCGCTGATAAGGTGAAGGATGGCAATGCTATAGCACCTGGGAGTGAATTATTAACCCACGCCAGATTTCTGTGCTTCACTTCTCCTTTTTCCCCATTTCTACTTCAGGATAAGAATTAAGCTGCTGCTAAAATACATAAACCGCAGGCGCCCCGGCTTTGCCAGCCTGGGCTGTTCCCACGCGAGCCCGTACGTGGCTGCTACGTCAGCCCAAACAAAGAACTTTCTTCTGCTTCTTGTCACACTGCAGTGGGACCAGAGGCAAGAATTTTATCTTTCTGCCCTTAAGCACGGCAAACTGGGGGGACAGTATCTTGAGTCCCAGCCCGAAGCAACAAGCGGGATTTGCTGGCCACAGTTGGCCGTGATAGATGAGGGCATCGGCGTGAGCCTGTGATGGAGGGGAAGGGGATGGGGGAACCGAATGGCACATTCGATAGCTGAGGGTGGTCTTTGCTTTAAGATTAAACAGTGTCAGCCCTGCCCTGCAAAGCTGCAGTCGAATGGAGAACTGCTCTGTGCCATCAGAGGTGCTGGAGCGAGGGCAGAGGAGGGCAACGAAGCTGGTGAAGGGCCTGGAGAATAAATCTGATGAGGAGCAATTGAAGGAGCTGGGACTGTTTAGCTTGAGGAAGAGGAGGCTGAGGGGAGACCTCATCACTCTCTACAACTACTTGAAAGGACATTGTAGAGAGGTTGGTGCTGGTCTCTTCTCACAGGTAATTTGCGATAGAACAAGAGGGAATGGCTTCAAGCCGCAACAGGCTAGGTTTAGGCTGGACATTAGGAAAACATTCCTCACAGAAAGAGTGATTAGACACTGGAATAGGCTGCCCAGGGAGGTGGTGGCGTCACCATCCCTGAATGCATTTAAGAGTCGTTTAGATGCGGTGTTGGGGGATATGGTGTAGGGGAGAACTTTGTAGAGTGGGGTTGATGGTTGGACTCGATGATCCCAAGGGTCTTTTCCAACCTAAATGATTCTATGATCACGTTATAAGATTTAATTACGTATGTAAGTGGGTGTGTAATTTCATGCTTAATGCTGCCTGTTCTCCATGGTCCCTGGCCATAAGTGCTGGAAGGGATCGGGTCCCGGCACAACTCCGCAGCATGGTGCCGATGGGGAAACCATGGCACATCGCAAGAGGGGGTAAGCGGGAGAGCCGCCTTGCTGCAGCTCTGGCGTGCTGCAATCAGGTGGTTACGTGCTGGAAGCCGGCTCATCTCGGGCTGCATATTGCAACTTCTAGGGCTGATACCTCATGTAGGTTGGTTTTGGTTAATGCACTTTAAAAAAATAAATAGAAGAAGCCAAGAAAGCAACCTGCCTTTTTGGAAGGATAAAAGCATTTCTCAGCAATTTGGGATCAAGGTAAAAAAAAATCTCTTTGTGAGCCTCCCCGATGTTCTGGGAATGCTCAAGAGTGGTCCAACAAGCAGATTAACTCGAAACAGGTCCCGTGCAGAGGGGAAAGACCCTGGTGGCACCCGGGGCTGCGGCAGCCCTGACCTCCCGCCCCATGCTGGAGCAGACTTGGCAGAGCTCCTTGACCCCGACACCGCTCCATCCGGCACCGATGTCCGAGGAAGGAAGGATGCGGTCTCCTGTCCTAAGGGGTTACAGCAGCCTCAAACCCATATAAAGCAACAACTTTATTAATCCCAGCTTTGCTAATAAGGAATTACAATAGTTGTGGGATTTGGCAGTGGAAGCACGCTCAGTTGCCATGCATAGTACAGTATTTTCCCTGTTTTGTTTGTATTTTTGATTTAACTACAAATAATTTAAAGATGTGTTGTGTCTCCTTCAATTAAAATTTGTGTCTTCAAACTCTTTTTTTTTGTTGTTGCAGTTTTAAAACAATACCAATGAATCTGAGCTTGTCAGATATGTTAAGATAAATTAATTTCTTTCTTTTTCCTAAAATTACAGCATTTCTAAGGGTGGCAGTTATTAACATATCAGGATTTGGTTTTGTTTCCTTTGTAAAATTTGCAGCTTTATTGTACTGGATGGAAGATCTCCCAGTGTCAAAAAATTTCAGGCTGATAGAAGAATAATATTGTCACAAGGCCAGTATGTAAATACCTTAAACCAATGTAGCATGTTTAGAGGAATTACACTTTCCTCTCCCAAATTACAATTTTGGAAAGCAACTCTACCACCACATTTATTTCAAATTTAAACATTTTGAAAGAATATCTCCTAGGTTTTGAAATCTGGTTTCCATTCCTGGCTCTGTTTGACCTGCTGTGTGACCCTGAGAAAATCTTTTTCTCAGTTTCTGTATCTGCTTAGTTGCTCTGATGATCTTCAGCGCTCACGCAGAGCAATTTAACATCCGTCGGTGTGGAGCTACGTGTAGCATTTCAGTATTAAATAACAGCGGTTTTCATTTCAGATGAGTAAGTTTTGGTTATGATGAAAAAAGAGAAAATTAAAACTCTTGTTTTTTTTAAAAGATGTATTGGTTTAAAAATTCCTTGGGTTTGCATGAAAAAAATTGAATGAAGTCATTTTCTCTAAAATGAAATGAGTGCCCAGAGGCAAAGGACGGTTCTGCTGTGAGCAAACTGGGGGAAAAAAATAAGGAAAAAAGGCCAAGAGCTCTGTAGCTCCCTGCGATGATGAGCCTTGGAGAGGGATTGATTCTTTTTCTCTTCCCTCTTTCAGACGCAGCCAGTGCCCAACCCCATCGCCTACTTCATGCATCGCTCGCCGTGGTGGTTTCATCAGTTCGAGACCTTGGTCAATCACTTCATCGAGCTGGTGGTGCCATTCTTTCTCTTCCTGGGACGGCGGATGTGCATCGTACACGGCCTCTTGCAGATCCTCTTCCAGGTGAGATGCTCCTGGGTTTGCTTCTTAAGGGTCACATCTTCTCCTGGGACGGAGCAGGGGGTGTTCAAAGGGTATAAAACCTCTCGTGGGCTGGGACCCAGGTGACCAGGATGCAGACACACATTTGTCACACTGGGTCCTGCAGCAAGGGACATGGCCACGCGTGCCGGGAGCAGCAGTGGTGTGGTTCGCTGGAGCCTATCTTCTCCGAGCAGGAGCAGCATCCAAAGGAACTGACTCAAGCAGCAGGTCAAGAGTTCAGGCTCAAGTGAATCAAGATGATTCACAGCTATTAGCTGTTGGCTCTCGGGTGGTTCACGCTGGCGTGGCTGCTCTTAGCGCGTTGCTGGAGGTTTCTTTCCTGTGCTGCTGGTTTGGTTTCCATTCATAGGATGGCAGAGAAACATCAGCCCAGGACCAGTGCAAAGGGTCTGATCCTGCGAATGTTTGGGATGAATAATTGCAGTTTCTCCAAAAGTTAATTTTTATAGACATCTTTCACCCTTTGAAGGGATTTTTTTATATATTTAACATTTAAGGGCTGTTCTTTGTCTTTCAAAATGTTTGAGCAGTTTTTTTACAACCATCAGATTTACTGAGCCTAGGTTCATAGTGAAAATAATTTCTTCAAAAATGAATGGCATTCACATTCCAGTTGATTTTTTGGTTGGTTTTTTTTTTTGTGTACGTGAAATAAATAAATCTGTGCAAAAGTCAGAAGACAGAAGCTCCTGCATATATATTTTCCTAGACCACATCTGATTTCTCTTGTCTCTGCCCCGACATAATTCAAACAGCTCGTTAAACCCCAGCCGCTCTGACTCGCAGAAGCACAGCTCTCAGCCCTTGCTGACTGCGGTGTTTGTTCGATATCATTTCAGCATCGTGAAATTCATACTCAGTAGCTGTTACTGCTTCCTGGAAATACGTGTGATGCTTAAACTGGAGAACAGCTTATAAACTCTATTGGTAAACCACAAAAATGCTGATCAGATTTTAAAGGGCTGACATAAAAGGTGCAGGATTTGTGCCCTTGCAGGGATGCCTGATCATTCTCCTGCTTCTGAAATGCATCCCGTTATGTCTGGCTACCGCCGAACACGCAGCTTGTACCTCTGCTTGCTCAGCACACCTTTTTGGCATCGGGTTTAGTTTTGTTGGGATGGATCTTCTCAGGCTGGAGGTCCTGGCAGTGGGGCAGAAAAGGTCTGACCTGAAGAGGTCTCGGGGCATTGCTCCACGAGGTGCCAGTTGTGTTTGTGACGGGCATCGCACCTGAGGTTTTCAGTGTCATGGGCAGGATTATATTCAGCCCAACCCTAAAATAAACCTGCTCTTTTGTCTCATGGACAAAGCAAAACATCCCGTCTCTATCGGCTGCTCGTTGCAGAAGCATGCGGGTGTTGACATGGCAGAGATCAGATTAGCGAGCAGGAATTGCGTGCAGAAATAAGTTTGTGTGAAACAATATGTAGGGAGGATAGCGATGGCTCTTTCTAAGGTGAGTAGACCCAGAAAAGGAGCAGAGCACACCACGGTGGGCGGCTTGTCAGAAAACAAACCACGCTGCCGCATTCCAGGCAGAGCTGCCGTGACTCGGGGCAGAGCTCTGCTCGCATCTGCCTTGGCAGAAGAATAGTAGCGTGATGGACTGAGATGGTGATGCTTTATCTTCACGTGTTGGCCAGAAGAAACTTCCATGACCAGAAAGCCTGACCAAACGCTCCTCTCTCATCCCCTTCTCGGCTCTGGGTTTCGCCGTCCTTGCCGTGTTGCCGGGCAGGGGCTGGGATGGGGCACACGGGGGATGCGCCCCAAGCCCCTGGCCGTGGCTCTCCGCCTGGCGCACGCCTGCAGCCTCACGGCTCCTCCGAGGGCCCCTAACGAGCAGCACGGCTCTTTGTGTGCTGGGGGACTTCAGCCGGAGCCAGTGGGATCTGAAAAAGCCAACTACATACAATAAAGGCTCATAATGACATATTGTAAATGCATGCATCTAACCACCCTTTAATTGGCGCTTTATTGATAGTTTGCAATTACTGACTTATTTCTATCATGAGGGGAGTCTGCAAAGGAAAAAAGGGTCCCAGTGTAAAATGCAGCTCTGGTGCATTTATAGCGTTTCAACAAAAACCTGTTTATTTAATATTTACTGCCCCTTTTCTTCATTCAGAATGACTTTTATTGACAATACTTCTGCTCTGCAAAGGAAGCAATAAAGTTTAATGTTGATATACCACTTAATTCTGCTTTTCAAGATTTGAATTGACATTACATGCAAGTTTTATTGGACATTTTATAATTGTTATTGGAGTCATGGTGGCTAGGTTGAGTGAGTGTATTTTTCCAGATTCCAACTGGCCTGGAGAATATTGCTTTGTCAGGAACCCGAAAAAAGTTGTGCTTTAAAGAAAAAAAGCCTTCCCCCCCACCCCCCTGAAGTGTGAACTTACTCTTCTTGCCTAGTTCTCGTTTGTAAGGAAAAAGGCTTAGTGAGTTTGGAAATGTCAGAAAGGAGGGACTCGGCAGCCCGCCGGCTGAGCGGAGACGAGAGCGTGCGGGGAGGATGGATGTCTGTCCCCCACTGTCCCCCACTGCATTCCTGTGGGGTTGTGCTGGTTGTGCCCTAGGCAGACTGGGCTGGTCCCGGTGTGCAGGACCACCCTGGGCCACCTACTGTGCGGGGAGATTGGGGTGATGAGGACTGAAACACACACTGCGTAGGCGCATCTCTGCACCGTCCCCTCCCCGTGTTCGCCACCCACCCGTGTCCTCACAAGACCTGCAGCAGGGAGCCCGCGGAGCCGGGACACCCCACAGTTTCGGTGCTTGGTGTGCGTTGATGTTGCCGTGATCTCGGTTTGGGCTCTGCCTGCTCCGATACGAGTCCCCGTAGCTCGAGCTTCCAGAAATCTCCCCCTTTTGGCTGCTTTTTGATCTCGAATTAATTGAAGAGTCTTACTTATTGCAAGTCTCTCGATATAAATAGTCTTTGCTTAAAAAAAAAAAAGAAAAATAAAAATCAAGGAGTGAGTTGAATGCTGGCCAGTTCCCATTAGAAAAATCATTCCCCATTGTCACTAACCGCCAGATTGGGGAGGGCTTTGTGATTTACAGCTGTGGGTGTAGTTTTTGCAGGACATCTGCACACAGAGAGATTCTCAATCAGATTGCAGCGCCCAGAGCATGTTTGCCAGGATCAAAGGTGAGTGGAGAGAAAAATGTCATCCAAGGTTTTACAGCCAGGCCCCGTCAGCCGCTCGTCCCCCGGGTGGGCTGCGGAATTGCTCCCCAGCCACCAGCGCAGCTGCTTGCAGTCCCGGCCAGCGGCTCAGGGCTGGGGACTGTCCCCATGGGGTGGCACGGGGTCCCACCAGTCTGTGTGTGTCATCCGTTCTAGGGACAGTCAGAGTGGGTACATGTCCTCCGCACCGGTGACTCCTTGCTCCCAAGAGAGAGGTTTGAATGGGCTGTGCTGACCTTGTCATTAATTGCTGCATGAAACCCTGTTCCCGAGGAAGCTGTTTGCACTGAAGAGATGACGGTGGAGGGGAAGCTCTGGGACATGGCGCCTCCAAGGCTGAGGAATCTCTCTCAGCCAGTGCAGCTAACAGGCAGGTGCATGCTCAGCGGACTAAACAGTTTAATGGTGCCCATCTTACTGTCTCCCATCACGCGTGTCCTAAAAGCGAAGACTCCCACACTCTCATCTGCACAGGTTGGCATCAACCCACGAGGCTTTTCTCTTCCTTCTGCGTCTGCTGGGACTCAAACCCCTTGGGTTTCTGAGACCCAAAGTATTGCATCAGCCCATCCCACCTGCAAGGGAGCCCGCTCGAAAGATCTCAGCCGGCGTGAAAGCATTAGCGGGTGATGGTGGCAAAGCTTTCCCTTTAGACAGCCTGGGCCGAGAGCATCCCTTTGCATTTAGAAAGAAATCTTAGATGAAGGGCAGCCAATCATAGAGGATATCCAAGGTAAATATGCAGCATTGTTTCAAAAAAACATTCTTTCCAGCATTTACAGTACATAGAAATCCAAATCTAAACCAGAAATTAAAGTAAATGAACGTTTAACTTTTAAGCTTTGTTAGGGATTTATTGTAAGCAGGTGCCAGACTTGACGTGCTGAGCAACACTGCTGCGAATTGTCTCTGCCAAGGAATAAAGCTGGAGGAGACTTGTAACTCAGCTCCTTCCCTGCTCGGCTCTGCGCTACAGCGCTGTAAAAACAGGCTGGTGAGAAATGGCCAGTCTGAGCCACGGAAACCTCCAAACAAGCCTGAGGTGGAGTCTGCCCTTTGCACATGTGTAACCGAGAGCCCTTAGAGTTTTTGAGAGTTCGTTAAATACTAAAAGCTTTTTACTACCGCTTATTGTCGTCCTTCCTGGGGAGTATAGGGACATGTTGTAGTTGCTATGTAGAGGCGGGACCATGTTTGCCAAGATGCTCGTGTCTGGAGCAGGGACATGTGCATCACCTCATTAGATTTAAACTTCCATCGCTGAGTTTGTGGGTTTGGACACCTCTAATTCCTAAAGATGGGATTGTTTTCATTGAATGTCTCTTGACGGTGGCTATTGAATGTGATGCTCACTTTACGCGATGGAAATCCAGCTGCAGGGGGCCACAGTGGCCGATGTTTTACAAATCACTTCAATGAATGGTTCTTGCACTTTGAGTCTGATGGTACCAGTTGGCTGATTTTGTAGTTAGTGTTGGGGTCTGAGCCTCAAAAATACGCGTGTAGATCTGAAGCACCCCAAAGTCCAGGAGAATTCAGTCCAAAATGTGGCTTTGGTATCTGGAGGTGGAAGAAGAGGTCTTGGAGGGTCTTGGAGACCATAGGTGAGATCTGGACCCTGTTATTCTTGGTTCTGTAGAAGCATCGAGCCAGAGCCTGTCCGTGCCCTGAGGAGCTTGTGGTTTTAAGGGGGAGGAAGGATGAAAGTGCTGCTTAGGGAAGGCACGTCCTTTCCCCTGCCTGCAGGTCGATGGCACAGGACCTTTTCCCACCACACCACCTACGAGAGCATTGCGTTGTCTCTCCTGTCTCCCCGCTGATGCTTCCATCCCCTGTGCACAGATGGTCGCCTTTGCGTGCCCGTAGGTCCGTCCCTGCGCTCAACCACCCACGGCCAGAGAGAGCCGAGCACCAGCAGCGTCCATGAGTGAAACTGGAGAGGGTGCAAACCCACGGCCTTGCTGCTCTGCGGGTGTTTCGCTCTTCTCTGGAGCTGGCTCCTAAAACCCTGAAGCTGCATGTTTTTCACGACGTCTAATGCACAGCTTACACCAGCGAACGTATTTCTTGGCTCCTTAAGCCAGGCAGTAAAATTACACTGCTTTGGCAAACGAGTTGATGAGGGGAAGCGAGAGGAAAGCCAAAAAGCCAGGAAAAAGCCACCTTGCCCCTACGAGCTGGCAGGTAGAGCTGGGTTAGGGGAGCATGGCGAGGAGGCTGCAGGGCCCGCATGGGAGAGAGCTGAGGTTTCTTACAGCCAGGGGGTGGTTTTGGCTGTGCCAGATGGGAAGGAGCTTCAGTATTACAAAGGCAAAATCCATAAATAAATAAAAAGTAAATGGAAAGTATAAAGCTAGCACTGTTGGAAAAGCAGGGTCATTCCTTTGCTTCCATGGCGCTCTTCTGGGTTATAGTCATATAGGCACAGTTTGGGATTTTCAGGTTGTGGGGAGAGCTTTAGGCATTCAAATCCCGTTGGATTTGTATGAATTTTGGGAACCCAACTCCTTTGCGTGGCCCCTGAAGACTCCCGGCTCGTCCTCCTGCGGGGAGCATCCTCTGCGCAGCCTCGTGCCTGGGGAGCTCCCAAGGCGGGCTGGGGTGGGCTCAGCCCCCGGCGTCACACGTCAGGACAGAAGTTCTCTGAAGGAGCCGGAGTGGCAATGCCTTGAGGTTGCCAGTTCTTCACTGCCACGCATCCTCGTCCCGCCCAGGTTTGGCAGTGGGCTTTAACTCCGGGCTGTCCCAGGATGTTTTTCAGCGGGAGCTGTATCTAAAGCAGAGAGATGACAATGCCAAGAGCGAAGCTGAATTCCAGCCTTGAGGAAGGCAAAGATAAAAACCTCCGCAGCCAAAAACCCCCTCGAACTGAGAGCGCTGACAAAGAAAGCTCCCAAGACAGCGCTCGGGGTCCGGCCAAGGAGCTGCGCGGGAAGGCGGCAGCTTTACGAGCTGGTGGAGGGCCAGGGGGGAAGGACCCGCTGAGAGGGAGCCCCCGGGGTGGGGGGGGCTGCAGCAGAAGCCTCCTGCAGCGGAAATCTCCGGCTCTTTTCCCTGGGAGACAAGCGCTGAGTGCTACCCTTGCCCACCCTGGGCACCGCACCGGAGACACGCAGCTCCTGTGCTTTGGGGAGCCGGGAGCACATAGGAGAGTGGGCAGCAAGGTGATTTGCCTCTTATTTTCTTTTTCTAGAGCAGAAAGCAGTTGTTGAATAGATATTTTCTACCTTTTTTTTTTTTTTTTTCCCTTGTCTTGGACAAACCCCAACCTCCTAAAAATTTTGATGGAAATGGACATATTCCTCCAGTTGATCCCTTTCCCATCTCCTCTCCAAAGCTGTGCATGGGAGGCGAAGCAGGGCTTTTCCCCCGCCAGCTCTTTTGGGATGGGAGGACCGAGCCCCCCGCTTCCACCGCTGCTGCCTCTGCCATGCCGCAAGACGTTGGAGGGATGAACTGCCCTTCCAGCCACACACATGCAAATTAAATCATGCTGTTGCAGTGCCACAGCTGCAACATATTGTGTTGCTGACTTAAGAGGTAGCAGAGGTCACAGCAGCAGCCCAGAGAGAAGGAACAAAAATTAAACAGCTCCCCCTTTCCCTGCAGAAAGTGTTTGAATCCAGTGTTTGTTTTCACTTGTCAGATAGGAGCTTGGTTTTGTTCTTTTTCTTACACTGGTGTAAATCAGATGTGTCTCCAGGTGGATTATCAGGGTTACGCAAGTCCCAGGCTTGTGGCAGAGGAATCAGGCCCCTCGTTTGTGCTTTAATCATGCACTTATAGGACATTTGAACTGCCCAAGTAGTTGTTTTTCTTTACTGTTGCAGAGTAGTGTCGTAGCCTTGTGAACAAATTGTGCATGAGGATAAAGCCGCTGCCCAATTCGCCATAGGAGCCACCCCAGGGCTGCTGGGAGGCAGCAGCCAGGAAATTCGGGCATCCGTCCTGCACTGCTCCCGTGGAGATCGGCACCGTGACTACCTTTGAGTTAAAAGACTGCAGATGCTGTTCCTCCAGGTGATATCCTCAGGCCAGCCGCTGATTTCACTTGCAGATGCCCCTCAAGGTGGGATGCAGGGAGCGCGGTCCCCCCGGAGCAGCGTCCCTGGGAGGCTGCGGGCGAGTGGGTGTTTGCTGCTGGGGCTGGGCGGCAGCGCGGCCTTTCCCCTGCGCAAACAAAGAGGAAATTCAGCCTTCACAAAAGTCCAAATTTTGTTGATTTTGTTGTGGTTTAGAAAAAGAAAAAAAAAAAAAAAAAACAAACGGAGAACGTCCCAGGAAAATTAACAGCAGAACATGAGTTTGCTGCTGGGGGGGGAGCGGAACGGCCTGATGGAAAATAGTTTTGCAGCTCAATTGTTTAAAAATCTGCTTTGGACTCAGGTCTGAGACGGAGGACGCAGGGAGAGCGTTTTGAAAGGTTGTTTGGGAACCTTGAAGCACTGGACTGAGGTTACGGAGATTATTCATCATGGCTGCAGCCCCCGGGTCGCTGGGGCCAGCCTTGAGCCCCCATCCCGGTCCCGTGGGCGGGGGGCGGCCAGGGTCCTCCTGCCCCTCGCTCGTCCTCCAGCCCTCCGCCCTGGCGCGGCTCCAGCTCCGCTTTGCTCGACAGCAAAACAAAAGGAACGTGAAATCGAGGGAGGTACAGGGTAGATTTTCTGTTACGTTTCAGCCACCTTAAATTAAATACCGGGCTACACACCCCCCCCCCCCCGAAAAAAAATCCAACTTAAGCAGGCAGAACCCAAACTATTTAATCACTCCTATATTTGATTTCACATCCAGCTTGATAATATCTGTTGCGAGGCAAGGCTGCCGTGCCAGACACGAGAATACCAGCACATACCACCCCAAATCAGTAAATAACGCTGCTCGTATAATGGTGTCTGGTATTAGTTAGCAACAAGTTAAGTTCTTGCATTCTGCAGTAGTCGGAGTGACTTAGAAACACTTACTGTTAGCCATAGGAGTGCATTTAATTAGCTTCTGATTCAGGGGGCTGGGGGTTTTTTCTCCTCTTTTTTTTTTTTTTTTTTTTTTTTAAATCATTAAATAAAGTGTCACCCCTAGCCAGTGCTGTAAACTCTATTTTGATTGTGGCTGCAATAACCCCTTTGGGCGTCATTCAAATTGTACTAAACAGTTTCTGGAGAGTGCTGGTTTCTCTCAAAATAAACCAAAGTCCGGCTTTGACAAGCTCTAATGAAAAACAAATTGTTATATTACTTAGAAAAATAATTTGAAGGAAGTCTGAATTAGTTGTAAAGGTGGAAAAGGTTCAGCTACTTGAAAATAGAAATTTGGAAGGTATTTATTTTAACCATTAAGCCAGCGGCCTTGAAATACAGCCTTGTTTGTTACAGAATGCGCCTAACGAGAGACATGAATCATGCTGTTAATCAGTATGGGAACTTGATTAATTGGAAAGGGGACCGTCAGTGACTCCAACAGGAGGAGCCGCCTGGCAGCAGTCTGCGACGGAGCCCTGGAGCTGGTGTGATTTACCATCAGTCATCCTGCTGGCACGCGGAGAGAAACTTTGGAGGGATCCCACAGCCTTGGGTTTGCGGGTTGTTGTTTTTTTTAAATTGAAAATAGAATGTGGTTATTTGGGACACTGTCGGCCTTTGATTTTTGATGCTTCCGCGTTTGATTGTCCTACTCGAAATGTGTTTTCCACGGAAGAGGGTCCACTGTGTCTTGGAGGCATCTTGTTAAGATGTCCCGGGCCGGGATGCCTGTTGTCTCACCTTTGCTACCGATAGTGGTTTTGCTTATTAAACCCGAGAGCGAGATTTTACGCCCAGCTATGAAATCAGATTTGCACGGGAGGCCCCCAGGATGCAGAGCACTGCCATGGCTGTAAAAACGCAGCAGGAAGGTCCGTATTAATTTTCACTGTTGACTGGGGCTCTTGGTTTTGGGGCCAGGAAGAGTCTGGCCATCCAAGAGCACTGGTTTAGTTTCAGAGCAGCATATATTTGCTCATACGGCAAAAGGATACGGTGGCAGGGAGGGAAGGGAGCATGTGGTCATGCCAGAAGGATGAGTTCCAGCTGCGTTTCAGGTTCGTGGTGGAAGGTGCCACATGTCGGGCTATCCCAGTGGTGGTGGCCCAGTTCAGTGCCGTTGGTATCATCTCTGTGCCACAGAAACCCCCGTGGCCAAGCCAGGGAGACCCAGGGACCGGGCAGGCTCTGGTGCCCCCACATCCTTGGGCATATTGCTAAGCAATGAGGTTCAAAGATCACAAGTTAGATCTCCAAATTGCAAGATTTCCTTAAGTATCGTGAAAATGCAACCAATTCTGGCTGCCCTAAGTATTTTGTCTGCGTTACAGCCTTCCAGGGTACTCAGAAGTCTCATTTTCTGTGCTGTTCTGTGTAGGCTTTACACTGCTCTCCTCTTCACACTACATGAACACCTTCCAGAGCCGTATTAAACGATGTGGCTGACATCCACCACATGTGGTCCTTCCTTTGCCAAGGGAAGAGATTGGGGAGGTTGGGCCCTAGGGCTGTGAGGCAGGTTTGGGGCTTCCTCCCCCCCCCCCCGGCTTTTAATTTTGCATTTGATTTTCAAGATTTCTCTGCAGCCCAGAACTTTTATGTCTGCAATCCTGTAGCAGAATGTCCAGGTGCTTGGGCTTGAAGAGAAAAATCAATTACGACGATGTTGTCAGTGAAATGATATGAGTTGGCGAGGCTGCAATAGCTTCAAAACATCTGCACTTTCCAGATGTGATTCGCTCGGTGCTATGCTGCAGCATTTGGGTCCAAACAAGGATGGGAGATAAAGTATGTGTTGCACATGTGATTGCATGTATGTCTAAGCGTATGTATAAAACATTATGTCTAATAAGAGCCAGACCAGCTATAAACCAGAGATGTTACTGAAGTCAATGACATGATCTTGAACATGCACTGTTACCATGTTTCCAGTGATGATTATTTATTTATGTTTAGGTGTAGCTACTAAGCCTAACTAAAACCATTATGAGCCATTAACGTTGCCCAAGCCAAAGGACTCGCCCACTAATACGTGTCAAATGTCTTTAAGCTGTGGATTTATCCAGTTTCAGTATAATGGCTTGAAGTGATGGTAAAGTTCTTACAAGCTTAATCACATTTTCTGTATCTTGTTCCTCA
Source organism: Chroicocephalus ridibundus (assembly GCF_963924245.1). Lineage (NCBI taxonomy): Eukaryota > Metazoa > Chordata > Aves > Charadriiformes > Laridae > Chroicocephalus > Chroicocephalus ridibundus. The sequence goes on along the minus strand of NC_086291.1, from coordinate 51,303,940 downwards.
TCTGAACTGGTCAGATTGTGTCTTCCCAGCCCTTGGCTCTCACCAAGTCTTTGCTTTTCGGCAGGGTGACAGTGGTGATCGTGGTGGTGGTATTTGGATTTTGGTTTCTTTCCTCCCACCATCTAGATTACGGGACCTTTAAATAATGTTTTATATTCCATTTCAAAAAAAGAAGAAATCAGAACAGCCTAACTGGAAACAGATGGCAGATTATGAACTTTTTTTAAAGGGAATTTATAATACATGTATTACGAAGAGAATCATTTAATAGTGTCAGATATAGACGTGTGAAGAGAGACCGTGCCCATTCGAGGAGTGGAAGGGGCTGGGAGTGGGCTGTTGCCTTTGGTGCCGTGTTCTTGGGGGTGGGGGGAGGATTTTGCCGCAGTTAACGGCTACAGCGAGCTCTCCTGGGGGAAAGGAGGGGTTCCTACCATTACTGCTCTTTAGTCTTTCCTCCGGTATCACTGGCTGTTAGAATAGTTTATATTACGCTCTTACCTTGGGTTTCTGGGCTCAGGTTAGCGCAGCCGGGGAGCCCAGTGGGCTAGAGCTCCTCTGAACAAGCTGTACCTCCCCGTGTGTTGAAAATCTTAACTCTGTTGACTCTGCCCTTGGCCGTGTCCAAATTTCCCTACAGAGACGTAGCTCTATGCATCTTCCTCACCAGCAGGAGTCTTCCTCGGCGGCTGGGCGCGTGGAGGGGTTGTGTGCTGGGGGTGAAGGGCAGTGCAGCTCTCCGCGTCGCTGCCGTGCACGCGTCGGCTGTGCCGGGACCCGGTGGCAAAGACCTGAGCTGCAGGTACCAGCTCGTGGGCTAGAGCTTCGTTTGGGGCCATGAGGGTAACTCAGAGCTCATTCAGAGTCTGTGCCCCAGTGATACCTGCTGTCCTCCCAGGTGGTCAACTCAGGTTTTTTTATTAATTTGCATATTTCAGTAAGTGATTTTTCTGCCGAGTTAAATTAGTGCATCTTTTATATGTGTGGGTAGTTGGATTTAAACACACCTTGTGCCAGCTGAATGTACATCCATAAAACTACTCACGGAGGTGCAAGTTTTACCACTATCCCTTGCACAAAGATCGGATAGCTTTAATTAAAGCCATTAAAATTAATCCCATGTAGTTTCAGGGTAAAGACAAAGCCATGGAACTTGGTGTCCGGGCTGCTTAGGGATAGAGGTGAAGATGGATTTAATAGTGTCCTGCTTTGATGAAAATAACTCATTTGCTTGTTCTGGGCCAAGTTGCTGGGTTTAATGTTTCTCTGTAATGATGCTGCCTCCAGAGAGGTTTTATTTTGATTTGGAAGTGTTGGGATGAGGATGCGGCCCTGAGATACTTTAGCCCACACGCAGTTTACACAGCTGTATTATCCGATTCCCCAGGCACCACCAAAGACATTATCTCTTTGGTGATGCAACAGCTAGAAATTGCAGGAAACCTGTGTCACTCATTTCTTTCATCTTCCTATAAAAACTGGGGTTTCTTGGAGCTGGTGACTCAGAGAAATCGCCGATTAGTGCAAGATACTCTGAGCAGCTGTGGTTTGTTTGCGGCGCTGGCCGAGATGAGTGATGTTGCACTTGGATGCCGGCAGCGGTGCCCGGCTCTTCCCAGGCTCTGTGCCCACCCACCCATGGGATGGAGATGCTGCACCGTGGGCGGTGGTGATCCTCCCCCGGAGAATTGTTCACAAACCCCAAGTCTCACCTTTCCTTTCCTTGGGTTAACGTTGGCATTTTGCAGAGGGTAATGGATTTTTCTTGCTGCCATAAACTGGGTCGGTGGCTGAGCTCAGTTGAGCCTCAAACTCCAAAATGCCGTGTTCCAGGCCAGTGTTTGTAGCATGAGGTCTCACCTCTCTTGCTTTCCTCCGAGGGACTCTCGCCTTTTCCTTTCATCTCTCCCAGGAGCACACTGATGGTTTGTCTGTCCAGGGGAAGTGTTCTTGATTAACTGCTCGTTTCACACTTATGCAACTCACTTTGAAGACGGGTTAAGCTAAACAGGAACAACATAGGTTTCATTTAGGCTTGGAGTCCACATGTGGAGCTATTCAGGAAGAGATATGGCACTTTAAATTTACACCCTACTTTAATAAAAACTTGCAAGCGCTGAGCAACCCTAGATCAGTGCCAGTTTTGCAAAGACTGAGAAAGCAAGTGCCTAAAACAATGTTCCCTACTCATCACATCGGCACTTTTCGTGACTTGTGCTGATGAGAGGAGATGAAAGAGAAAATCCCAGAGGCTTTCTGGTAGCCATGCAGCTGATTCATTCAGCTAATAAAGATCCAAGGATCCGAACCCTCTAAAAGCTCGAAAAGCTGGTTTCCTTCTATGAAGCATGTCATTACTGAACTCATGCTGGTGTTAGAGGAAGCATCTACATGTGCATAGCATGGATTTCCCCCAGGTGCACAAATCACGTATTCAAGTTGGTGCAATGGGAGTGTGGAGAAAGTCTAGCAGAAAAGGTCACAAAATAAGCAGTAAATCCTTTGAGCAGTTTGGGAACGTTTAGTACCAGATTATGGCCTGTGTGGTGCGGCAGTCAGGGTTGGTAGGGCACGTGGATTGAGTTCTTGTACCTTGCGAGCGAGCAAGCAAGCAAGCAGAGAGGAGAAGAAGGTCAGGAATTTCGGAGGAGCCCTTCTTCTTGCGATGGCGGGTTGCTGCCCGGCTGCCCCTCTTGCTTCTGGAGTGCCCCTGTGTCATCTTGGCTGGTTCCTGTAGAGTTTGGGTAATGCTCTGCGTTGAGTTTGTGCCAACAGCCCAAACTGTAGCTGTTCCAGTCAGCTCAGTACCATCAGCTGAAGGTGGGCTTGAAGTTGTGTTCATAGCTGCATGTTAACCTTTCTCCCCAGGACATAGCAGAACCTTCTTTTTCCCCTTTGAAGGTGTGAAAGCCCCAGGTCTGCTCCGGGAGTCAGAGGAGTGCCCGACCCCGCTGTGCTTCTCCAGCGGCAGTGGCAAGCCGTAGCCTTTGTAACCAGCGAAGCCATGAAGACGAAATGAGGAACCAAAACCTCCCGTGCCAAATGGTCTTTGCAAAATGCTCTCCCCGCCCCCTGGTGTTCCGTGGCGATGCGTTTCCCGTTCGTCTGCTCCCGTTTCAGGTCATGAGGCACAGGAATGGAAGCGACCCCTTGCCCATATACCCAGATGCTCACCTCTGCGTCCTGCTGGGGTGCAGAAGCAGTTTCTCCTTTCTGCCTGGGTTTTCCGATGCTTGAAGTGTTAGTGCCTGGGAGGCACGGATCACTCTAATAACCGTACTGGTTGTTTCTTTGTGAAGCTCATCTTTTTCCCACTGAAAAGAGATTGATGAATTTGTTTTCATCCTTACCTGAACCAATTCCTCCGCAGGAGCCGTTTTAACACAATTTCCACCGTCTTTTGCAAATTCTTCCCTGGATGCTTGGGTCTGTGCTGCCCTGTGCCAGGAGTCCTGAAGCTGGTTAGCATTCAAGGTGAGAGTTTCTTCTGTGTTTCCTTCAGCTGCATCCTCCTTCCATGAGGAAATGGTGGATTTTGGAAGAGGTTAAATTATGAAAGCTCAGGTCATTCTTCCTGAGCAAAGTAAGAGGTTAGGGAAAGAGGGATTTGCTGAGCTCTTCATTCCTATAGCATGAAACAGGTTGAGAGAGAAGGAAGGATTTTCTCATTTCACATCCACTGTGGATGAGAACCATCACATCATGGTCTACTTTAGAGCACCTGCCGGCTCCTGCTGCTAGGTGCTGTGGAGACATGCAGAAATACAGGGGCAGTAGAAAACTCAGAGCAGAGTCAACATAAATTTAAAAATTTCGTCTGGAAAACCAAATCACACTGCATTGTTTGTTTGGATTGAGGTTGGGAATTAGTATGGCAGGAGTGGAGAATGGGAAAGGGACAGGGATTGCTTTTATTGCATCAATGATGCCATTTATTCCATAGCCAACCCTTGAAAACCAGTTCTAATCCCCATGCAAATCCCTCTGTAGCAGCAACGGCAAATCCACCCGTTCTCCTAATCAAATGCTGATCATTACTGCAGGCCAGAAACCTCAGAGGGAACGAAGCCAAGGTAAAAGGGTCAGGATCTGGGGGAGGGGACACTCTGAAACCCAATGCATCCAAATCATCTCCGTCTATGATTCAGTGGGCAGATGGGATGGTGCCAGAGACACTACGGGGCCAATATTTTTCTTTCCTCCCCGCAAAGTGTTCAGGGGCAGACAAGTGGGGTCCTAAAGAAGTACAGGGATCATTTTCCTGGGGCTGTTTAGAAGAAATGTGACCACAGATAAGAAATGGAGCTTCAAAATGTTGCCATCCATTCTGCATTCCTTTTTCCTTCCCCTTGTCCACCCAGAGAAGAAGTGGTCATCAGCGGGAGAGCCTCCATTCAGGCTGTTGCCTGCTCCTGGTTCCCATTGCCATCAGTAAAAAGGGTTGTTGGTGCCTGCAGTATCTCTGATGGAGGGTTTTCCTCTGGCCCCCATTACCGATTACTGGAGCGTAGGGGAAGGGGAGCGAGATGTTTTCATGGAAATCTGTACCTCAACCGTCTTGGCAGCCAAACCTGAAACAGCTCGAGTCTTTTGCCCCCAACTTCATGTTTATGGTCAATCTGAAACTCCACCTGTGATCACCACATGCGTCCTCTGCAAGACTGCAGTAAATTAAAGCACAACAGGGAATTTTAAGAAATACATCCTCTTCCTTCTTGGAGTCAGGTTACATCAACCTCTGAACATCTGGACTCAGTGTCTCAGGGCTCCCAGAGGTTCTGCCGTATTAAAGGTTCTTCTGCCTTTGTTAAATTCCTGGCCTTTTCCCTTCCTTGTTGCCTCCTCTTGATTCAGCGTTGCTTACAGTGTGGCTGGCCATCTATGTAATTGGTATTTTATGTTCAGTATGTAAAAGACACCATGGAATTTTAGTTATCTCTTGCCATGGGTAAACACAGATCCGTAACCCATCGCCATTTACTGTGCTCGTGGGAGAAGTCTAAAATAAAATATGCTCCTGTTTTTTCAAAAGCCTAAATTCCGTCTAAGCTACTGGTTACCAACATCCTAAAAGACTGAAATATAATGTTCACTTAAAGAACTTATTCCCTGGTATTCCCTAGGTCACAAAAATGTATTTGTTTTTGTGATGCCCCTTTGCTTTGAAATCCCTGTGCCTGATCTATCAGGTTGCCCTGATAAACAGGCAAGCTTTAATCACTGCGTCCTGCTGATTGAAATTAGCAGAGGTGGAAGCAGGCAGGTCCTGCTGCCTCCAGCTGCTGGGATTTGTTGGGAGTCCGGAGCAAGAGAGAGATGCAAAAGCCATCAGGTGGCTGTGCAGGAGCTGTGGTCGCTGGTCCGATGATGGTCCATGTGGCCCCTGTTCAGAAGATCGTGTTGAACTACGGCATCTCATGGAAGTCACCCCGTCCTCACCCCGGGGAGCGACACATCTCCGTGCTCACCCCTGTAGCACCACAACCCTTTAGCTGCTGCGCAAAGATCAACGCCCAGAAGGAAAATGCAACTCCAGCTTTTTGCTTTCTGCCTTTCAGGCATAGGCCTCAAGGTTTTAAAGACTTACATATGTGTTTCACTTGATGTGCTCTGAGTATTCCCATTGAAGTTAACTAAGTGGATAAGACTTTGCAGGATTAAAGCCAAATGAGTCCTCACCCACCATGCTGGGAAGTCGTGTTGAAGTGGGTCATTGGAGGGAAAGGAGGAGGAGTCAGTACTGAACTTGCCCCTTTCATTTTATGCTTCTCTTTACTTAAAGGATATTTTTTCTAAGCCTGCTTGGGGGGAGAAAAGAGGAAAAAAAAGCCCCAGGCTGTGGTGTAACCACCATAGCCAGATGTTGTCATGACTACTAAACAAGAAACTTAATTTATAAAATGAGGAAAAACATATGAATGTGAAATAAAAGAGAAAAAAAAGAGGGACGATCTTAAAATATTAACTATGATGTAGAGAAAAATATAAACAGACACAGTTAGGAAATTCCATAAGGAATATGACTTGTTTAATATTAATCATAAAGGAAAAGATTATGAGAGCTCCAAAAAGTGCCAGATGAAATATTCCACACACATCCAGTGCTGTGATAAGAGTCCTTGCAGTGGTTTTCCTTGGCTGCTTGGGCAGTCAGTGCTCTCAGCCGTGCTCCGGTGGAGATGCCCTGGTCAGAGGATGCTTTAGGGACATATGTGGTGGGTTCTGCTGCTTTTCTCTCCGTGGTGCTTTTCCTCCCTTGCAGAACTGGCGCAGCGGGTAACTGAGTGCAAACCTCCGTCCCATCCGTGGCAGCCAAAATAATCTGTACTTTTATTTAAAATAGCAGTAAGTTGGGGAAGGTAACAGTGTTTGGGGATGCGGAGGGATTTCTGGGAATGGATCAGGTCAGGAGTGGATCTGATATTCCTTAAGCCACAGCTTAATTGTCTTCCAAAGCTGAGGTCACTGCAGAGAGGTGGCTGGGCGTGTGGTGTGGGAGCTCGGCCACCGCATCCCCTACCGTGTGTCTCAGGTGGGCTCTGCTCCCTGCTCCGGTCTCCATAGATGCTGTCTCGCACTCCTGCTCTTGCTTCTGTCCTCTCCTGAGTCTGGAAAGCATATGGAGTTCCTGAAAGCAAAGCATTAGAGAAGTCCCAGATGTTCATGGTTTGATCATGAGCATTCATGAGCTCAGAGGCTAACCACCATTCCTTGTCCAGGGCAAGGCCAAAACAGGGAACCCTGAGGGTCTTCAGGACCAGGCTGTCCCACAGGACCCCTCCGAGCAGGTACCAAAGGGCTCCATTGGAGCTTGCTGGGTCTGTGCAAATACCTTTTGTCGTGTTGGGCTGGCATCGCTCATCTGTTTTCTGGTGACAGTGCCCTGATGTGGCCCAGAGACCCATGACCACCAGCACCATGACAGCAGTGGTGCCACCACAAGACGCCAGAAAGGAGCTGCTCTGACCACAATTGCCGATGAGTGAGTACTGGGAAATACCTATGTGGTATCTCGGGTGGAAAATCCTGGGCAGAGCTGTAATTTGCTGCTTCGTTAAACTTCCCTCAGTCATGTCTGAGCTGCTCATGTATCTGTCACGCAGAGATTTCAAGGCTAAAATTGTGCGTTGGGAGATGAATGCCTTGTGGCACGTCCTGTGCTGTATGGTGTAATTTTGCAGCGGTGGGGCTGGCTGCTCGCAGGCCACATTGGACCCGGCGCTCTGTTTGGCACTCGCTTGTAAACATGCTGGTTTATAGAAACCTTAAGGTTTCCTTCTCACTGTCAGAAGACATTAAGCTACAAAGCCATACTAAAACTTCCCGAAACAATGTCGGACTGAAGTCCATAGCATGAAGGTCCTGGTCCGGATGCCCACCCAAGCCAGGACCTTCCAGGGGTGTGGAAGGTTCTCCCCATGCCGGACCCCTCCGGCACGCAGGAGCAGCGCTGCTGCCCGGCTCTCGGCTCACAAAGTGTGATTCCTCCTGGTCCCGTCCTGCTCTGACCTGGCACCGGGTGTTCACATCAGCTGCATTGCCAAACTGCTGATCACCGTGTTGACGGTGCAGAGAAACTGGACCAGCAAAGCTCCCTGCATCTTTTCCCAGCTCCGGGCTGGCGTGCAGCAGCCTGGCAGGACTCAGACCCCCGCTCCTTCCGATCGCTGCCATGTCAAACGCCGCTGCAGAGCACCAGCCAGTGCCAGGCAAGTTCTGGGCTCCTCTGCTCTGTGTCTTGTTCCCCCCCTTCTCTCGTAATGTCACGCTAGCTGTCACCTGGCTCAGAAAAGCGCATTATCCCACTCTGCTAGATGAGGCTGTTTGAATCACAGAACCAAGCAGTACTGAGTTTTTGCTCTCTCCGTCTGTTGACAAATCTAATTTGCTGGTGAATAATGAGTAACCTTTTAAAATCTTCCCCATGGCTGATGTTGATGCACTCGGGTTTTGCTGAATGAGTCACACACTCGCTTTGGAGCGTAGGAACTTACTCACGGACAGGCAGCTGTATTTCATCCTCTGCTAAAGATTATTTTGAGCTGGAAAACCTCAAGCCCCATGCAGCTTTTTTTCCAAGAGTGCATCTCTTCTTGATAACAGTGCAGCTGCCATTAAGTTCTCATCAATGCAAGGGCTCATTGCGGCGTTACTCCTCCAGCAGGCGGGCTGTCTGTTGACAGTTCTTCCTGGAATATTCTGATATACATATATTTTCACTCCCCTTCCGAGGTTCATCTCATATGTAAGCGATCAGTGCAGCAGCGTGAGCAGCGATCTCCTTGCAGCTGTGACCTTGAAAGTGGGTGGCATTTTCTGCTTCCTCTCCAGCATCCGCCGGGATCTACATTTCATGTGATCCCATCTGACATAGGCCAAATCTGTGCTGGGAAAAGTACTATGATACTACCAGGAAATACCCACTGCACTAACCTCTTCATGGTTGAGATCTTCAAAGCTCCCTGTAGGAGACAAGCTCCTTCGGCAGCTTTTGAAACCCGTAATGTGCCATGTGTGCAGGCAGCTACCTATGGGATAAATTGCACAAAGTTTATTCTTTAGCATGTATCCCTTCAGAGCACCTTATCTTTTCTGTCTTCCTCTGCAGACCTAAATGCAGGGCCTTTAGCTTCTTTTAAATGTTTGTATTGCTATTTAGTGCTAAACAGGCGCAATCAGTTCCCGTATTGGAGATTTATTTCAGTTTTCTCCAGGCAAATAAATGTGCGCACGAACGCACAGATGAAATAAAAGCTCCCCCGGCGAGGCTGGAGCAACGCTGAGCATCCTGGTCCTCCTGGGTTCTGGCTCCATCCCACCAGCCATCCTCGGGCATGGTTTGTTCCCGTGGAGAAGGAACTGCTCGAGGAGGAGAGGGAAAGAGCTGAAAGTTCTCCTTTTTTTGATCATTTCATAATTTACACCTCGTTCCCATTGTAACCTAAATTACAAGCAAGGCAACCCAACGCTGAAAAGAAACTGCTGCAGATGGCAGCATAAAAATGTGGTTTTTGACACGTTTTGTGTTTTCTTAAGCATATCTGGTTTTGCCCAATGTACATTTTATTCGCTATTTACTTAAGTCCCCGCCACTGACAGCTTGGGGATTGCTAAGCCACCATCTGGGATGTAAGTAAAATGCCTTTTTTTCCTTCTTCTTCGTTTGGCCTCGGAAAATTTCACAAAGGCTTTATGTCCACCTGTTGGGCATTTTGTATTTTAAATGTGCGATACAACGTGTCAGCAAGCTGGCCAGTTACATCGTTTATTTGTCACCATTTTCAACCCATTTTCTACTAAAGTGGAGGGAACGGCTCAGGGTAAGTGCAGGGGCAGCGGCCGGTGCTTTGCCGCCTGCTGCAAAGGCTCTTCGCTGACAGAGATGCTAAGGCACGGTAACTGTTCTGCACTTCCATCAGGTTTCTCCCCTTTTCTTTTAATTAAACATAGCATTTCTCCTAAAATTTTTGCATTCGGTACTTCATTTTTTATCCCTGTGGCTTTTGCAGGCTTTCTTTATTAAAATCAAATGGTAACCAGTCCCAAATAAGATAGCAGATTATTTTTTTCTCAGTACATTTTCACGCCACGACTGTTTCCAATTTCTCCCGAGCTTGCCGAAGCCCACGGCCGGCAGCTCTGCTCCGCGCCCGTACGTGTATTAGCTCCGAACGTGCTGCGAGAGGTTGGTTTGGTGGAAAAATCCAGGTCATCCTGGATTTTGAAATACGCCCAGCCTTGGCTTTCAGTGACACGGAGTAGCCAACCCAAGTTAAATATTTTACTGCAGATGTTGCTAAGAGCTTAGAGTTACTGAAATTATGTCCTTTAATGAGGCAAAGAAAGTAGCTGCAGAAAGATATAAATCAGAGAAGCCACCAGTGTTTTCCACCGTAGTGTCATGCTGATCAGATGTGACATCCCCTTTACTTTTTCCTTGCGTTTTCCTTACGCCTGCGGATGTGGTCGTGTCCTTTCCTTTTAACTTAAAGGTGAGTTTAAATCAGAGTTGGGATTGAAACGCCAGCGAATTTGGGGAGCGGAGTCCCGATCCAGCTTTTGCAGCTGGCTGCTACGTCTTTGCAATTGGTCGAACCAAAACCTTGGGGTTGAATTGTTTTGAAAGGGATTCGTAACACAGACCCCGTTTCCCTGTGCCAGGGCTGTCTGAGATTCGAGGTACTCAGCCTGCCCATCTAAATTTATTCCAAAGAACATTGTTTTCCCCCGACTCTGTCTTTAATACCAGTTTAATCCAAATTTTACCAAGACCTGGACAGATACTAGACAAAAAGTTTGCTATCAGAGTAGATTTTTTCTGATGTGTTCTCCTTCTCTAATGGGATTTGCTCTTATTTTGGCAATTGTTAGATACGTCTAAATATTGTAGAAAAAATGAATTTCAAAGGAGCCTGCGATGACTGTATGTGGAAAGGGAATTGAAGTATTTTCGCCAGAAGTATTTTAGCATTCCTTCAATCAAGGAATATAAACAGTTCCATGTGACTTCAGACTGATCCAGGATTTGAGAGAGCAGGGTTTAATTCACATCATTTCTTGCAGAGGGAATTTTGAACCACACGTCTCTCAGTGAAGAATGTCCTAATTAGTAGAGAAAAGGATATTCTGGAAAAAGCGCTTTCACTTTCTAGTCTTGATACCATTCTACTTTATTATTGATAATTCAATAATCATCTAGCATTTATTACAGTGGAGTTCCGTGCTTTGCCATGTAATTGGGGAGCGAGTAACTGATTTATGCCTATTGACAGCCTATTCCAGATTGCAATTAAAACAGGATAGACCTCAAACAAGGAGTATTTCTGCTAGGGTGAAAAATGCTTCCGCTGAATACTTCTTTCCCTGTGTGTTGATATTGGGAGATAACTCTTGCTCTGAAGCAGAAATGGCAAACGAAAGGGCTTTCACTCACGAGTGAAACCACTGGTTTGTCCTTTCGGTGTCTCAGTCCTGGTGAAGCTGGTGGGAAAGGCCCCGCAGGCTGTACGCTGGTGTCAGTCCCCTGAAACCTGCTGTGCCAGAAACCCACGTACCTTTTGGGAAGGACCAAGGTGCCAGGGATGCCTAGTGAGGCGTTCTTGATCCCTGTTACTGTGTTAAGGCTAAAGGGCCATAATTTTGCCACTTGAGTAAGGGACCTTCTACTTTTTTTTTTTCAGGCAACTGAATTAAAAACACTACCATGTGGAAGTGACGTTCTGTAGTCCCAGAGGACCCTAAGGTCCTCTCATTCAAGGGGATGTATAAACTATCAACACAAAGGCAGTATTTCCTCTGTTGAGGGCTTCCCACATCCTCGCATCATCTTAATTCATCCGTCTGACATTCCCTCCTTATTTCTTATCCACTAGAAGATCATAGAATCATAGAACGGTTGAGGTTGGAAGGGACCTTAAAGATCATCCAGTTCCAACCCCATGCCACGGGCAGGGACACCTCCCACTAGACCGTGTTGCTCAAGATGAGCCATGTGCACCACGGCTCACCAAAGGCATCTTCAGTGTGTCTCACAGGCTGTGGGCAAGATGTCCAGCGGGCTCCTACCGAATGTTGCGTTACAAATAACAACCACCCGAGGTGATTTCGCAGGGACGACGCACCAGCCAGAGGTCCAGCTGGGTGAACAGCACAGGACCAGGCCACCGCCACCCCTCGGCAGCCCCGCGGTTTCCCCCAGGGACGGCCTGTGCCGCGGGTGTGCTCCTGCGGCGCTGCAGCCCACAGCACCGCAGGGATTTGTCTCCATCCGCTTCCAGAAGCGCATCCAGCCAACAGCGTGAGCGGCCCGTGTAACTGTTTAGGTTTTTGACAGTTTTATAACCTTAAATTTGCACCTTATGGAAAACTATGACAGTTAATGATTAACTGCCATGTTGGAATTTTTCTTATGATGTCTTAATATCCGAGTATGTAGCAGACCTCAGCAGAGAGGAAAAATAAAAACCTGCAGCAAAATGCTCCCAGAACAGCTTGACTAGGCAAGTATTGCCCAGTCCAGCTACTGCTGTCCAAAAGACAAGGTTATATTTAGGAATGTTTTTTTAAAGCTGTAATGCTATTTACTAGGTGTCTAGCTCAAATTGGAAACCGGCTTGAAAGGAAGCTGTGAAACCATTTTTCACGGGTGAGTTCTTCAATCCCTTTTCAGTAGAAAGTTGGTTTTGGTATTATAAACGAGCTGCTGGTTGTTAACCAAAACAGGCAAGGGCTCCTCATTGAAGGAGGACTCTCAGACCTTACTGCCGTGCTAACTAGATAAGAAAAACGGTTTATTATTTTTTACAGTCAGGTAGCTGCTTTAGCTTCTTTTGCCGTTGATCTGCCTTATCTTGTGTCTGACCGTCTGCACTGGTGACAGACCTGGCCTCGTGGCTGCTCCACGTTGATGTGCCACCCAGCACACGCGTCTGCCCCGGTCACAGGGGCTGTGATCTGGGGACAGTCCGCAGTTTGGGGCTGTGCACGGGGAAAGGGCGGGTGCTCAAGGAGTCCGTAGCCTGACACTGCTGCTGTTACTGCAAGAAGAAAATATCAGGCACAGGATGGGGCACAGGGACTTTTTACAAGGGCATGTAGCAATAGGACGAGGGGTGATGGCTTCAAACTGGAAGAGGGTAGATTTAGAATAGAAATTAGAAAGACATTTTTCACTACGAGGGTGGTGAGACTCTGGCCCAGGTTGCCCATAGAAGCTGTGGCTGCCCCATCCCTGGAGGTGTTCAAGGCCAGGCTGGACGGGGCTTGGAGCAACCTGGTGTGGTGGGAGGTGTCCCTGCCCAGGGCAGGGGGTTTGGAACTAGATGAACTTTAAGGTCCCTTCGAACCTAAACCATTCTATGATGGCAATTCCACTTGTGAGTCACTTTCTGTAAGCTCAGATTTGATGGTGTCCCACAAACCAGAATGATGGTCTTGAAGCATCCCGGATGGGAACAGAGTTCCCAGGGAAGGTGCTCATAGCTGGGTCTGGCCCATGTAATATTTTGATGAATCCACAAATCCTGATTGGAAAAAATCCTTTCCAACCTGCTCTCCACATGGGGGAGACAAATGGAGGGCAGAGCGTGACATCCCTCCGGAGCGTGTGGCGTGGGGCTCTTTCCAACATAACCCGTCTGGAGATACCACTGAAGCAGAGCACTTCTGCTGGACTTCAACTCCACATTTGCTATAAAAGTATTTTTAATGAGCGAGATGGAGCTGGTTAGTGAAACGCTTGGGCCGTTAATAGATGTAGAAATTTTTTAACGTGCTGTTTGACTTTATTGATGAAATGAGCTAATCGGAACGAGCGCTGCTCTCGCGTGAGTGAAGAAACCCAGACGTGCTCTGGGGGAGCAGTGCTCTGGTTTTCCACAGTGCTCTTGTCCTGTGGATGGATCCTAAGGCGTTTTGCAAACAGCATGTTTGGAGCTCCGTGCCGGCAGTGGGATGTCACCGCTCCTCGGCTTTGTGCTGGAGGGAGCAGCTGCCAGGGCTGCAGCGTCCTGCAGGGATGCCGGGAATGGCCATGGTGGCCTGGTTGTAACAACCTGACTTGGAGTTTGGGTTGAGATCTTCTGCATCCTGCTTCTCCTGCCTTCATAGAAAATTCCATGGTCTCTTTTAATGACCATGAGTAATCAGGAACTTGGTTTTATGTCCTGTTTCAAAGTCCACACAAGGCCCCATAATTACATGCTAATACGTTTTTCTCGGGACTGAATCGGGGCCAGATCCTGATGTCATGCTGGTACAAACCAATGGGGTAGTTCACTCCGGTAGCTCTGCCTCTTCCTGCTCCACCTCCTCCTGACAGCAACAGTAGTTTTGGTGGTGACCTGCCAAGTCTTCTGCTGATGGTTAGTGTTTTGAGTCGGTACCTCGTGGGCATTACCCGCCTGCAGGGCTGGTTTGGGTTAGCAGCTAGAATTGTCTCTGAGTTATCCCTGTATGAGCTCAAAATTGGAGGGTCTGTAGAGAGGGTCTCCCTCGCTCTTTTGCCACCCGCTTTTCATGTGCTAACCTGTTCTCCGTGGAGAAACTCTCAGTCCCAAGCTTAGAGGACTTGGTCTTACCTGGACTTGCCTTCCTCCCCTTAAACAGCATCCTAGTCTAGGAGGTCTACCACTGAAGTCAACTTTTTGGAGCAAATTGAAGTAAAATCGGGAAGAAAATATCTGAAAATGGTCCTCTAATGTAGGGTGCTGCTGTAAAGCTTGTTGAGATTTGCTGGTCCGTGAAAATGCTCTTTGGTCTCTAAAAAAAAAAATAAAGAAGGTGTTGAAAGGTTTTTGCCGTTACGTGTCTTTGTGACGGCTTCGCCCTTTAGGAAGTAACTTTGCCATCAGGGATGGAAAGATGTTGATAATTCAGAGCAGAGTAGCAAAAAATTCCTTCCTTCTGTAAAATTATTCTTTCATTTTATATTGGTCCAACACTTACATAAACAGTCCTTCGGCAGTTATTTAGCCTGTAATATATTAATGTGGAACCCTGTAGCCTCTAGCAAAAGAATCAACGGATCAAGCAACACCAAGAGGTATTTTACATAACAAAGCTTCAGAGCAGAATAAATGTGTCAAAGTCAGTAATGCGGAGACGTATCTCGGCTCTGCAGGAGCAGGACGGGGGGGTCCGGTTGTGTTTCAGACCCAAAGTGAGCATCTGATCCTAAATTCACACACAATACTTTGGTAATCGAGTTAAATGTATAAATTTCCTGGAATAGGAATACTTGCTACATCATCTTGGGCTACATGATAAATAAATGAAACTAAGTTGAACCCTTTTGGGGCTGGATTTGTCTCTCATCCCAGTATCCCAACCCCAGTCCTGGGTGTTTCCGAATGGGCAGCCTGCGCTAAACCACCGTCCATCCATCCGTACTTCTCCTGACCACTCGTCACTGGAGGTCACCTGGAGTGCTGACGCATGAGATTTATTTGGGCTTTTATATAAATATATATATATATATATACACACCCGTAATCACTCCACTTTCATGCTCTTGCTTCTCTTTAAATTTTTTTCCCTTGAAAATCTGGGAGTTGTGCTTATCCACAGAAATGCTCTGCAGTCAAATCCCGTAATCTGTGGGAACTACAGTAGGTGGTTCATACAGCTGCAAATTAAAAATGAGTATGGAGTGAGACGTTTATATTGCTTCACATTTAGATCAAGAACAAATGTGGGGTGTATGACGGGCAGGGAAAGGCGCTGGTTCCCTCTTGCTTTAGCACAGTTCCGATCGGAACTTTAGACCAGGTACTTAGACCGGGGATTGCAAAAGCCTTACAGTGCAATTTGTAATATGTCAAAATCTGACCCAGTTCAAGGACGAATTTTAGTCAAGATTGCTGCACGATTGCATTTGGGCTTCTATAGTTATTTTATTCCTCTCCTCAATAGTTACTTTATTCCTTGTTATTTCCATTCTGCGCCTTTATAAGTTCAGGGGAGCCACTAACTAGGCAAGTATTTATAAATATTTTAAATACTGACCTCTGCTTTTTTAGGGACAAATATGGTTCTTTTTTAACACAGTGCTTCTCAGGCAAACAAAAATCTGTATATAGCATGTGAATGATAAAAGGCTTTCAATTCTAGCTAATTCCTCTGGCTCTAAAAGAATAATTTGCATCTCTTCAGTCATGTCTGAGTGACCCCCTGCTAATGAGAGGTGCCCAGCGTCTGTGTGCAACTGTGCAAGGGGCATCTGAAGGTTTATTATTTTCTTATTTCTGTATTAAATGTGGTAATAACATGTGGGTTCTGTCCTGTCATCTTGTGGGAAGGAAATACTCAGCCTTCGCCTACGAAATCATGTTTTGGATGCCAAATTTGGGCTATTTCCTGACTCCGCGATATTCCCTGTGAGCTGGGTTGGTGCTTCCACCCCTTTTGGAAACTGAGGGCTGAGGTCTCTGAGGAGCATCCGGGTGTCCAGAGATCAGGTGTCCCCACGTCAAGTAAGGGACGGAAAAAGGGACTTTGCTTTCTCTTGCGGGCTGCGTTTTATTATGAGAATTGAGATCGCCTAATGGACTGCACGTCCAAAACTAAACCGAATCAAGTCACATTCTTCTTTCTCATCTTACTGGCACAACTGTCTTTGCTCCGTTTTATCCTGGTACTTCCAATACCTTTCTGAATTTCTGTGGGGTTCCCAAAACCATTTTAATCTGCTGTCTGAGACAGAGCAAGTGGACAGAGGCAATTATTTTCCTGTGTGTTTTTCTGCACTACATAGCACTGCAAAGCAGAGATTAAATCCCCACGCAAATAATGAGTCAAGAAGTTAACAAGAGATTAAATTAGTAATAGGGTAAAATTAACCGTTCTTGCTGTTGTCATTTAATGGGAATTTTTTGCCTTTGCCTACAATAACTTTTGGGAAAAACTACATATATAAGTATTTTTCAAACTGAAACCAGATGGGGGAATGATAGCCTGTTTTTCTTTGTGGGAGGCTGTATTTTCATGGTACGCAAGTAACTGGAGGCGCATTAAAATCAAATTTGGCTTTTGAGGCTTTTCCTTCCTATCTCTTACAGGAAGGACCAGCTTTTGATGTTATGAGATTCAGCTTGTCCTGGGAGTAGGAGATTCTTTGGCGGTGGGGCCGCAGGTTTCAGAAGAGCGGAGTTAACCGCTTAACCGAACCCAAAGCACTGTATGCCCATTCGCAGAACGCTGGTGTTTTCTTTTTAAAGATCCACCCCAGGCACAGGTGGCAAAGACACTGTGGGCGATGAAGTGTCCCCAACGCAGCCGGTAGCGCTTGTGCTTTCAATCCAGTGGCACCAGCGTGCCACCATCCGCCTTTCACCCAGCCCAGCTGCTGGGTGCCCAGAGGAAAACCAGAAAGAGAACAAGCCGGCAGAGGAGCGAGGAGTGGTGCTGGGGGACTGGGCAAACAGACTGAGGTGGGTGATGGCAAATCTCTCTTTCCCTTGGTGTCACGCGTACCATCAGGATTTGTCCCCCTCTGCTCAAGGGCATGGCCTGGTGGGGGGTCATTTTCAAACTCCCACTTCTCTCTGGTTCCCACGGGGAACCGAGCAGCCCATAGTGCCTTTGCTCAACCGTGGGAGATAAGTCTGGTGCAGGCGTTTCTCTCAGCTGGGACCTCTGCCATTAGCCCCGCGTGGCTGTGGAGTAGCACTGTTGTCACGTGTGGGATGGAAAGAGATGGCGACGAGATGATCCTGCCGGTGCGGAATGCCACAGCTTTCCCTGGTAGCTCCAGAGAGCACGGCACACGCGTTCTTGGGTGCTGACATGGGCTCCTCCCCATAGAATCATAGAATGTGTTGGGTTGGAAGGGACCTTTAAAGGTCATCTAGTCCAAGCCCTCACATCTGCTCCTTCATAAGGATCCCTAAAATCCAGCTTAAAAGACTGATTTTCTCTTTCCTTGGTGACACACAAAGTCCATAGAGGAGCGTTCTTAAGTTCTGGAGATCCAGCAGCGGGTCCGTCAGGAGGAGGGGGTCTTTGCTGTCCCCTTTTGCTGAGCTGATGGTGGGTGGCTCTGGGGATCTGCCATGAGAAGATCCATGTGGGACCCAGGTACTGCAGTTTCGACACGGCACAGATGAACCCGGCTCTTTATTCACCAGCTTTCACTAGCACAGAGTGAGTAAGCGGTTGTTTACTTTGTGTGCAAGGAAGGAGGTGTTTTTTTTTTTTTAAATGATAAATTCGGCCTGTGTTTTTTATCTTGAAGTGATTAGTGCCTTTTTTGTAACAGTCATCACTAAAAGTCACATCTCACGTGGCTGGTGGTATAATTAATTCCAGTAACAAAGCAGGATGACCTCAGCCACAAGCAGGGGAGAGCTGGAGAGCACTTCGCTAAGTTAGATCTTTTCAAATCGTCTGAGCCTAAGGAAATCTGTCCTAGGGCTGTTAAAGAGCTGGTTGTTGAAATTCTGTCAGCATTAGTGATTATCTTTGAGAATTCGGAGAACATAGGTGAAGTAATGAAAGAACGGAGAAGAGCTAATAAAGTACCTGTCCTCTAAAGAGAGAAAAAAGGAAGAGCCAGGACGTTACAGAGCCGTTACTGGAAAAATACTGGGAAAAAATGATGAAACGAGCCATTTCTAAATACCTCCAAAAAACAAGGGGGATAACTACGGCCATCGTGGTTTTGCCAAGAGCAGACCATGTAAAAGCAGTCGTCTTTCCTTCATTGACAAAACAAGGCGCATGAATAGAGGATAAACAATATATGCTTTTACTGAGGCTTTTGAAACTGTTTCACATAAAATCTCATAAACAACCCAAGAAAACGGGGTCTGTAAGAAGTAGGAAATACTGTCTGGCGGACAAAACAGGTTGGAAAGTCTATTCAGCAGTTATCAATGGCTCACTGTCAGAGGGAAGGATTTATCAAGGGGGCTTCCCCAGGGTCTATCTGGGGATATTCAGGGTTTTCATTAATCACGTCTAATATTAGCAGACCACGCTCAGGTAGAGGGTGTTGGCGCATGTGATGAGTATTCAGAATAATCTTGGCAATGGGCTCGAGTCGGCAGGGCTGCACTGTTGCAGAAGGGGCAAAAGTCTTACTGGAATATATAAATTCTTTGTGCTCTGAGTGTGTAAATCCTTCCCGCTTTCTGCCGCTGGTAAGGCTAGAGCTGGAAGCTGTGGCTCAGTTTTGGGCATTCCCTTCAGGAAAGATGTGTCCCAGCTGGGGAAAATCCAGAGGACAATGAGAATAAGCAGAAATCTAGAGACTGGATTCATAAGGCAGGGCTGGACCAGCTGGGATCGTGTAATCCGAACGAGAATATTACTGGGAGGGAAGAGGCAGTGGAGAAAGGGCAGTTTTTACCTATATGAGAGGCTATTGCAGATAGAAGAGAACAGTCGTTGATGCCAGTGAGAGAGAAGGGGTCATGGAATTAAATATTGTCAAGGAAGAGTCAGGCTAGATTAGGAATAATTTAAAGATAGTCGGAGATAGATAGATAAAAGGTCAGAGACCTGGCTCCATCACTCGACAAGGCTTCTAGGAAGAGTTGAGAGAAACACACAACGGTGCAGGCAGAGACAACTCCCCGGCAGGAAAGACCGGACAGCTTCTTGAGGTCTCTTCCAGCCCTCTGTTCCTATGTTTTTCTCTTTAAATAAATCATAGTTCTTCCGGGCACCCCAATTTTGCCTCTTTGTGCCCATAGCTTAATATCAGACAGCTCCAGTGCTGCGTGGTGACCGTGTCCCCGTGCTCGGAGCCTGCAAGCTCCAGCCAGCCCTCGACCGTGTTTAAGAGTTTACAGCCTGTTGTTGTTCCTTCTGGACAAATATACAGTCTGCTACACAGAATATGAGCTTCTCCTACCTACTGTATTTTTATAACAATCTGTGATTTAAAAAAACAAAAACCAGCCAAACAAAGAAGTCTAACCTGTAAAAAAGTTATGGGTGTAGGTGCCCATTTTCTGACAGAGGGGTTTGGTAACAGTGCAGGGGACAGAAATGTAAGGAATAATTGTTTTTGGGCCTAGAACCAGGAAAACTACTTTTCCAAATTAATCCAGTGAGAGCCATGAATCCACAGTATTTCATATCACACTTCATAAAACTCCAGTCATAATCCATAAAACTGACATTATTAGATTAAAAACCTCAGTTCCTCCTATAAGGAGCTCGCTCATTAGACATGCTGTAGTTTTATAACCTTAAAGTTCCTACCCAATTACCATGATTAATACTGTGCTTTAATAAAAAATTTTTAAAAATCACCACAGGGGTTGGTACCATCTGTTTGTTATAATTGTGCATTTAAATATCGTCCAGCAAGAGAAAGACACTCGGTAAACACAAGTCAAGCCCGAGGTAGGGAGGGCACAGCCCATCCACCGCAGCAGAGGTGCGGAGGGTGGAGACATGGAGATGCGGTTGGGTTGCGGTCGTGGTAGGAGCTCAGAAGGGCCAAGCCTGGCACGGTACAAAGGCCGGAATTCCTGTGACATGTGTGCAACAAACTCTCCTGCTCCATGCAGCCGATGGGGAAGGAGCAGCGATGCTCCCCGTGCTCTGCCAGACCAGCAGCACCGGCTCCTGGAGGGGTTTCATGTCCGTGCCCCAAAACGTGGGTGCGAAGGGGGTCCAGCACCCACACACCTGCTTTGAACGTGGGTGAAATAAGACTTGGGGAAGTTTGGTGGCTTAACCCAAATCGCCAGCATCAGGCGTGCAGCCCCTTCAGTTCCCGGGGCAGGAGGTGAGCACAGGGTGATCAGAGATCTCTGCTCTCACTGCCCCGAGAAATTAATGATAAATTAAACTTCCTGCCGGGAACCAGCGCGGCTCTGCTTTGCCAGGGCAGGGAGAGCAGGACACACAGGTTTAGGAAGGTTCAGGTAGAAAAGGAAGGATTTAGGTAAATGTGCGCTGCTGCCGAGGCAAATACTAGTTTGAATGGCCAAGGATCCACCGACCCGGGGGATGCTGCGCTGGCAGGAGCGGTGCTGCAGAAGGCACCGGTTGCTCGACGGACCAAGCGTCACCCTCAGCGCTGATCGATCAAATCACGTACACCTCGTGCTAAAACAGCCACGAAACGGTTTGCTGGGACAGCCACCCATCGGCATGTTTGAGAAATTAGCTGTTTTCCCGTTAATCGACTTTGAAGCAGGAGTTCCTTTGAGGTTTGCTTTCACAAAGCCGAAGGGGTTCGCGGTGCTCAGCCCCCCTGGGGCTGGGTATAAAGTTAACCCCTGTTTGAATCGGCCGCGGGCGCCCGTCACAGCGGCTGGCGCGAGCGTCGGGACTCGGTCCGAAGAACTGAAGTTAAAAATGTGTCAGGTTCGTGATTCCACCCACAGAGCAGAAAACGCCAAAACTTGTATTATTTTTGAATCCCCTGGTTTTTAAGGGCTGGTGGAAATAAGATATCTTGCTTCTGACTTCCAAGCAATAAAGAGAGGTGAATCACTACTTTAAAAAAAAAAAAAACAACCCTCCCATGGACCACCCAGTCGCTCCGTACAAAGCTGTAAAACGAGCCTCGGCAGAAGTGGCAAAGCGCAGAACTATTTTCTTAATATTACTGCAATCGCACGGGGCAAATCACATCAGAAAAGGATCAGAGTTTCCTAACGAAGTAGCTAAGTGACAAGTGCGTTAGTGAATACAGGCTGATTAATATGCATTGAACTAAATCACGTTCGGGTCAAAGGGGGAGCACCAAACCTGGAGTACAACATGTTCTGTTCAAGGACCTAACATGTGTATGTAATTCACATTTAAATACTTTTTTCCCCTCATAATTCTGGGTAATTATCCAACTCAGGATAAATAAGTAATTACTTTTCTAACTAAATAATAGTTAGGACTTTGGTTACTTACTGTAATTGGTCAGATCTCTCTCTTTTTTTTAAGATTATGTGACTCTGTTACTGAAGACTCCTTGCTGGGGTTTTGAAAATTGTAACTTGCAAATCACCGTTTTTAAAAAAATGGTGCCAATCATATAAAATACGGAGTGACATGTTTTTAGCATTAATATGTTGCTAGTTTTAATGAGAAAACATCCATCTTTTTAACAGAAAAAGTCCTCAGACCGAAATTGGGCATGTGTTCTTGATGTTTGCGTTGCGGAATAGTATTTTGGGAGACCACCTCTTATTTTCGAGCGGGAGGGCAAGCACCACAGTGAGCCTGTTTCAGGGAAGGAGGGAGCACGCTGGATGGGGCCCTCCGGGATAAACCATAGGGACCAGCGTTTGGGCAGACAGGTATTTTGGAGGGGCCTTGTAATTAAAACATTGGATTTGTAACTGGGATATTTGGGTCCCGTTTCAGGTTCCACTGCAAGACTCCGTATGTGATCCTGAGTGAATTTCTTTAAGGCGATATCCCTGGAGAGCGTTGCTGAAATAAGAATTAGGTGCCAAAATTCTTCCTCTCTCTGCCTGTAACACAGCTGTAATACATCCTAATTTTGATCTAACTTTATCCGGTATGTTTAGATTTAGGTTTTTTTCAGGACAGGAACTGTCTTCTTACCATCTGTTTTGGCAAGTCCAAGCCAAACAGGTCCATGTTGCAATTGGAGCCTCCTCGTGTTACGTGAGTATAACAGAATCCGAACAACAACCCCCCGGGTAATGTCCAGAAGCCCTTGAAAACAAATGAAGTGTGCTGCTTGTGACGGTGGTGGTCTCATTTCCTTGTTCCCACCCATAAGGTTGGCACTGTCATGGAGACCTTACTCTTGAACAAGCCCCAGCAGAGGTCGGTAGCCTCTGAGTGAGGTCAAGAGACACCTATCTAAAAGCCATGGGCAACTTGAAGAAATATGTAAAAGGTACATTACAGTGTTCCTAGATCCGAGGACTTAGCCAAAGACCTGCTCTGTTACGTGGTCTGTCTTGTGCTGTAGGAAGTTTTACCATCATAGCGGTACGTGATACGTTACACGGTGGGGTTGATATCTGCCGGTACTTGTCTGAGCTTTCGTCATCCTGGCCAGAGGAGGAGAACCTGCGAGGTTCACTAAGATTTCCTCTTCACTTGAGATGTAGCTTTTTGGTGTTCGTTGTGGAGTTTTTGTATATGTTGGAGAAGGCAGACACAAAGGTGTGCTTTGCCATGGGAGTGGGAAGTTTGTGATGGTCTCCAGCTCCCAAGGTGTCGTCTTCTGTTTGACTTGCGTCAGCTCTTGAAGGCAGCTGGTTTTCCTCCAGAGACCCTCTGTCTTCGGGTGCAACATGGGCTGGAGGAGCAAAGGGGAACTTCAGCTGTGCCTCTTGGGTCTGTGGTCAGTCCTTCAGCTTCTGCATCTCCTCAGGGTTTCTGCAAGCTTCATCACTTGTTCACTGAAAGGAGGAGACCAGTGGGGGGCCAGTGACGGGGCTGAGGTTAATTTGGCAGGAGTGCGGTCCACACTCCAGCTCCTCCATCTGTGGTGGGATGCTGGGGGTGTTGTTGGTTTGTGTGTTTGCTCTTGCAAGTCTTCCTTGGGCATGTGCGCTAAAAACTGTGAGTAAACAGTTCACGGGAGGATAAAGTTCAGCTTTGTGAATGGAGGAGTGTTCTTTAAAATAGTAGTGCCAATCAGAGTTACAGCTTTCAACCCAGCTGGAAGGTGGGGGAAGTTCTCTTTAGCTGGTCTGAAGACTGAAAAATAAATGACTTTGTTACGTCAGGGTATTATTTTTCAACTTGTAATACATTAAATCAGATTTATAACCTTCATTTTTTATGGATAAGACGGTGAGACTACTTTCTTTTCTTCCCTTTTCTCCTCTTTTGTTTTAACGTGTCTGAGGATCAGCTGGTTCATTAGGGCTAAACCCTAAGTAATGTGACTAATGGGACAAGAATCCAAATCAACCTCAAAACTCAAATAGTCCCAAACAGGCATCACCTGCTTTTCTCTGCCTGTCTTTGTGTGCGTGGATTCCCATATATTGTTTTACGCCAACGCACTAAATCACTCCTAACATGTTCCTTTGTGACCGCTGCGATGGCTGGGCAGCCCCGGGGAAACCCAGATGTGTCTTCACGGCCACCACCCTGGGCTTGGCTTGGTTTGACACGTCGTTTTGCTGGCACTGGAGCAAGTTCCCAATGTCCGATCTGCATCTGGTGCAAGTCCTGGTGTCAGCAAGGTTGAGCTGGCAGCAGTCCCGCCTCGGATGAAACATGGAGCAATTAAATGCTTTGTCTGCTTTCAGTTAAAATCCACGTTGTGTATGAGAGCAAAGCAATGAACTTTTGAGCCCATCAGTTCTCAGCATCCTTGGTGGTGTCAGTGCAGCCCGGGCTCCTGCCTTCCAAAGGTTAACGGGCAGATGGGACGAAGTTGGGTTGTGCGACACATGGGATGACACACCATGGGTTAGGAGCAGAGACATCTGTGTGATGTTGGGAGCTATGTATTTGGAAGTGGCTTATGTGTAGGGGACTTGTGTGCGCGGGCTGGCAAGCACTAACGTGACATCCCGGCAGAGAAGATAAATGCGGCATTAAAACACAGTGGGAGGGGTAGTTCTGGTTGAGCATGAGAAATGGCAGCATCGCTGTACGAGTTCCTGGTGAGACCCCTCTGATTCCCTCCTTATGGTCCTTGTCAGCACCCAGAAAGATGGATTGAGCCTTGCTGGGGTTGAGGGCATGGCCGCCGGGATAAGCAGGCAGGGAAGTCCTCTGGGAGAGGAGACCAGAGCGGTTTGGCTTGCTGGAATTGCTGGAAAGTATAAAGGAGGAGAAGGGATGTAACTGTACAAATAAAATGGGGGGGGGGGGGGATGTCTATGAACAAGTAAAATACTGGCGTAGAAAAAAAAGAGTAAGCATGGGCTGGGCTTTAATAAATTTAACCTGGAAAAGTAGAAACTAAAACCAGTGCTTGTGAGGACGCAGAAATTGCTCTGTGTGTTCAGGTTTGTGTGAAGCTCTAATGAAAAGCCCTGGGCAGGGGTTTGGCGTGTACCTTGAGCAGGGGTGTACCTGCACCATCCCCATGGCTGACGTACGAACACAGCGAGGAGGTGATGTCTTACAGCTGCAATGCGAAGCCACGTGCTGTGAAGAAGTGACCCAGGTTCTTCATGAGCCTTCATGACCAAGGCTAACGGGGCCGTGCCCAGACACAGCTGCCTGATGCTCATTAGGACTTGCTGGAGAACTGCAAGAAAGTTCTTCATATTTTTCAAGTCACCAGAAGAGCAAGACAAAAAATAACACGTGCCTAAAGAAAGCTTTTTCCAATGCGTGCAAATATGTACGGAGGCTTCTCCGAAGGCTTGCAGTTTTTTCCACTTTCTCTGCCTTACATATGCAAGGCGTTCTCCTAAACAGCCAATAAAAGCCAAAATTAAAAAAAAACCCTCTTAAAAAAACGCACACTTCTATATGTAATGCTGCTCTTTAATTAGAAGGTCCAATATTTCCTCCTGAAGGGTTTCAGGAATGCGGCTGTCACAGATACATCGGCATAAGCAGGAAGCAGACGGTTCCCCTGGGGCCAGACCGCTGCGCCGACACCGGGAGCACTATGGAAATCAAGTCACACTATACCCTGCCTGATCTTTCTCCTGCTGAAAGCAAGGGCAGAGCTCGCGTTGCAAGCCAGTGGGGTACATTTGGGCTGTAGCCTGGGCAGGGAGGGAGAGGTTTGCCATGGCTCTTGCAATCGTGGAAAATCAGCAAAGTACGTGCTAGGGTGCTAAAATCCACCCGGCATTTCCTTCACCGAGCTTTTCTGATGTAATTTAAGCAGATGCAACACCTTCTGCTGCCATCTTTCCTGTTCAGGTGCTTCTGATCATAAGTGGAAACCTGAGTTTCCTCAACTGGCTGACCATCGTGCCCAGCATCGCCTGCTTCGACGACAGCAGCCTGGGGTTCCTCTTCAGCTCCAGGCGAGGAGGGGTGAAAGAGCTGGTGGTGCAGATGCGGCTCAAAGAGGCAGCCGGGGAGCAGCTTCCCCCACGATACGGTGAGTTATTCCCAGAGCAGGGAAAAAATTACACAGAGGTGTGTTTGGTGTGGCACGGTGTCCCTGTGACCCATCTGTCCTCTTGCCCTCCATGCCCACGGGCTGCTGCAGGCTGCTTCTCTGGTTAAAGAACTGGACGTGAGGCCAGACTCCAGAAAGAATGAAATTCGTTGTTGATCCATTGTGGGTCCAACAGCTCTTTAGCTAACTGGGAAAGAAACCTGGCGGCTGGCAAAGCGGCTGTTCCCCATTCGTGTCCTGCGTGGAGAACATGAGAGGAGCAGATGCTCGTGGCTACCGCTGGCAGCGTGGGCACTGCCACGGCAGGGAATGAGTTCCCCAAAGCAGGGAGGAGGTGAACTCATGTTCATACCATGAATATGGAAGAGCAGATACAAGGGGGTTTGTAAGTGGAGAAAAGGAATCACTGCGGCTGATGTTTCCTTCTGAAGGGAGTTTTCAAGCAGCCCCATTCCAGAAGATCGCCTGCACAAACAACGCTGCGATATTTTTCATGGGGCTGCATAACAGATGTAGAGTTGTGTTTGTAGCATTTTTATAAACCGCATATAAGCAACAAATTGCCTATAATATCAACAACAATCACACATGCTCTTTTTTAAATATACTGAACATCTGTCAGAAGAATGAAAAATGTCAACAAGATACAGCATCTGTCTCTAGTCCTTTCTCATCCACCAAGAAACAGCTTATTAACCAGAAGCGTTAATTCCAGAAAGGCTAATGCTGTTTTGTTAATGCACTTTCTATGTCTCCTATCTTACGTATTTTGCTGGAAGAAATCTTTAACAGCTTTTCCTGCCCGGTAGCTTTGCTTTAGAGGCTGTGAGAGTCTAGAGCTTTCCTACCAACGGTATTTTTGTATCCAGTCCCAAACAACACTCAGGTGGTTTGGTTTCTGGAGGAGAAGCCAAAGGGCGCCTCTTTGCTGTGGCACTTGGTGAGTCACTGCGAGGGGGAGGTAGGTCCCATTTTTGAGGAACTTGCTCCTTTTCTGTGATGTTCTCCAGAAAACCTTACTGAGCCAGGGTGCCCAAGCAAGAAGAGCCATCCATACTTAGCACCACTCTGGAGTGTAGATGGATGTGTCCCTGTTCTGGGCTTTTAAAAAGGTCTAATCTGTAAGTAAAGGGTAGGGTATCTCTAATATTCCGGGCAAATTTTGATTTCTGCGTATTCTTTCTGCTGACAAAGCAGAGGCTGTGGATCTGGTGCTGATGGGCTGTGTGGCAAGAGGTTTACCTCACCCCCGGGTCACCGGAGCAGAAGACAGGAGGGTAACCAGCCGTGCCCCACTCATGACCCGATTTTACATGGCTCTGGCCACATCCTTGAAGTGTGTGTGTGTAATTCCTACGGAGATCTCAAATTCCCATTGCTAGTGCTCAGCTCCTGCCTGCTTGATCCAGATCCCCTTGGCTCCTGTCCCATGCTCCTTCCCCAAGGCTTGCTCCATCCTTGCCGTGTTGTGGGTTCTTTCCCCCATATTAAACCCTTTTTCTCCGTGACTGAGTAGCTGTGACCCCAAGGGCATGATGACGATCACCACCTGCTGAAGGACGAGCAGTCTGTGCATGGCCATAAAGTGTGACCTGAGGAGCTGCTGATGCTGCCCACGTGGCGGAGGGCTCTGTCTCCGTACCTGCGCTTTAATTACAGGCTAAAAAGTTTAGCCCATCTAAAAGACAAAAGAATGCCTGACAGACTCATACTGCTCTCGCAGCAGCACAGGGGATGGGGGGAGGCATCTCGGCGAGCTCCTTCCCAAATCAAATGATTCTCCAGAAATGTTCTCAGACTAAACAATTATTAATAGCTTCTGAGAGAGGTTCAAATAAACATCCCTCTCCTGCAGAGATAAGGGGAAAGCTACGTGCAATTGCTTTGAATCTGATCCTTTGGCTGTTAATGTTAAACAAATTCAAAACGGCCATAAGGGTAGGAACCCCTCAGAGGTCAGGTCTGCTTATTTGTCTGATTGCAGTAGGTGTCTCCTTAGACTGAAACCCAGCACAGCCCTGGGCTGCTCCTGCAAACCAAATGCCAAAGCGCTGGTGAAGCAACCCACGTCTCGTACGCAAACGACAAGCAATAGGGATTTGCAAAGGGAAAAGGAGGTTTGAATGGAGCTAGTGAGCGAGACGGGGTGGGGGGGAAATGCAAGAAATAAGTCGGGGTGGTGAGAGCCTGGGGCGGCGGGGAGGAGGCAGGAGCGGAGCCCCGGGGGGCTGGAGACGCTCCACGCACAGCTTACAAACCAGGAGGGCAATTTTGAGCAAGGTGCAAGTGCCAGCTGTGTTTTTTCCCCCTGTATTAAAGCAATGATTAATCTTACATTTTAGACATTTTTCTTTTTAGCCCTTTCTCAGACTATTTAGAGAAAGGCAGATCTCTGGATTGATAGCGTATGGCCCTCGGCAAGGTCGGGTTGATTACGGCGGAGCATTTGTCAGCCCCAGACGAGAGCTGAGAGCAGCTGTGAGCACCCAGGCAGGGTCCCGGCTGCCGGGGGGGCAGTCGGGCAGGGGAGCGGGGGGAGCAGAGCCCATCACCAGCCGTGAAATCCCTTCTCCTGATTTGCTTTTGTGTCCCAAACAGGCTTCTATGTCCGCAAAGTGGTGAACATTTCCTTTGGCATCCTGATTGCTTATCTCAGCGTCCCGGTTGTCCTAAACCTGCTCAACTCCAGACAAGTCATGAACACCTCGTTCAACCCGCTCAGGATAGTGAACACCTACGGAGCTTTCGGGAGGTACATGCATTTTCATGGCACATCGTATAGCTCTGCTCCTCTCTCCGGTATAGTCTGATAACCAGTCTGTGTGCCTTAAACCTAAACCAAAATCCTAGAAATCCTTCCGGTAGCTAGTAGACTGGGAATATCTGTTTATGAGAGAGAAGGAGAAAAGGAGCATTTTTTTTTTTTCTCACTGCATTATAATTTATGGAATATCTGTTTTTGAGAGAGAAGGAGGAAGGGAGCAGGTTTCTTTCCCACTGAATTATAATTTATTTTCTTTGAGCCACTTTTAGTTAGCTCATTATATTGATATAGCAAATGTAATAGCGGGACAAAAATATCCATAAGAGAGTTCATCCAGTGGATAGCCTTCACCATCACCAGCCCGCTATATTTATGGTGAACTTCTCTTCCCCTGCGCTCATTTGCTCTCCCTCATGTAAATATTCACATAAGCTATTGCGTAGCAGATTGAAGGCCAACAAAAGGAAGTGCTTTTTCCAGTGAGTGACTTGGGGAATTCATGGCTACAGGAAACTGTGGAGACGAAAGTATAAATGGCCTCAAAAAAGAACAAGACAGATTGAGAGGACAGGCCCAGCAGCAGTCTGGCTGCTGCCTTCAGCTCAGGAAATTCTGCTTATGGATGCAAGGTGGGACTGGACAAGGGAAGCATCTCCAGTTACGTTTGTAACTGGACTGGTTTTGAAGCATGTGAGTCTGGGTTTTCTGAGGACAGGTCACCAGGCTTACGTGAGCCATGGTTGGGCTCACCGTAACCGTTCTTGTGTGCTGGCC
Organism: Chroicocephalus ridibundus; assembly: GCF_963924245.1. Taxonomy (NCBI): domain Eukaryota; kingdom Metazoa; phylum Chordata; class Aves; order Charadriiformes; family Laridae; genus Chroicocephalus; species Chroicocephalus ridibundus. The sequence goes on along the minus strand of NC_086291.1, from coordinate 51,274,916 downwards.
CTCCCAGCCTCTTCCAACTGAGAAAATGCTGAAAACCAGGGCTTCATCAGAACAGCTTGCCCCAGGGGCAACAACAGGGCCAGTCTTCTCTGCGTACACCTCTGGCTTTGCCACCATCTCGCCATGGTGGCCATGGGATGTTCCCCAGAGATCTGAGCCAAGGGGTGGGATGGGCAGCTCTTGGGTTAGTGGGCTCTAGACAAGGTCCTACAGGAGAAGCCAACAGTAATTAAATAGGTTTTATAAAAGGCAAAGCCGGTTGGCTGTTGAGAGCGCTGGCTGAGCGGATGGGGAAGGGGAGGAGCAGGTCTCACTGTGAGCCTTGGAGATGCAAAGGGCACCTGGAGCACATCAAATTAGTATGATGTTTTTCCCCACTTTTTCAAATAGCAGAAACTTCTGTGGAAAGAAAAAAAGTTAGAAAAAGACATGATTAAAAATATCAACCCTAGTTGTGGAAAATGCTGAAGTTTCTCCTTTTTTTTGAGAGAGGGAGAAATAACCCCCGAACCTCTTTGAAGGCTGCAGTGGTGAAGCTACGGGAGATTGTTTTCTTTGGGTTGTTGTTCTTTTTCTTCTTCAGTCTATGGTTTCTGTTTCAACAGTTACCAGAACCTAAAGAGCATGTGATGAAATGCTGCTGTAATATGTTTGTAATTCCAGCCTATGTAAACCAATAAAAAGAGGATTGCAACTTATAATGAATATACGATTATGTGAAACTTGACATATTTTGAATCACACAGTAGGAACATACTTTTATTAGTAATTTGGTGTCCCTGATTTACAGTGTGTTTCTAACCATTGGGCAGCTGGCCACGGCTCATAACTCAGCCCCGCGTATAATATGGAACTTGGCTGGAGAATCCAGAAATCTATTAAATGTAGGTAACAATTATAAGCGGAGACGTACAGCATTCCTTGGGTTGTAAGCCTCTATCACTGGAAGCCATTGGGGGAGAAGGTGGAGGCTGTGTGTGTTTCCAAACTTTTGGGTTCTTGGGTTGGAGGAGGAGGGACCAAAGTAGTAAAAAATTAAAAGGGTGTTGGGAGCTGGACAACTTTGATAGGCAGAGTTACGCGGTTATGTGTTCGTTATGGAAAACAGCTCTCCAGTGTAGGCGAGCGTCACCGACAGGTCATTGAGAACTTGATGATGGTGTTTTCACATAGGCTTTCCATGGCCTGGAGAGTTTGCCATCCCTGCTGCTCTACCACCTTGCTGTGCAGAAAGAGTCCAGCCAGGCAGCAAAGGGAATACTCGTGACCTGCCGTAAGGCTGGGGTGGTTTTTAACCAAGTTTCTATATATCAACTGGCTATGGGGGGCTTTTTTTGTTTTCACTTTCTGCTTTTCTTGGCTTGGTTTGCATTGGCTCACATGTTACCTCCTCCTCCTCCTCCTCTTGCAGAGTAATAGCTCCATGAGACCTGTCTTCCAGCCAGGAGGGTGAAATGTTTGGGCATGTAGAGACAGCTGTTAATGATGCCCCAAGAGTCAGCTCCTGGGGGGGTGCTCCGTATGGGGCCAACCACCTCCCTAAGGCTCAAGCAGCTGTAGCCAGTGAACCTGGGCTCATTGAGCGTGTCCTGCCCTTTCCCATGGCCAAGTTTCAAGCTGGAGCTCGGCACCCCTGGCCAGCGGCGCTGCAGGGAGAGCTGGGCTCACCAAGGGGACACTGGAGTGGTCCCAGCTGGAAGCTGCTCTGTTGATCCCACGGCTGGAGGTGTCCAAAAACGCAGAAGCAGGATATCTGTGCGCAATCACCTGTGAAATTTCCCCTGCAGATATTGTTGGTGGCCATGGCATTAGGGCAACCACACGTGCCAGTTACAAGTCTGTATTTTTGCACATGGTGCATGCTAAAAACCTGGAGATGGAGCTATGCTTTGTAACCATCTTTCATCTCCATTTTCTCATATCATCAGGAGCTTGTAGTCAGCTCTTGCATCCTAAGAGTCATTGGAATAACAGAGACAAAGGCTTTCTTCAGAGACATGGGACAAAGAGAGAAGGTGGTGCAGATTGAAGATGCTCATGTGGGGAGACACTCGTTATATTCTCAGTGTCTTGGACAGTGTTAGGCTGTGATCTAGACAGACAGACCCATCGATTTCAGTAGGAATCATCTTTTTGGGCCATAGTCCCTCTTTGAACTGGCACAACTGCAGTGGGATAGGGAGGAGCGTGGGAGAGCATGGAAGTTGAAGTTTTCCATGTACTTTGCTGATGGAGACAGAAAAGTCTGCCAGATAAACAGGTTCTCTGTAGCTTAATCCATCAGGATCCAACTGTACCATGAGGCCATTGACTCGCGTTGCCATGTTGACTCTTGTGAACTCGCATTTTACATGATCAGAGACAACAAACAATATCATGTGTCCCACAGCATTACCAAGGAGAGAACAGAAGTCATCCTTCAGGGGACGTCCAGCCTGGATCCCAATGACCCCACTGCTGTCTGGGAGGAGTATGACTTCAAATGCAAGCCCGGGGACTTGAAGAGGAGGCCGTGCTTTATCACCCCCTACCACTACCGCCTGGACTGGCTTATGTGGTTCGCTGCCTTCCAGGTACGTGCCTTTGGGTGTTCTGAGACTCAGGTGTCCCTTGACCAGGAAAAACAATTTGTATGAATTTACTATGTGTTGGGGCGGGTGGGGAATATTTGAATCTCCAGCTAAGTTAATTACATTAAAAAAACAAAAAGGTGGTATTCCTAAAGGATGTGTGCTACTAGTGTAATGAAACTCTTGGAAATGTTATGTGAGGCTTTTTAATTGTTTCTCAGCAATAACGAGAGTTAAAGACATTGAGAAAGCCTCTGGACTGCACCTGCCCTGCGGAGCGGTGGCATGGTGGGGCAGAAGCTGCCTTGCAGGGTGCCCGGGACTCGCTGGGGCTGGCAGCATCCCCAGCTGCCCACTCCGTCGGCCGGCTTGAACCCACATCCCTCTTGGGGACATTCCTGGGGACAATGGCAGTTGCTTCCACTGTCAGCCTGCCTACATATGGACGTAGGGTCCCTCAAAATATTTTCCCCACGTGCTATCAGCAAACAGCTGACAGCCATAAATTAAAAAAAGAGTTGGGGGGGGGGAAACTTGTACAATTAATTCTTGTATATCTTTTAGCCTATTCTGCAAAATCTTATTCACGTGAGCATGAGAACTTGTACCAGGTTTTACAGAACCGGGGGTAACAGCAGTGGCACAGGGCGGACCCACCTCAGGTTATCACGGGCTTTTCTCTTTGTTCCTGTATCCTCTCCCGGCGTATCCTCTTCCCTCGCTCCTCTCCCCCTGCCCCAAACTGCTCTGTTTGCTTTCTTTGTGGTATTTTCATTTAGGCGCCTTTTGGATTCCTCAGCGATGACATAGCGATCGCTCTTTGGCTATGGTTTTATATTTACCCCGCTAGTTTTTGTGTGCTGGAATTTCATTTAATCTGCATTAGGTATGCTTATCCCTCAGCACGACGACAGCAAAGGTTAAAACTCAAGCCAGGAACGGTGCCCAGCTTTACATGAAGGTGCAGAAGGTTGAATGGGAGCTGTTGGTTTAAATCTGACAGTATTTTGGGAGGGCTCCGGCAACGGAGGAGAAATCCAGCTCACCCAAGCGAAGGTTGTTTCTGAGATAAGGGAAAGGCTGTTTGTTTCCAGGGTTGGAATATCCCAAAGGCTTTAAAATACAAGGTGAACTCAGGTTTAAAACCAAAGGAGGACAGGGCATAAACCCTGATGTATCCCAGGCTGAGAGGCACCATCACACCCCAGCGCCGTCTCTCCACAGAGCCGGGCCGGGTGCGGAGCGACTGGGATGTACGGGACAGCCTGGGGAGGAGGAAGAGGAGATGACATGGCCTCTTCGCATCTTTATTATTAGTGTTTAATTCACAGAAAGGTTCCCCCAAGCGTTCGCCAGGGCAGGAGACTGCTGGAGCGCGTACGTGCTTGCCAAGGTGTTCTCTCCTTGGTAACGCTGTGGGATGCAACACGACGATGGTTTTTGTCTCAAATCATGTGAAATGCAAGTTCGTGAGCGTCAACATGGCAACACCGAGTCAATGGCCTCGTGGTACAGTTGGATCCTGATGGATCAAGCCACAGAGAACCTGTCTATCTGGCAGACTTTTCTCTTTCCAGCTTGCCACACCAGCTGATGAGCAGCAATTAGCGTCGCGGGGCTTGTGCATGGGCAGGAGGAGGGTACTCGGGTGCGTGCCGGAGGTGTGTGTCAGCCCTGGAGCACATCATTCACCTCCCTGCCATGGCAGCACCGGGTGGAAATGGGGCCCTTGGCCCTTCCCGGCCATCCCAGCATGTGCATTCCGTGCCACTGCAGCGCTCCCTCATCCTCTCCTGCTGCTGGGGGCTTTCCCATGGCCCTCCCCGTGCGCACAGGTCTCTGTCAAGCAATTTCACGTCATGCTTAGAAGAGTTATTAACAAAAGGTGCAGAAAGGAGAAAAAAAACTTCTGAAAAATGGGGATGACTTGATGACAACAATAGGAAGGTAAGTAGCCTAGGCACAGCAGCAAGCATTTTCAAATCAGGATGTTAAATACTTGCTTAAGCATGGAAGTAAATCCCATTTGGAGTGGCCGAATGTTTGTTTGAAAACTGTGAGCTGTCATCCCTGGGAAAGCTGCCTGTCCTGCCATCATCCCCGCACCGCCGCAGCCAGGAGAAGTCACTGTTGTTCGATTGTTGTTTAGACTTGAGTCACGCAGAGCTGCAGAAAGGATGGGAAACCCGAGTCAAAACCCCAGAAGAAATTTGTGAAGCCAGGCAAGTTTTGCAAACCTCGTACAGCAGTTTACGGAGTCCATAAAACCAAGTTACTTCAGCCTCTGGATTAGATGTAATTTGTTTTTAAAAGTTCTGGATTTTTTTCTACGCCACTGCTCGCCGTCTGCCCCGTCGCTTCCCGAGCAGGCGGCTGCAGGGCTGGTTTTGCACTTCGTTTCGGTGGCCAGGTAAGGAGCTGACATATCCAGCTCTGACAGGCTGCAGAAAAGCCGGGGACTTGGGGGGAAGATATTTACCATCCCTTTGTGCTGCTCGTGACAGGTTCCTCTTTGCACCTCATCACCGCTTGACATATGACGCCTTCCTCTGCTTGGGGTTTCCTGCAAAACTTTCCACCTTGGCTGTAGCTGCAGGATTCGCTTTGAAGAACTGGAGCATGGGAGAGCCGGGCCCTTGGCATGGCTGGCACGGGCCGGCGCGGTGGGGGAGCCGCCGGCACGGCCCTGGCACGGGAACGGGAGGAGCCATGGTGCTGCTCCACCTCTGAATTGCAATTTATTAGTTGACTGCCTCTTAATTACCATTCCAGTAGTGCCATAATTATATGTAATGTAACATGGCATTATTTTCCAGGAAACAATTTTCAGGATGTTAATTTTATTATCTAAATATAATATGCCTTTTCACTTGTTTTCTAAATCCCCTCTTTGTTTTGTATGTCTTGACATCCCGAGGGTGCTGTAGCTCTGAATTGAAGCCCTTCATTTAGTTCTGGCAGGGACATAACCCGTCCAGAAACATGTCTGCGCTGCTTCTTCCCGTCTGCAGAAGGGGAAAAACTCCCACAAACCGGCAGCGGGGTGCAGAAATCTGTGCAAAACCCTTTTCAGTTGTTTCTCAGCAGCCGCCTGGGACGGGACGCGCTTCACTCCGTCACCCAGCTGATGCCCTGGTCACCTGCGTGCAGAGTGGACTGGGCTGGGCTCACCAAAAAATAAGGTGTCTCTCGGTCAGGAGCTGGTGTTCAGGTGCTTGTTGCTGAGGTTGGTCGCTCTGGATGACCTACCTCCATGGAAGGAATTTAAACCAAGGCCTGAGACAGCTTAATGCACATCTTTAAGAGGAGCTAATTGGAAGGAACGGCACGATGTACTCATTGCATTTGCAGGTGCCACCAAGCTGTGAGTACAACAGAGGACAAGGTCTCAAAGCCCAGCGATCTTGCTGGTTTTGGTCCCAGCAGACAGGAGAGGCATCAGCGGTGCTGCACACGGGCAGGACGCGTCATGGGATGGGATGGAGCAGAGCATCGTGCGTCGGGATGGAGCAGAGCATCATGCGCCGGGGAAGCCTCTTGGGCTGAGTGTGCATCACAAGACGAGCACACTTAGGAAAAGGCACCGTGAAAAGGCAAACACGATGCCATGACAGGCGAGCAGGCATTCGGTGTGCACCGTGTCACCTGCTACACTCAGCCGAGCACCCAGTTCGGGAAGGATGCAGCTGATTGGCAAGGCTGCAAAAGAGGGACCTGCAGGAAGAACAGAGGTGCAGAAACCTTCTCCCACAGCAGCAAAGAAATCTGCATGGGCGTCCAGATGTCAAAACAGGTTTGGAATAGGTGAAAAACCTACGGCAAAGGGGAAAACAGCCATCTGTTTTCTGTGTCCCTGAGGAGCAGGGAGGAAATAATGGATGAAATGGCAGAATATGATTTAATCTCAGGAAAATTCAGGTTAAGCATTAGGAAAAACTTTCACCCCTTGACATTTTATTGTGTTAGTGCAAAGACATCCTGTTTTTACAGGAGCTGGAGACAAATTATTAAAGCTTTGTCTGTCATCCAGCTACTGATGGCAACGCTCCTGTAATTATTTGACTTCTTTATGGTGGGCATTTGTAGAAGGAGCCCAGCCATCGCAACCCAGAACTGAGCTATACTGTGCTGCTGGTACAAAAAGCGTTACAGGCAGATTTTTGGCAGGCTGTGGGTGGATTCAGCATCGTTAATAAATAGCAACCAGAAAACAACATACTGTTCATAGTTTTGGGCCTTCAAGTTGGTCACTTTTCCTGGTAGCGGGATGTCTTGGACTTTACAAAAGCCAGTTGTTTATCGTACCAAAGATTTGTTCTTCACCAGTGGGCAGCAGTGGAAGCCTTCAGTACTCTGAATAAAGAAAAATCAAAGGGAAGGCTTTTCCTCTCCTTATTGTGGCATGAAGGTTATTTACTGTATTTGGGGACTGCCTTTGGCCAACGTGAAGGCGTGCTCCCAGTGCTCACCAAATAATAACTACTCAATAAATAACAAAGCTAATGCTGTCTTCATATTGGTTTTTTTTAAAGCCCAGTGTTTTGTTGCATTGTGCCTTGAAGATGCTCCAAAAGTCTCTGAATGTTGGGGCTGGCACAGAAACCGCTCGGACTGGTGGCCCACGTTGCTGTGTCCTACAGGGCTCTGCAAACCCTCAGCAGACCCAGCGCAGAGCAGCATTTGCAATGCACTGAGAAGCAATATGTGTTTTCCAGATACGATGTGTAAGTTTATTTATAAACTTCAGCTGCCTTCCTAAGAGAAGGGAGAAACTTCAGCAACGGCATTGATGCTCTGAGGATCTCCCCTGGGAGGTAACAGGGAGTCGTGATGGAGACTTCACGTTATCGCACACAAACTGGAAGAGCTGCGAAAATGTAACCCTATTTATAGAGAAGGCAGATTAATATTTTTGTAAAACACTTTATTCAAGCCTCTGTTATCTCGGTCTTCCAGCCAGAAGGTGCTTACAGGAAAAAGCTGCATGGCAGCAGAACGGAGGAGGAGGTGTGTTTAACGTAATAAAACCTAAACCTCATGCGCAGTGTACTAAGCGCAGCCTTTTACATTTCCTTTCTTCCCCCTTCTAAAAATACAGGCCTCAATTCACTTCCATTTTCCATTCCAGCATTCATATGTTTTGGTCCACGTTCAGCATGTAAGAGCTTTATTTTCTTCTTTTAATGGTGATTACTTGTCTCCCTGTGAGTATGAATAATTTCAGACCCCCAAGCTGCAGTTAGACAAACTGCAGGCTGGATCACGGGCACACTCACCTCTAGTAGCAATATTGTGATGGAGGTGCCTAAAAACCCAAATAAGACTGATAGCCTATCGTGCCGCGGGCTGTATAAATACAGAGTAAGACCTTGTCTATGCAGGGAATGATTATTGTCTACAGTGGCTGTTGTATCTCCCTGTCTAGACTCTATTCTGGAACAAAGTGACTTTTCTTTCCAAATACAGAGGTGATACGGGAGCTATGCCAGGTGCGCGGTTTCCCCGTATAGGCAAGATCTAAGAGCCGCTTCCCAAAGTCTTGCTCTGCCTTTTATTCCTCGGCCCGGACTTGCCGCGCTCCGCACAGCGCCCGCCTCCTCCGGGGACCTGCTGCTTTCCCAAGCGTTTTCGAAGAGGACGAGCTGAGGGATGGCTTTTAGTGAGGCTTGAGAAACCGCCCCCGCTGAAATATTATACGTTGAGCCAGACCTGCAGAGAAACCTTTGGGAAACTAATAGAAAGGCGAAGGGGATGTGGTTGTTGCAGATAATGAGAAGTGATGCGACCTGACGTAGCTTTTGACCTTCCTTGGTTAAATCACTTGGGTAGCGGGATGGTAGCAAACGTTGGTGAGCTGGAATATTATAAAAAAGCAAAGGATAGCCTCAGGTGTGTCCTCTTTTCTGTGGGAGAGGGATTGTTTCTCCAGCTGATAGCTCGAGTTCCCTAAACAGCCACAGTCAAAGGCGCTCGGCTGCAGAAGTGGAAACGGCAGAGTAAGCAGCAATGTGAATATTGGGTGAAAACATCGAGGATGGTGGAGTTACGGCTTTACATCCCCAAAGTGGGTCGGCTGTGACGCGGAAAATGCCCTTACGACATAGCACAGGAAATGTAAACCTCCCCTACCCCTCTGTCATCCACCCTCGCACACCGACGCCGATGTGAAACCGTGCAGGGTTCCCAACCATGTGAAATAATAATGCTGGGCTCCCGTGCCAAGTTTCCAGCTGTTTCCACATGTGCATCTCATACTTACCTCCTCCCGTGTGCCTGTGCCAGGACTGAGATTCAATAAAATGCCACACTAATCCGCAGTCCTTTTTCATTAAATGACCAATTAAAGCTAGAGGAAAAGGGTTCTTATTATTATTATTTCAGTTGGGAACATGTTCCCTGTAGCGCCGCGTGGTTTTTATATATATTTTTTGCGATGATTATATTCTCTTCTGCTTTGTTATCTCCGCAGAGTTTCGTCGCTACTGCGTTTGGTTTGCCCCCAGCTCCTTGCTGGTGCCTGACTTAGCAGGGACTGGGTTTTAAATCTGTAAAGTTATTAAATACTTCTGTGTGCACGTTAATGTAGTCAAGGTGAGAATGCTGTGTTTGTACACTGGTAAAGCGTGTAAGTGGAGAGGTCGGAGAATATAAACAGCTGAAGAGAAGTCTCAGGGCAGCGCTGCTCCCGGGAGGTGGTGGTACCCGGGGCGCGCAGCGATGCTCGGCTCCTCGCGCTGGGCCACGTGCGGGTTGGGAGAGGGAGCAAGGGAGCAAATCCCCGTCCCAACACAGCGAGACTGGCATGGAAAGCGAGGAGGGAAGCAGCTGCCCGAGCACCACAGAAGGCTGAAGTCCCTCAGGAAATAAAAGCTCATGGGGTCATAACACCTAGACCCAAGTACTCTTTGTTAGTCCACAGTGTTATACCTAAAACCTGATTTTTGGAGGTCTTGAGTGCCGGTAGCAGCTGTAAAGGCAGGTAAAGATGATTTAGCTTGCTGGAGGGCTGCGCCTGTTGCATTTCTGTTGGTCTGCATGGGCTGTCTGTGAACACAGAAAGCCTTCGGTTTTGTGGTGAAGGTAGCGTTGCTTTGGGAACCTTAACCTCTGCCCAAGCTGCCATTCTCAGGCATTTTAGTTGTGTTGATGATGATTTTTTGGTGTGTTTAGGTTCCTTAGTTGCTTTCTATGCTAAAACAGAAAGAAAACTCTCAAAAGATGAAGGAGGGAGTCATGTCCACATCCATGGTGGGCGGCAGCTCCCCAGGGATGCTCGGTTCAGGGTCGGACAGTGAGCTGTGGAGCTTGTGGCACGTTTCAGCTCTAACTGGCAGCTTGTAGCAGCAGGCTGTGCTGGTCGCTGGGTCCCCAGTCATCCCAGCACAGGCCCTGTGTGGCACGAGGGGAGCTGCAGCCCCAACTTTTGGAGGGCAGGAGGCAGGTGTGGGAGTCTCGTAGTCTCAGTCCGTGCCCGTGTCTTGATGGAGGCGCAGGGAGACAGAGCAGCCTGGGACCTGCTGGTCCAGGGTCAGTCACTGGGACCTGGTCCAGGGTCAGTCCCCAGCTGCCTGTCTTTGTGCTCAGTGACGATCCAAAACCGAAAGATTGACCCAATACGTGTGTGTGTGTGTACCCACCTCAAAGCAACGCGTGCATCTGTCCCGTTTTGTTTTTTTTTTTTAATGAATCCACTGGATGGTTCAAGCTCTGACTCTCCTGTTTGCACGCTCAGAGCTGGCAAAAGCAGAGCTCCCATCCTGATCCTGGCAGCTCTGCAAACAGTCTGCGGGTCTGGGGCTTATTGGATCCACAGACAGAGGAACTGTCACCTTCCCACCCTGTGGTGTGACGCTTCCCTGGACGCAGCCCAGATCTCCTGGACTCCTTTTTTGCCTCCCTTTGCCACCATATCACCTTACAGAGTAATGAGTTAAACAGCGCGGTCGTTAGCGCAGCTCGGCTCCTGCGTGCTCCGAGCATCGGCGGCACGCGATATCTCAGCCTTCGTGCTGGGGGGAGCGTGGGGGGCTGCAGTGGGTGGAAATTTCTCACCGCAGACTTTGCTGGGGCCAGACATGTTGTAAATTTTACAGGAAAAACACTTTACGAACCAGAAGTCCACCTCTCATGCGCATGGAGCTGCTAATTAACAATTTGGAGACCGATTCCACCGTTGCAAAGCCTCATGGTTTTGAATCAGGCCTTGGAGATTTGGGGTTCTCCATAAAGCTCTAGCTCCGGGAGTCTGGTGATTTCTGTTTCTGTTCTCCCCCAGCTTCTCCCCAATTCACACACAGGAACCCTCACACCTCCCAGGCCCTCCTAGAAATAGTCCTTAAAATCATACAGACCACTTTAAAAAGGGATGTCCAGGGAGGTGCAGGATGCTGAAGGTCTGACTTGTGATACTTGACTGTCAGCAATTGCTGTCGCACCTCTCGGGATGTCCTTGTTCACAGCCAAGGATGCCCCAGGGTGCAGGTCCCAGCGTGGCACCACGCTTCCAAAGCCTGGCCAGAGCCGAGCATCTCGGGCATCACGGAGCCATCACCGAGGGGCACGGAGTCGCTCAGGGTGGATGGGAGTTGTCCCATGAAACGTGACATGGTCGGGCCCGTGGCAGGGATGCTGCCAGCTTTTCCTGCAGCCCTGCCAGCCCTGGTGGGGTTATTGCAAGACTTGCAAGGTTTGTGTTTAATGTCTCGCGTGATGCCAAGCTCCCGGCTCCAGGTCTCACCGTGGCTCCCCTCCCAGACCACTCCGTCGGAGGCGCGGGGGCTGAGGTTGTCCTGTCCCACCCTGAGAGCCACCACCTCCTCTGCGCCGGGAGGGAGACTGGGAGGTGAGAGACAGGGGCTGGCACAGGGTGTCGGTGGAGAGAGGGGTGCAGCGGAGGTTAAAGAGGGCTTTGGGGTGGGCAGAGCACGGCACGGGGCTGGCGGTGGGAAACATCCCTGGCTCTGCCACCCATCCGTGTTGGTGGTGCAGCCGGGACAGCAGATGGGATGAGCTGCGCGGTGAGGCAGGATGGAAGCAGGCAGATCGGGAGAGTAATCTTCTTTAAAAAGTTGTTGGCTTATACAACTGTGGTTTTCCTCTCAATTGTGATGAGCACGGGTCAGAAACCCTGCGAGGTAGAGCTGCTGCTTGATGGGCCTTTCCACCAGTGTTTGGTGTTTTCTATCTCGTTTCGCTCCCCTGTTTCCCTTAGCAACGGAAATAACAAACTTTACCATTAGAAAAGATTTGCGGAGTAACTTTGCCTTGATGTTCTGCATTAGTCACAGTCCTGCAGGTACAGCTGCCGGGTTTCGCTTTCCCACAGTGTCCCCTACTGCTTGCATTAAAAAATCCATTTAGGTACACATTAAAAAAGGAGGAAAAAAAAAAATCTTAATGGAAGTATAAAGCAAGTCACCAGAAGGGGAAAGGCTTTTTATGGAGCCTCAGCAAGAATCCCTGCGAAGAGCATGAGATGCGTGGATTCCTGGAGGGGGGTAAATGCAGAGTCAAGTTCTGCCGCTGCAGCTCGGACTGCGGCTCCCCAGAGCGGATCTGCTCCCTTTCAGTGGCAGCAAGATTAAGGGAAGGGCGTAGGGATGTAAAGAGGACAGATCAGATGAAAGGGAATAAAGAGGATGCAAGAAAAAGGAATCGGGAATAAAGAGGTCACTTTCTTCTGTTTTCTTCCTGATAACACAAACAAGGGATAGCAACCTGTTTTTAAATGATGGATGGATCATTTGAAATGAATGATCCGTTGCAATGATGGATCATTTCAAAATGTGCCATTACTGTTCCTCTGTGGAACTTGCTGCTGAAAGAAATTATTAAACTCAAGTGTTCTGGGGGACAGAATAGGCCAGAACCCCTCCAGCTATGGCAGATACACGTAAAGTCAAAAAGAGATTTGTGATCCAAGGTGTAGAAGGAGCCACAGCTGATGGGTGGTGGGGAGCACAGGGGGTGGTGGGTGCCCTGTACCCAGGCAAGGGCTGTGTGTGTTCTATCCATCTCCTGGACCAGCAATGCACCAGGCTTTCCTGGTAGCACCCAGTTGTAGGCTTCTCCCTAGCACTGGGACAAAGCAGTGCCGTGGGCTCGACAGGGCTGCAGGGCCGGTAGAACTGACCCTCAGGCGTGACGCCTTGAGCAGAGGTCACTGTCCGGGCTGGGGGAAGGTGGAGATGCATCCCTGACCGTCATCTCATCCCTGATCATCAGCTGAGCTGTGGCTGCTGGCTGTGGGCGTGCTCTGCACCCCGCTTAGCTGTGATGTGAACACCTTTGGGGATGCTCTAGATGGGGGACGCTACTTTGCAGTTGGGACAGGCTGGGAGCGTGCACGGAGCCGTCCCAGCTCTGCTAACGAACAGCTCATTAAACCTTCGCAACTTGCACACCCTCGGTTCTGTCCGTACCCTCAGGAGTGATTTCCAGGTGAGCCAAGCTCAGCGAAGCTCTCCCCACTCCCCACAGATGCCAGAGGGTCTCACTCTGGACCTCAAGGTGTTGGATTGCATGGGATCTATTCCTTGCAATGCCAGGAAATTCATCATTTGCTCCCCGAATCGGTTGTAATCCCTCCCCAGAGACCACGCAGAAGTCTTTAACGCTAATAACACTACGTGGCAAGCCCGGCAGTGCCTAACTTATATATTTCTTATTCCTTCCCTAAGACCTATGAGCAGAATGAATGGATAATCCACTTGGCTGGGAAGCTGCTGGCCCAGGAAGAGGAGACCTTGTCCTTGATGGCAACGAACCCGTTTGCGGGCAGAGAACCCCCACGGTAAGCTTCGAGTTTTGCCAACGGAGCTGGAAGTACCCAGGCTCCCTGTCGTTCTTGTCTTGGATGTGCACATGTGTTTCTGTTGATGGATTGAGTTTTGTATTTGATGGTACCCAGGTGGTCTTTAAATAGGGTGGGTTTAACATGAGGACATCGTGAAGAGCTGGTGCTCTCAGCATAATTAGGTCATCTTTTATGAAGAGCATGTTTGAGCTGATCATCCTTGTCCTCTGGGACAAGGAATGCCAAGGAACGGTGGGGACACAAGGACCCTTTGGTTGAGCCCGTTCCCAGGCAGGTCTGCGAAGGGCTCGGCGTTGCTTCTGTTGGACAGAAATCGTGGCTGCTGAAGTGGTTTCCTGCCCGTCAGCTTTAGATTTTTTGCCACGATCAGTCTGCGAGCTGAGATCAAAACCACCGTTTCTACCGGCCCACTGAGGTATTTCAAAGACAAAACAGTCCTGCAAAAGTGATTGTTTTTGTGGACACTTGTCTTGGAAGTGTTTGCATTTCCAATGAAGAGACAAAGCAAACATCAGCAAGTGAAAGGCACCGATGAAAACCCCAAGGTTTTCTACAAAAGGATATTTTTCACCAAAGTGCCTATTTTGCTGATGAAGTTATTTTTAGCTGAGAAAACATTTTAAGGGAATTTTGGATCAACTCAAGTAATTTTATGCTCTTGCTAATATTTTCCATTTGAGGCTCTCGAGATGCACTGCAAACAAGGATGAAGGTTCATGGCACCGTGTGAAATGAACTTCCTCTTGAACCCTGCTGATGTTTTTCAGCTTTAGTGCAGCGCATCCCTCAAATCTGAGGAGGGACTCCTTTTCCAGCTAAGACAGTAACAACTTCCACCTTGTACCAAAGTGCCTCCTCTGAGGTGGTTTACACACCTCAAGGTGGTATAAATGTATAAACCCAAGATGGTTTATACTCTGAGCTGACCGTATGTGTGTGTATGGTCTGCAGAACAACAGAGCAGAAGTGCAGCTTGGAATACAACTGCTAAGTGCGTTTCCCACCGTTATATTTGAGTATTTCTAATAACTATGTTTCTGGAGGTCCCCAGGCATCCAGCTCTGTCATAGCGCCCAGGCACCTTATCAGAGCGTCTGTACAGGCTGATGGGAACATACTCCCTCCAGGTACAGGAGCCAAAACTGCTGTAAGAACAGTTATTTTGGGTTATTTGCACGTACTGTCATTTGAGAACTGGTTTTCCCGTCGGTGCAGCATCGCAGAGCGAGCCAGCGGGCGCTTCCGACACCCGGGGCAGGATCCTGCCCGCAGGCCAGGGACTCGCAGCCGCACCGGAGTTCCTGTAAGCGATGGTTTACATCTCAGGGCGCGTTATAGGGAGGTGTCGCAGTTTGTTGGGTTACACAAGCAGCGTATCTGTTACACACAAATAATGACGCCTTGGCTCTGCTCCAGGAGGGCTCTGGGGAACCTCTATTAATTATTGCTACAAAAGGCGTGCTGGGCTAGACCAGGGCAGCCCTTGCCACGGACAGGTACATCTTTAATAACGTTTACGGGGGGGTTTTGGCTCTGATTAGCTGTGCTGGGCTTGGCATTCCATGCGAGGAGCAGCGCGTTGATGCTGCGCGATCAGATGGTCTGGCTCGGTGGCTCCGAGAGGAACCTGCCATCATGCATGAAACCTCCTTGCTATGGGTTGGGTTCCCACTTTGGCCATGTTTTCTCTTTGTTTTTATGGACCTTCGTTTGACTGCACATGCATTTATTGGCCAATGTAGAGTCTGCTTCTTGTGACAGCGAGCTGGACCTCCCCACTGCTCCCTGCCACCTCCTTTTCCAGGGCTGCTCAGCCCCCACGGAGGTTTCTGTTGATGGTTCTGGCGGTTTCTGTTGATGGATTGGGTTTTGTATTTGATGGTGCTGCTGCTCAGCCCCCATGGAGGTGGCACCTTTCTGCTGGCCAGGGAAGGGGCACGGTGCAGCCCCAGCACCTGCACAACCGCTCACATGGCAAAGGCGGTGGGTGCCTCATTAGGTGCTAACGAACGCTGGAGCTCACAGCGGGCAGAAAATTCAGCCCAGTGAGAATGGCTCACCCACCCGGATCTGGCAGGGTCTGGGTCCTTCGGGAGCTTATCAGGGAGATGGTGTTGGGGCATCGTTTGTAAGGCTGAGCTGGAAGAGCGACCGGAGAACCTGCATTGTGTCGGCTCTGTCCCGGGTGCGTTTATCCACCTCCAAACTTTGCTTGTGTCCCCGAGGCTCGGTGCTGTCAATTGACCGAGCGGCGTTCATTGCAGGGCATTCCCTTGCATTGCTTGTTTTTAATAAAAAAACGTAAAAACTAGAAGAAAGGAATTTGGTCCTGAGTGCTGGCTGACCCCGGGGGTTTTCAGCAGAACCTGGGGCCTTTAGACACCGAGTCACCAGTTTGAATTAGGTGTCCCCTGGTGCCAGCAGCCAGAAGCCATGACCATCTGGTGGCTGCTGGCAATAAACGGCTCTCGCAGTTCACGGAGCGACAGAAGCATTTGATAATCCCAGAGCTGTTTATTACCACATGTCCCCCAGTGCCATAAATGTTGCTCCTGGTACTCACCGCGACTGAGGCTGAAAACAAGACATTGTAAGAGATTAAAAAATCAAGACAATACGTATCCCATCTTGCCCTCCGAGATTTGCCATACATGGGCTGCATCTCTTCTGTGCTTTCTGGCACCAGTGGTTGTAAAAAAAATAAAACTAAATTCTGTTGAACACAGAAAACTCATTTTAAGATGAAAATAATGACGGGAGATGTGGCTGGGGTAACACTGCATTGCTCCAGGTGGTGAATAGGGTTTTTTTTTTATTGTATTCTGTAACAGGTGAGGAAGTGAAATATTCAGGAATCTAAAGCAAAACCAAAAGCAAATCTCTATCTTTGTTAGTTTTTATAGGATAACGATTGCAGAGCGTACAGAGGAATGGAAGCAGGTCCAATAAGTAATTCCGCAGCAGCGTGGATGCTGTGTTGAGCACACAGTGCTATAGATCTTGTTGAACAGGGTCTTGATTCATGCGTTACCTTGGTTTAACCAAAGCACAGACTCTGTTTTCACTCTTTAGCAGCTAGTTTATAGTAGGAAAAGATCAGGATCCAGCACTGGTTTTATGTGTCAGCTGCCTTTGCTCTGGCATTAGCTTTGCTTTAAAAGTTTTTCATGGGTCTAGTGTGTTTTTGGGTGGCGTAAAATAAAAATAACAATTTAAAAATGCTCGTTTTGGCTCAGACCAAACCCCAACACCCCGTTTCACTCTGGATCCCGGGTTGTGGGTCACGTTTGGGGTTTTAGCGAGCCAAATCCAGACACCGGGGACGTTGGCACCGTGCGGATTTTCACCCAGGTGCGAAGGCGAGGGCTGGGGACGCGGGTGGGAGCTCACCCTGCCCGTGCTGGGGCAGCGGGGCCGGGATCACATCACACCAGTCACCCATTCCTGTTGCTATTCAAGTTTCTTCAGTTATTGCATGTTTGCTGTTAGCGCTTTGCCTGCGTAAGGAAACCGCAGGGAACATTCGCCTTTTTTTGTTTTTTCCCCCCAGTTTTTGTGCCCCATCCCGATTCTGCTGGGTTTACACTCGTGGCGCTTGCGGCATCGGCTGCTTTTCACCCAGCGTTACTTCTGCTCGGGCGGGCTCGCCTGCATGGTTTGGGGGTGTTTTTTCTTTAAATTTCAAAAACACCGTTTCTTCGTTTAATTTTAAACGTCCCCTTGTTGCACGGTGGGGCTGACGAACCCCCTGCACCCACAGCACGGTTCCGGGTGCCTTCCCGGGGTAGAACCACGGCCGCAACGTGTGGGATCAGTCTGCACCCTGCGATATGGGTGCAACGAGTGTCAGAAGAGGCGGTTAGCAGGGTACCTACTTTTTTAATCCAGACCCCTTGTTAACTGAGCGCTGGATGCAGGCATCGTCAGCGCTGGCAGCCGCTTACAGCCAGCGATCGCCTTTTTGTTATAATTTCATTTTAGTTGTGAACAAAAGCCTTAACGTTCAGCCTCATGGGTGACACCTGGAAAGAAAAGGTAATTCAGGGTGGCTGTAGCTGTGGCAGTTTCCCGAGGGCATCCCTGCACCCTCAGCCGTGAGCCGGAGCCCGACTGCGGCTGCCGCAAACCTTGGAGACGCCTTCGCTCCCACCTTCCAGCTGCGGGTCGTGCCCAGCGCGGCTCGGCTCCCTTCGGTAGCTGGGTGGAAAAAAAAGCTAATTTCGCTACTATATCCCACCCCCCATCCACTCTAAAGGGAATTTTGAGACTTAATTATTTTCATTCCCTGCTAGACTAAATAATTAGGGGAAGGGACTGTTTTCCTTAAGAACATTACGCTCCATACTCCACGGAGTTTATTCTGTTAATGGAAACTCTACACCTTAAATAGCCAAGGGACTTTCAAAATGAGTTAATGCCTTCGAAATGAAATTTCTGAGACCAAAGTTTGTAGGTTTCTTTACAACGCTAGAAATTATAGTATTTTTTCAAGTGTGATAAACTTAAAATGAGAAACAGGTGACTGATTAAAAATGAGGGTATTGTTGAGCGCCCAGCCTAGCTGAGTGTGAAGCTTTACTTCAAGCGCAGTGATGTTTGTGGAATGTGGATTTACAAAATATTATTGTGCAGCGGATAGTTCATAAAACACCAGCCGTCATAAATCTGAACGGTAGGGCTTTGGCTGAGAAATTAATAAGTGTTTAACACACCGTCATGGAAACAGACTGCAACAATGAAAGAAAACAAAAATCAGCTTTTGCCTACAGAAGGAGGGGAAAAAAAAAAATCGGGTTTGTTTTTGACTGAAGTGTTCGGTGTCTCTGATATTAAATCATGTTCACTTCAGGACTTTTATTCCAATTATAGTAGCACTTTGTTGAAAAAGCCCCAACGTGTAGCTGAAGACCTGGATTTGTAGCGGAGCTGTTATTTAGGGAGGCAGCGCTTCCCATTTGATGCTACCTGGCTGCAGAAATGCAAGAAGAATATAGCCTTTGGTAATCTTTTTTTTTTTTTAAATTTGATTGCCCATTTATTTCCCATTTGTGTCACAGCTAGTGGGCTCGAGACCCAGGGGCCTGTTGGACTGGATTTTCAGGCCGTGTAAGTCACCATGGACCCTGGCAGAAGGTGTAGGTCCTTTCCTACGGGACCCGCGGAGATGTACAGCCCAAGCCATGGGAAGGGTTTTGTCGTATTTGCACGGTGTAGAAGCCACTTTGGGGGCTGCTGCCTTGGACACCCCCAAAAGAGGTAAAGGTAATTCTGTAGCTATCAAGAACGGCACTGAGAGCAGGCAGAGATTATGGGATTATTGGAAAATAACCCCATTGGGGTTATTTCCACCCCATCCTTGGGATGCAGGTGGAAATGACATTTCTGCTCTGCAAGGTCGCTCCCCAGAAGTCTTTAAGTGGGAGCGGTGCTCATGGATATGGGATGCTCCATGGGGATGCAAGTCCTTAAACTTGGTTTTGCTGAATCCCAAGTGCCTCCTCTCACCCCGAGGCATTTTCCCGCTGGGACAAGTCTCCCCCCAGGTATCCGTGTGGTCCACACAATGTGACAGCCTAAGGGAACGATGTAAATCTGCGGAGTCCCCGAAGCCTCTCCCACAAGCGCTGGTGCGTTCTGCACAGAGAAGTAAAATATTTCTTACAGTTTTCTCACTGAAAAGCGGTTTTGCCAGCAATGAATCTGTCCTGGGAAGTGACAGGATCCTCAGAGGTGAAAAAGTATAAACACGTTCTTTTGGCTTTCTCAGTGGGTTTCGCCGTAGCGAAATGTTTTATTGCAGTTTGTTTCTTCTTTCCCTTTGTACTGTAATTTAAAAGAAAACCTTCAGTTTATCGTCAGCGTTCTAACATTTGATATTATCAGAATGAAATGATTCCACTGTCCTGAATGAAAGTGTAAGGGATTTTCTTTTGGTAAAAACAACCTCAGCCTTTCAGTGTTGTCAGGGAGGGCAGAGCTCATCTCAAAGGGTCAGGATTTTCCCCAGGATGGGAAGTCTGGTTCCCAGCCACCTCTTGCAGCGGTGGCGGATGCAGCCATGGGGCAGCTTCACTGTGGCCAGACTGTGCCGCGTGTCCCGTGGCCGTGGGAGACATCTCCCTTGGCAAGGGCAGCTCCTACACCTTGGCTCCATCAGGATTATCGGCCCCATCCCCTTCACACCTGGGAAGCACTAAGCTGAAACCCACACGCTGGGTCTGCCTGTGCCAAAAGTAATCCCAGCCCGTGCTGTGAGCCCCGGGGGGAGCCAGGTTTCCTTCCCCCCAGGGTTTGCTCTGCTCTGGGTAGAGATGCAGCCTCTCAGCCTCCCTTTCTAACCTGTCCATGGGGGAATAAACCCACTTTCCCATCTCCAAGAGAGTTTTGAGGATGCTCTGGCTCTGCAGGACCAGGTCTTGCAGGAGCCTTGGAGAAAGAGAAGTCAGCAGCGTTGAAAAACAACCCATAAAACTGCCCTTATTCTGCAAACTTGGGCCAAGATGAATTTATGATCCCTCCTGCTAACGGGGCTAGAACAAGCAAGAAAGCCGATGATGGAGGCTCTGTTACTGTAATGAATTTGTACTTTCCACTGCCACTCACTCCCTGATTTACAATGGAATGGGGAACTTTAAGATAAAAAAAAAAAAACCAACACAAAAAAAAAAACCAACCCCCAATCGAAAAGACGCCCCGTGTTTTGGTTTCTTTCTTCCCTCTCCCACCCCGCCTTGCCCTGTCAGGCCATTAATTCTAACAGAAACCACCGGCTCTGGTTTTTTCCCTCGAACCCCTCAGCTGTTGCAGGGAGACAGCTGCACCCTCTGGAACTAATTACAGCTGTCTGGGAGATTTAGCCCTCCATCCCAACAACTCCAATATTGCTGCTAATTTTTAACACGTACAGTTGGAAGATGTCATAATAGGCTGATATATGATTGAATCTTAAAAGTGCTACAGCGCAGCTGCTACCGGGCATCTGGTGGGATGAATATATTGATTTAAAAAATAATGCTTATTATTTTTAGCCTTTCTGCCCTCCCTGAGGCTGTAGCTTTGCCCGACCCGGGTGGTGATGGAGAGTGGGTGCTTGCCAGAAGGGTGGTGGCAGGCGGGTCCTGGAGTCCCTTGGGGGTCAGTGGGTCCCTCTGGGTGGCTCACTGGTCCTCCCTCTTCCAGCCATCCGCACCGGGATCAGCGCTGTCGCTCTGCCAGCACCTCCCGGGCACTGCATTGACCTCAGGAGAAGCTGCCAAAGGGTCACTTCTATCCTGTGTCCTCCTTCCCTGTTGTTATTATAGCAGAGGGGGTTTTCCATCTTCTGGAGGAGAAACCTCTGACTTGCTCTGTCTGACCGTGTCTTGTTTCTTGCCTCTCAAGTGATTATTTTGCTCTCGTGTGTCTCTTCAGGCACCTAACCTGGGCTCAGCTGGTTCAACCTGATGCTTCTCCTGAGCAGTTTCCCAACCCGGCTGCAGTGCCTGGTGCTTCCCAGGGAGCCAGGAGGAGCTGCCGGCTTGCATTCGCTCAGCAAATCCTGGGAAACTGCTCGCAGCCGGGATTTTCCTTCCTGACCTTTCTGTCTCCTCTGAAACATGGGTCCTGCCCATCTTTCTCCAAGTGTGAGTGACCACCTGTGGCATTAGACTGCTTTAAATGGAGAGGAAGTCAGATAGCTGCTTCACAACCTCCTTGAAGATGTTCCCATTTCTCCAGAGCAGCAAGCAAGGTTTCGACATTCTGGCACTTTCCTGCATCAGAGAGGGCTCAGAGACCTGTGGGTCCTTTCCACCAGCCAGAAGGTCTTCACCTGAGCCCCAAAGTTGCAAAAATCACAAGCAATTGCTGATAAGCCGATCTGTAGCTTGTAGCAGTTTCCTAATCTGCAGGCAACCACGCATGTGTGCATCTCGCCTGGGTTACAAGCTGTCCAGGGCTCCAAGCGATGCTTGTAAACTCCATGAGCCCTGAAGTGATGGGCTCTGTGGAGTTAATGCTTCAGCCCTGTTAGCACAGGAGTGGGTTCGCTCCCCGAATCCCCAGAGGAGGGAGCAAATCCAGCGAGGCAGCGCTGGAGGAGTTTCCAAGTTCCGTAACTTCAGGACGGAGGCGCGCAGGTAGATTATAAATAGTGGGGTAGCTTGTAAACTCTATGAGCCCTGAAATGAGGGGCTCCAGTGAGTATTAAGTTCTGCAGCTTTTACATCCGTGAGCCTTGCAAGGGAAGATTCCCATGGGTTCCAGGTTTTCTATGTTTCTCCCACAGCCGTAACCCCAGGAAGGATGGAGAGGATGGATAACCGTGGGGTCTGGATGCTGCCGTCGTGTTTTGATGCTTAGACATATTGTGATGCTCAGAAGTATTCCTGCTGCACTTTCTCCATCCTGCAGCACGCGTTGGCTGCTGTAACCCAGTAAAGGCTCTTTGGTGCCTCCATTGACCAGAATGGAAACCTTCAAGTCTTGAATCCCAGAGGAGCACTGGCAGGCTGTGCTGTGCTGGAGCTTTATAGCTCATCGCTGGGTGAGTGGTTCAGCTCCTGGAAAAGCTCGACTCAACTTGTAACCTCCATGGAGTTTACAAACTCCACAGCCAATGAAACCGTGCAGGTTCCTCTTCCATGGAGCTTGTCATCCTGACGTGGACCGTGCATCCTGACACTCCAGCTGACGGCTCAGGTGGAGCGGGCTGGGGAAAGCAGAGTGACTGTGGCTGGGACAAGAGGGTGGCTGAATTTAGAGGTCGGGGGGCTTGAGGGGGACTCCTCAGATCGATTTAGGCTCTGAACAGAAGAGCCTGAAACACAGTCAGATAGAACGGCAAACTTTATGCCACAAAAATGCATCTTCAATTGCATGTGGTTGCTTTAATGCTCACACGGTTCTAGTTTTACATGCCGATCCCTTTGATAGCAAACATTTTAATAGACAGAGAACATATGGGAAAAATCATACCAAATCAGATGATAGATATTATTTAATCTGGGCAGGCAAGCCCGTTCGAAAGGGACAAGGAAATTTTCATTCCAGAGGGGTTATAGGACAGCCCTTGAGGCTGGGGAGAAGGCGCTCCTGTGTCTGAGCAGAGAGCTGGCATCTCCTGAGGTCTCCTGGGTCTGCCCTGGGGTGAGTGAACTGCTCTCTGCGCCCTGTGTGCCCAGCTAGAAAATGGAAACTTTGCCAGAGGGGGTTTGCAAATCGCTCCTTCAGCGTGGGGCGCCCCGTTAGACCCATATTGTGGGTGTATGTGGAGACGGAGCCAGCTTGGTAGATGCCCTGCGGTCACTTAGTGAAGAAAAAACCCCCAAAGCCTTGGTGTGGCAGACGGAGGGAGGCTTCGAGCTGGAGAGGGACTGACATAAAATCAGCCACTGAAGCTTTTTGGGGAGGTGGATATGTGTTTTGAATTCAAGAAAGCAATCAAGCAGCACAGCTTGGAAATCTCTATCCATCCTGGACAGGAGACTGCAGGCTACCTGGACCCAGGGGAACGTTGCCGTTCAGTAATGCTCTAATTATTAACAGGAAATTTTGTGCTCCTGCGAAGTAAACACTGTGGGAGTAACACTTCAGCCCCCGTTTGACTTTTACCAGCCTCAGAAAAGGAGGGGGGAGAGAGGGTGTAGAAATGGCCCTGACTGTAATGAAGCCAGCAGCTGCAGGGCAGCATTTATGGTGATGAGATGCAGGTTTGTGCAGCCCGAGCCCCACACGGGGCTTTGGCATTGCCCCCTCCTCTCCCCCTTTGCCTTCCCGTATTTGAGGGCTGGTATCCTGCCCCCCGGCAGCCCCCCGGCAGCGAGGCGGGCTGCTGGAGGCCCTGACAGGGAGCGATACGGCATCAGGGGACACCTCCGTCTGTCCCCACGCTTCCCTTGGCACCCAGCCCTTAGCAGTCGTTTAAATTAGAGCTGTCCCAGGGTAGCTCCAAATGCTTTAGCCTGGGCTTCCTTGGATCCCACCTTCATCCTCAGCGGAGGGGGAAGTGCGGAGATATTTGTCCTATTTTTGCTCCAACCAGCAGACAATCAGAAAACAGAAAAGTCGGCAGCAGGCGACGGGTGTGATGAACAGCTCCGCGTTAATGTGTTTTAAGAGAATCGTTTCTGTATTACTCACCTGGGTACCCAGCACGATCCAAATTGAGATGTCGAGATGCGATTGCAGCAGACCTTTTAATTGGGTGCAGTTTTATCTGTCGTCTGCAATCTGCCCTGCTTCCCGTCGGAGTGCCGGTCTTAGGAAGGTGAGCGCTAACGGCAAATATACAGGAGTCGTCCCTAATTATTTTAGCAGTAGGAAGGAACTTTACGGCTGCCCGAGGTGCAGCCCCGGGAGCGAGCAGCTGCGGGAGCGCGGTGCCCTGCTCAGTAGCTGGGTTTGTATTTTAGTAGCGAAGCAAAGCAGGTTTAAATGAGCATTGACATGACTTTGACATTTTTATATTGTGGGTTATTTTATGAACTTATCCAGCAAATGCAGCGATGCACTCTGCAAACAGGGACCACAACGCTGGAGGACCGGGGTGTTACTCCTTCTCTTGTCAGCATGCCCTACATCAAGCGGGACCAAACCTCTCGAACCGAGCGGCATGGTTAGCCTCCGAATGTGTTTCGCGACACTGATGAATGCTTCTTTCTGCACTGTTTTAAAATCTCCTTTTCTGTCAACTCCCAAGGCGGCCAGAAAACAGATGCGCTCGTAGCCCCGCTAATAAGCCGCGGAGCAGAAGGAGCAGCCGCTGGCTGGGGCAGAGGGATGCTGGGGGAGCTGGGGCAGCAGTCGGGCTCTCTACCTAAAAAATGTCCCAGGCAGAAATACTCCATAGTTACTCTCAGAAAAGAAAAAAAAAAAAAAAAACAATTTCCTGCCTTTATTATTATTCTTTCAAACTTGGCTGTAGAGAGGTGTGTGGGGCTCACGCTGGCAGTGGGGAGCGCAAAGGGCGGGGGTGTTAAAGTTCCTCTGCCTTGTGCATCATTCCCAAATTGCATCAAGAGGAGCCCGGGAGCTCCCCAGTGCCTTGCTCCAGCAGGGGTGGCTGCATCGCTGCCTCCGGCTGTGGGCATCCCAGGGATGGATGGAGCACCAGGATGCGGGAGCCAGCCAGGCTGAGCACCCTCAAGCTGATTTGTCCATCCAGCTACAGAAAGGCTCAAAAAATCCATGCCCAGGGGACCATAAATAGGGTCTGACACCTTTTCGCCTCTACCCGGCAGAAGTGCCAGCCCCTCGTGAGCAGAGTGTTCTTTGTTTCTCCACAGGTGGATCCGAGGGGAACACTTCAAGTACAAATTCAGCCAACCCGGGGGAAAGCACGCCAGAGAGGGGAAGTGGTGGATTCGGAAGAGGATCGGCCCTTACTTCCCCCCTGTCAACCTCCAGGGCCTGAAGAAGTTTTATGAAGACAGGAACTGGCCGTACCCAGTGCGAGACTGATGGAGGAGGGTGAACAAGGTCGAGAGGGACCGGCTGGGGAAGAGGGAGAGCAGTCAGCTCCCTTACAAACTACATGTCTTGCCTTTCTCTGTATTTTTTATCCATATCCTTGTTTACACATATTTCACGGAAGGTTCCAGCCAACCTGTCCTGTTGTGGTCTGTTTTTTCTCATCTTTCTGTTTCTTTCTGTTCATCCTTCTCACCACGGCCTTGCCTGATGATCGATTTCTTTTGCCAGGCTGCTCCCTTCGGAAATCCTCAGCTCTAGAGTTTGAGAAAAAGGTGAACAAATACTGTGATTAGTTTTGGGGAGGTGTTGGTGTTGCTTTCCCTGACCCATTGCATTGTGTGATGGCTGCAGAGGCGCAAGGTGAGATTTCGGGGTGGTCTTCTGCCTCGGCCAGTGCTCACAGGTTCACTGGAGGCCGGCATCGGGCAAAGCAGCCAGGTCTTGCTCTGCAGCTGCCTCATGCAGAGCTGATGCTGGCCCGGCACAGGGCACCGCTCCTCCATCCCATCCCATCCCATCCCATCCCATCCCATCCCATCCCATCCCATCCCATCCCATCCCATCCCATCCCATCCCCACGTGCACTGCACCACCAGCACTGAGCCATCAAAGCTGCTTTATTCCCAACATAGCTGTCCCCACGGTGCCCTTGCTGTCACCCTGGGAAGGGCCCGGTCGCCACCTTCTCACCGCAGGTTAATGATGGGGCTGAGCTACGCGTCCTGCCCGCCAGGCATGGTCCGAGTGTCCCGCAGTTCATCTCCGGGGCAGCACGGCAAGCTGGGACTGGGCAGTGCCCCCAGCCTGGGGAAAACACCCTGGGACCTCACCCTGAATTTCCCCTGTCCCTCCAGTTTGCTTTGGAGCCTCTCCTCATCTCGGTCTTTGTTTAAAATCACTCCGAATTGTCCCACCGCTTGATGAGCCCCAAATCACGGTGATGGGAGGGGAGTGAGAGCAAGGACGGTGTGTGACACAGCCAGCAACTGGCCAGGGTAGTTTATAATAATCAATTGCTTGTTAGCACATTCTGCTGCACGCGTTTCTTCTTGCAGAGGTAAAAAAAAGATCAAAGCAACCTGTGTAATGCATAAACCCCCGTTGTATCAGGGCTCGCCTGCAGAAAGCCGCAGGTTTACTGAGAAACCCGAAATAGCTCCTTGCTGGAGCTGCCGTGTGGGCTTGGTGACTCAGCCCCGAGGACAAGCACAGCCCTGTGCGGCTGCCCTGTGCCATGTCCCAGCGCTGCCCATGCTCGTGGGTCGCCCGGGCGGCAGCGGCCGGGTTGGAAAGGCGGCCGGAGTCAACAAGTCTGCCGCCAGCCCCACCACCTTTAAACAGGTCTTGTTTTAACGGGCCCTGGCCTGGCAGCACAGACGCACGGGGCTGCGCCTTCCTGTTTGCTTAACCTGGGATTTTTATAACTGGTGCTTTTTGTCAGCAGCCCCGGGGCTGAAATCCGCCTGTTTGGGGAGCTGGCGGAGTTTGGTGCCGGGGTCGTCTGACCGGCTGGTGTTCAGGAGGAGCCCAGCATCCCACGGGCACAGTCCAGCGCTGCCGGCCATCCACGCGCCCAAGCAGGAGAGAGCAGGGAGAAGCACGGAAAAGGGCTCGCCAGCCTTTTCCCCCTGGGTTTGTGCTCTGACATTCACCTTGGCTCCCCGGGGAGGAATTCCAGTGGCTGGAAAGCTTACAATAAAGCTTTCACCCTTCCAGAGCAAATTCAGCCCAAGCCACGTGCACGGGGAGAAGCGTCGCCGTGTGCCAGGCTCTGAAGCGGCTCGGTGCTCAGGGCACAGCCGTCCTCCCCAGTGGCCACCAACCTGGTGGGGACCAGTGGGCACCGTGGGAGGCAGAGGCGGTGGCCACGTCTCTGTCCCCATCCCCAGGGCTCATCCCTCTGAGCCCGTCCCCTCCCACGCGAGGTGTGCCGAAAGCAGCCAAATGTGGTTTTGAAAGAAAAACGGGTCCAAACTGGGAAGAGCAAACCAGCAGGTAACTCTGGCGCTGGTGTGGGGCAGCGCGGGCTGTGGATGCGGGCACAGAAATGCCATTTCACGCATATCTTCCCCCTTTTTGACTGCGCGTACCGAATGGGCACCACCGGGAGTGTGTATTTATGGAAAGGGATTAAAGCAAACAAGCTCTTGCATAACCAGAGGGAGGTACGCTCATTTTTTATTTTTTCTAAAAGTGTTAAAAAGGGGAAATGGCAGCAGCCCCGGGAGGGCAGCCCAGCCCTGGGTGCAGTCCCCAGGTGCCCGCCCTGATGTGGTTCACCGGGGACATGCCAGCTCCCACGGGGATGAGGTGACAGGCAGTAAATAAGGTGCGTCCTGGGTGTCGTGGCACTTATTTGCATTTGAGGGAGTGCCTGGTGTCGTGTCTGCGCATCTGACCGCTGCCCCAGTGCGCCCAGCACATCTCCCTTCCTTCGTGGCATTGCAGGGTGCGTTTGCACGGCGCCTCCCGCTTGGTTTGTGGTTACTTTGTGGCTGCTCCATCCCGGGCAGATCCCACTTGATGTGGCTGGAGGGAGCGGGAGGACCCTGGGGTGGTCTCCTGCCCGGGAGCTGGGAGGCTCGGAGGTCCTGTAGCACCGGGGGTGCAGGCTCTGCGGGGTGCCGGGAGGTGCCCGGCTTTGCCAGGGAGGAGCCAGCGGGCAGGGAGCGATGGCTGGCAGTTGGCACCCGGGAAAGCCGTGACAGCGGCGGAGGTGCGGAGCCCGTGGCTTGGAGCCGCCGCGCGTCTGTAAGATGTTAACACTCTTGGCCGGGGACCGGGAAAGTCCTAAACGTTACCCGGTCTTCTTCGAACCAAGACGAATGGTTTAATTGCGGGGCTTGGAGCAACGTATAGGGTGCTCCAAATTGTAAATAACGTTTATGACTCAATTGTGTTTTCCTAAATATTTGCCATAGTTGGAAACCAATGCTCTTCTGCGAACAATGGAAGAACATTTTGTTCCGATTACCGTGCGGAGAGACGAGGGCAAACGCTGTGATCCTGCATCTCTCTCCCATTATCGTCCTTCCTGGCTTGGCCGACCCGCCGAGGGGCCGGGGACGACGGAGGCCAGGTTGTGTCCCTCGGGATCGGCGTAGTTCAGGGGTGGGGGATCATGTCTCCGTGGGTATGGGAGATAACAGTGTGGGTTCGCACTGAGCATCTCCGTCAACGTGAGCTCAGGTGCTGCCTGCGCGTACCTCTTTGCTAGATGTTATTTTAGGCATTTTATTTATTTTTCAATTTTCTTCTCCCACGGCTGAAATTGAGCCCTGGAGTTGGATGCACAGAGCAAGGCTGGACCCTGTCCCATCACCCTGTCCCACCTTGGGCAGCCGCCGGCAGTCGGGCACTTCGGCAGGATTTTTTCGGGAGGTGAGTTGGCCAAGAACAGCACGTGGTGTCCGTGTGCTCTCTGGCTTGATGGGATTATGGAGCCTGCCATGAAAAGGCACTTTTCACCTTCCCAGCACCCGGGACAGCCTGTGCCCCGCTGTCCCTTGCCACCAGCGCCATCCCTGACCACGCGGGACCCTGCTCCTGGGCAGGGACTTGCTGCAACAAAAGCCATTAAGGATCCCACCTCGGCGGCTGCACCTATCCCTCTGCTGGGGGTCCCTGCCTTGGGATCCTCCAGGCAAAGCCGGGGCATTTTAAGTGGCTGTTAAAAGCGACTCTGCCCCGCAGCCGCGCTGTCTGCTCCCCATCCCCGTCCGTCCTTCGGCTCTAATGCGAACAAGCTGGGGCGGGCGGGCAGCACCACCCGGCTCCGTGGGTGCCGGGAGCTGGCGGCTTTGATAACAGTACGATAACACCATGAGGGTGCCCCACTGCGTGGGTGACGGGTGACGGACGTCCCCCGGGCATCCCTCGCGGGCTGGTCACCAGCAGCCAATGGTGCTGGCCTCCCCCCTCCCCAATTTAATTAATTTCTTTCGGTTTCCAACCTCTGGGTCAGGGATAATGGAACCCAGACCGGCATTTCCATTCCTGTTTGCTGCGCGTTGTGCTTGTTAAGCTTTTTTTTTTTAACTTTTCTTTTTTTTCTTTTTTTTTTTTTTTTTTTAAATCAAAAATTCTCGCTCTGCTCCAGAGCACTGGCTGGAAGATAATACACATTCAAAGGCAGCGAGGAAGGTGCATGCAGGGGATTAAATTAGAAACGTTTCCCTGGGACAAAATTTTGAAAAAGAAAAGAAACAATTATTTAGAGGGGCTGAGGAAATCGGAACCACATTGTATTATCTGTTGACTAGAAGTTTTCTTGCAGAGATCTTTTTTTTTTAACCCTGAGCTATGCACTGGATGTAAAACTTCGTGGCGTTCCCAAGTCAGCGCACCGTAAATCCATTTGAAAGATAACTCTGTCTGAGCTCTGCTCCTGCCAAGCTCCTCTTCCTCAGATGTCTTTGAAGACGGGAGGGGGACACCCACCAAGCACCCGGCGGAGAGGATTAGGGTCCCGACAGAAACTCCACCGCCTCTCGGGCGCAGGGTTTGGGTCCGTCAGTCAAAGCAACGACCAGCTGAACCCCTCCCTGGGACAACTCTCTTCTCTTAGCTGTGTTTTCCCAGCTCATCCCCTGATCCAGAGCCGGATCTAATCCCGCTCCTTCCTACTGTTTCTCTGTGAGGTCCAACTATGTCCCAGAGCCACTAGTGCCGAGGAGGGAAGGACACGGCTGGGGTGCTCGCCCCATGTGAGCCCTGGGCAGCTCAGGCTCCCACCGCAGCCAGGGGACATTGTCAGGTCAAAAATAAGCAGCTTGATTTTTTATTTTCTTTTCCTAGGTGAAAGTTACTGACCCTTCGGGTATTATGAATACAGCTTCTGCAAGCTGTGCTCCCCTGTCCCTGTGCGTGGCCGTCGGTGGCTCTGCTGTGGCACTGGGTGCTCCCCAGTGCTCAGTGCGGGCCAGCAGCCGGCTTTCCTCAAGAGCATCACCCACAAAATCTCGGGTGGGGAGGATGTAGCCAGGAGAAGCCCCCACGTGCACACAAATTAATTGACACCTTTCCTCCCCCACTCCTGGGCAGGGTCCCCGCGGGGAATCGGTGATGCCGGGGGGAGCGGAGCCGCAGGGAGCCCCCGCCGAGAGTGCTTTGGTGTTTGCGTGGTGGCGTCGTTCAGCCCCTCCAAATGCGTTCTGCACGTGTTCGCTGGGGACGGCCGGGGCTCGGGGCACACTGCCTTCCTCCCTGCTGAAAGCCGGGCGCATCGCTGCATTCAGTACTCGCTCGGCGATGGCCCTCGGCAGAGACCCTCGAACCCTCCCGCTTGGAAAAGTGCCCTCCGCTCCCTGCCCGCTCCTTGTCCCAGCACTGGGGCTGTTTATCCGAGATGGACGTGATTGAACCTCTGTGGGTTTAGGAAGGTCCCTGCTGCCATCCTGGGTGGGGGGAGCGTTTTCATCCTGGAGAGGAAAGGCTGGAGTGGCCCCTACGCGTCCTTCTGGGGCGAGGAATCACAGGCTCGAGGATGCTCCTGTTTAACCTGCGCTGAAGGTCGAGCTCCTGTCCCTGCACGTGGTGGGGACACACTGGGCAGGGGACCACGCTGGACGCTTGCACCCTGGGCCCTGCCCTGCTGGCAGCTGAGTCTCCCTTCACAGATGACCAAACACTACAGGTTCGATTCCCTGCACATCCAAACCCCAGCGCACCCGGGAGCTCTGGGGACCGTCCCACGGGGCAGGTTGTCCCCTCCAGCTTTGCTTTGTGTTGCCGTAGCGGTTTCCTCGCTTGTGTTTTATTTTTCCTGACATCATTTTGGGCTTGTTTTTTTTCTTTGCTTTCCACACCTGCAGCCCCCCGACCCGCTGCCAGGTCCCGGGGGCACCCCCTCTGCCGCACACCCGAAGCTGGGGCTTCCCCAGGCGAGTCCTGGGGGCGACCACCACCACGGTGGGCACCGGCCCGGTGATGCCAGCTGGCAGCAGGTCCGGGCTGCAGGATTGGACCGGCTTTTTTTTCCTTTTTGCCAAGATTACTGCGTTTTGAAAGCATGAGACCCCCTAGCAAGCACAGCTGGGTTTGTATTTCCCCACGTTGGCCACTGCGGCAGGGTCGGATCCCACAGCCTTGGCCGAGCTCATCTGGGCTGTTCTTCCCCTGGAAAAAGGAAGCCTCCCTGGGCTTTATTTTTTTTTTAATACCGCGTATAAATGTCTATTCCTGTTGTTGCTGCGGGGGAACACAAAGTGAATATATATTAGCAGATGGATTTTAGCTCATCTCTCATACACAGGGAATGGCTAAATTGATCCGTGCTTCCATCATTTGGGAAGACCCAGCAGCGTGGCTTTCGGAGTGAACTGGAAGGGACGATGCTCATGTCAAGAAGATGTGGGAGGCTGGATGAGACCCTCCAGGGGTCCCCGGTGGGGCTGGGTTCTTTGGTTACTTTATTATCCTGGCTGCCCTGTGAGGCTTTGGCTCAAACTTCATTGAATATAAAGTTGCAAGGGCTTTTGAGGTTTTACAGATCATCTACCTGTCCCAAGCCCTCCAGGAGAGCCGTCTTCTGGTGGTGAGATGGAAACCTGTGCTGTGTGTTAGTGTGCAGCGTGTTTATTCTCCCGCAGGCGTTTCAGATTCAGCTGGAAAATCTTTAATGATGGATTTATATTAGGAAGTCCTGTTTTCCCATGAGGGTTTATTTCTGCTGCAGGAACACAGAGAGGTCCCCGACTCCATCGTCACCACGGTGGTCACTGGGCTCTGGGAGGACATCTGCCCCTCGCCAAACCCCCTGGAACCGACAGCCTTCCTTTAAAAAAGCCTCTAGGGCTGGTGTAAAAACCCTAAGATTTGGGGGAAAAAGTCATTCCTTCCATTTGATGTTTTTGAGATCCATCCAGGTTGTATTTTCAAACCTTTCTCTGGATAAAAGCATGGATTTGGTGCGTGTTTTGGGAGCGTGGCCCCTGCAGTGGGGTCGCTGGTGAGGAGCTGCCGGAGAACGTGAGCTTGCGCCTCTGCGAGGTCCTTGTGCGGGGCTCATGGGGCTCCTGGTATTATCCATACCAGCAGCTACAATGCACCAACCCAGAGATTTCCTTATTCCTGGATCATTTCTAAACTGTAGTTATTTGTTTTCAAGTAGCCAGCCTTCAGCCTGGGAGTTCCCGTAGAAAATACGTGTGTTTGTATGCCTTCCCTGCTCCCAGCTGCTTTTAGAAGCTGGCTTTACTTTAACACATATTAAAGGAAAGAGCTTTTTTCCTTCCCAGTAGATTAAGTTTGGCTAAACAATTCAGTGTGAACTGCTGGGCATGAGGCAGAAACCTGTAGGCTAAATTACCCAGCTGCTATAAGTTTAGACCAGCATGGGATGAATTTCAGGATTGTATATTAGTTTTCATTTAATCTGATTATTCTGGGCTGGAGTTCCTGGAGGGTCTTCAGGTTATTGTCAGTCAAAAGAATCTTTAAGAGCTTCCATTTGCACTAAACTTTTCCCATTAGAAGTCTATTTTCATTATGGATCAATTTTTATTTTAATGAAAAAATGATTCTCCCAACCCCCTGCTTTTTTTTTTCCCCCGGCTGGGGTTAAAACTGGAGCCACAACAGAGTCTTGCCACTCAAAATGCCATTTGCCTCTCTTGCTGAGGCCGTTGGCTTGCTCGAAAGAGCTTGGGCAGAGGAGGAGGAGGCAGAAAATGCAGAAAGGCACCTCCTCTGCTCCCAGCGATGCTTCCCGGTACCCGCCTCCTCATCCTCAAACCCTTCCCTCGCTGGGAAAACGCTGTAAGAGGCATGAATCCTGGGGGGGTTTCTAGCTCAAAAGACTCGGAGACTAATGCAGGATTAATTGGTCTTAAAAGCCCGTTACTGCATGCCTGGGAGTCGCGCTGTCAATTCACGGGCTGGCTTCTCTCTGCCACTGACTCTCGGCTTCCAGTTTGGGGAGCCTGGCTGGGATGGGGGCGGGGGGGAGAGCAGCAGGAGCAGACCCCACGAGGGCTGGGAAGGCAGCAAACCCCACGTTTTGTGCTGGCGAGGAGATCCCTGTGGGGTCTGTCCCTTGGGCAGGAGCGACAGCTTTGTGGTATGGGCTGGCTTCAGGCTTCCCCGGCGCTGAGCTGAAGGCACCTCCCTGGGGCATCCATCATCCATCCCCCCTCATCCCGCTGCTGCAGGCGGGATGGAGAAGGGACGAGAACCCGCCCCAGGGCTGTGGTAAGGAAAAAACAGTACAGAGACGTCCAGAAATAAACCCCAAACTCATGTTCTTTATTGATGCAGGATTTTACATTGGATGTGCTGGCCTAAACCTTCTGGAGTCCACGTGCCCTCCCTGCTGCTCCGGTAGGCGATCCCAGCGCTGACCCATTGGGGGACCAGGACCATGCCAGCCCAGTGCAAGGCTCTGCAGGGACATCCCGGTACCTTGTCGCTGCCTCAAATCCTCAGTTTGCTCAGGTTTTGCACGTAGGCAGGTGAGGAGGAAGGAGCTGAGCTGCGGCGCCGAATCGTCCCTGTGCGAGTTGTGCCCCGGCCGTGATGCCGGGCACCGTGTGGCTCCCCCGCGACGGCATCGGGATTCTCCATCCTGCTCTGCCGCCTCCTTCCCGCAGCGAGACGGTGATCAGGACGAGCCCTTGCCTTCAATTTTCCGCAGTCCGTGGGATTTTGGCATGCCCTCCATGTCACCAAAACGCCAGGTTTCCCCCCCTTTCCCCCGGTACAGGCTGGGAGCCTGCTTCCTCCGCGGTAGCAGCTCCGGATAAGATTGCACGTTTTCGAGCTTTTCCCTGTGTGTGCCTGTTGCTGGGACAATTATACTAAAATCACACCACCTGCAAGCGGTTAGTTAGAATAATAAATAAGTGATAGATTATCAAATAAAGCGTTGGCTTCACATGAGGTCATCCTAGCACCGTGTCGCGGGTCTCGGGGGGGCTTGCAGGCTGCTTTCCTGCCCCTGATGGGCTAAATAGCTCTTGTATCAGTCAATAAAAAAAGTTGTAGAGATTAAAGAATCAATTAGGTATTAGCCAAAGGGGCAAAAGCGTAACCCAAACATGCTGATAAAATCCAGTAGGTGATTATGGGAATGGTTCTTATTTCATCTTACTTTTGAAAGGAATAATTGCTCGTTATAGAGCATGGAGGGACCTGGACTGGATACTTTTCCAGCTTTATAGAGGAGGAAATTCCAGCGTTCGGCTGACAAACGCAGAGGCACGCCGCGCTTTAGGGCCGAATGGGTATTTTTTGATTCTTACTTTGAGGAGCATCATTTTGTCCTAGGAAAATTGGCCAGAAGAGCTTGGTCGGTTATTTGGTGGCCCAGGGCACCTTGCCCGTGGTGGGGGTGAGGAAGGATGCTCTCGGAGGAAGCGAGAGGGATGGGACTGAACATCGGCGCCTGGGTATTTTGGAGCCCCGACACTCTGCTGCTTAGCACGCAAACATTGATTAACCAAGTAAAATCCGATCAGCTGAAAAAGCATTTAGGGATGTATATTTTTAGAGTGTTTTTTTTCCAGTATTTACCATACAGCCTTCCGTTTTCCAGGAACACACATCTGCAGCGCCGGCCCCAGCCCGGGCTGGCAGCTCGCGGTGGGGAATGGGGCTGCGCAACGTCACGTTCTGCTAATTCATGCGAACGTTTATTAAGTGTTAGTCTAGTGCAAAACCTTACCTCATTTTGGGCCAAAAATAGGGAGTACCTGTGCCAGGGGGTGGCTCCTGGGGAAAGAGCGACCTGAGCATCCCACCCGGCATCCCCAGCGCTCGTGGGCTGCTCCAGGGATGCGGCAGCTCCGGAAACCCTGCGGATGAGCCGGGGGATGAGCAGCAGGAGGGGTCACTCTGGTTTAGCCTATGTGTTTTTGCAGGACGGGGCATTCGCCAGATCATTTTCCAGGGAGGAAAGCTCAAATGAATTACCGCTTTTTTTTCCCCCCCTCATATTAATATGAAATGTTGGGTTTTACAAGGGGAAAAAAGCATGGATTGAATCTTTTCAACTCATTTCTGTTTGGAGCTGTTTCTCAAGGGGAAGCACAATGCTTTGGAATGGACTCTTAAGTCGTTTCCACCCCACAAGAAGCACTGGCTCTTCACTGCTCCTGTCCCAAGCAAACATCCATGTTGGGATGGAGCAGCTCCCAGGAAGGGCTGCTCTGTTGGTGCGCTCATTCCCTTTCCTGCTTAAAAGGGGGAGATTTACAAGCCAAAAAAGCAAAAAGTGAGCCACGCTGCAGGCGCTCTGAGCCTGGGGGTACTTCGGAGGTGGCACGAGGACGTTGTGCCACGGGGACATCATCCGCCAGCGTCCCCTTTGCTGGAGCCTGGCCGGGTCCTGCTGCCTGCGCTTCTCCCAGCCACGCTGCCAGCCGCCCGGCCCTGCCTGCCTGGATGCTTATATATCCTTCACAAAGCATTATTTTTAATGGCGTGTATATAAAGCGCGCGCACAGTGCACATCGCCGCCGGGCTGGCAGCACCTCTCAGCCCGGGGTCGGGAACGAGCTGTTTATTGCCCTGTGCCCTCACCGCGCCGCTCCCCGCGTACGTGCGCGGGCGGGGGAGACGGGGAATTTGTTTTTTCCCTTTGGGTTTTGGTTTTTTTTTTTTTTCCCTTTTCACAGGTCGTATACCAGCGGGCCGGGCCGGGCCGGGGCTGCGGGCAGGTTGCCTTGTGCGGGTTTGTTTGAGGAACGTTGGAGAGTTTATCCCAGCTGGGCCGGGGAGGTGTTTGCTGCCCGCCGGGGGCAGAGGGGCACCATGGCTCAGGCATCGCCTGGCCTCTGACTCTCCACGTACACAAAAAAAAAAAACCAGAACCAAAAATAGAAGCCCAAGGGCTAGCTGCCCAGCCGGCGTAACAGCTCTTGCAAAAGCTAATTTTGCCCGGCTAACGATGGATGGCGGCGGCACTGGGAGGGGAAGAAACGCTGGTGCCGCGGCAGGGAGTTGGGTTTCAAGTGCAGGGGAAAAAAGAGCCCGATCCTCGCTCGGGGGCTACGCGCCGCTAATCCCCTGTTTATTCTCCGTCTAGCCCAGCCGCCCACGCTCTCCTAAGCTTTTGTTCATTAACAAGGTCCAGGGTAAAAAGATACCTCTGCGGCAGCTGTCTGCAGTGCCAGCAGGAGCGGTTGGTGTCGGCACGGCCGCGTCCTCCTCCGGCCCCACAATGCGAACTCCATCCTCCCACGGCAGCTCCGGCTTCGCGGGGTTTGGGCCCCTTCGGGGTTATTTCAGCTGAGGATCACGGCGCAGCCCTGCTCCTCGTCAATTCCGATAAAGGTTATATGCTTTTAAGAAAGTGGCAACAACAAGGAGGGACCGGAGTTGTGTCTGCGGGGCGAGCTCTGGCAGCCCACGGAAGGCTCCAGCCCGGGGTGCGTTAACCCCACCGGTACGGCATGAGCAACCCCGCGTGCTGGCCCAGGGCTCGTACGTTTAATTGGCAAATTAATCTTTGTCTCCTGGGCCAAATTCCAGAGCCAGCTGCTGCCCTGAAGTGATGGAAAGTGGAGTGTCAGTGGGAAAGGGGGATCTCCACGCTCCAGGTTATAGATCCAGTTTTGCTCACAATGAAGTGTTGAAAGAGGCAAATCCCTTGTAGATAAAATTACAATAATTATTAGTAGCAATTTACCGCTAATCATTAATTGTTAATAATAATGCAAGTGCTGAGACACTAAGGCAGATAAATGTATTTTGGAAACAAAAGGCCAATCTGTAAGGCTAGGTAGAATTGTTCTATCTCCTGGAATAAAGTAATTTTATACAGGCTAAGAAGGCTTGGCAAAACTTTAAACAAATTAAAAGGTGGCTGAATTTATATGACTTCCATCTCTGAGATGATCTTGTCTGTCCCTAAACAGAGGGGAGACGCTGCCTGTACCTACAGTGGTTGCAGCACCACTCATGTACAGCCGTTGTTGGAGCCACATCCATCCCTGCCTGCGAGGGAGCGCAGCAGGAGCCCGGCTCTGCCCCTTGAGCAGGACCCGGAGCCAAGAACCCACACCAGAAAAGTCACAAGTTGAGCCAGAAGACAAGGATGAGACGTTGTGCTTCTCCCCGTCTCCAGGAAGGCCTTCAGCTCTTTTGGGAATGACCACACCGCATTGACAACCCTTGCCCCGAGAACCCTCTGCCGATCCCAGTGCTCGCCCAGCCGGAGACTTTGCCGAAGCCGGAGCCAACCGCGGCGAAGCCGGACGTGCCGGTGGCAGGGCGAGCAGCGGGTGGTTTGGTCGGCTCCTTGAGACATCCCAGCATCCCTTCCCGCTCCTTCCTTTTCTCTAATTAATTGCAATTTCTGTCCCTTTGTGGCTGCGGAGGGGCGAGCGGGGAGCGTGCAGCTGTGGGCTCGGCGGCGGAGCAGCCATCTGCAGCGCCCGCCCGGGAAAAAAGCCTCGCAGCTGCGTGCGCCTGGTACCGGCGGTACCCGGACGAGGTCATTCATCACCAGGAGCCCGGGCAAAGAAGCTTGGCAGGGAAAAGGAGGACGGCAACCACAGGAGGCAAATCTTAAAAATACTCTGCGACAGCGGGTGTTGTATCTGCAGCCCCGGAGGTTGTTTCCTCTTGCTGTTATAGAAGGGCAGGATGCGTCCGTTGTGTCCCAAGTGGGATGGAGGTGCATCAACGCACCACCATCGAGCTGGTCCTGCCCGTCAGCGGGAGGAATGAGCCAAGCCCTGGAGCCAGCTCTGCCCTGAGAGGTGGGAGCGGGAGGTGGCAAGAGCACCCCTTCCCAAGAAGCACGGCAAGGGGGTACGAGCGTTTAAATGAACAATCCAGCACGTTGGGTTACGTTGGGTGGTGATGGAGGGTGCCTTTCTTGGTGCTCTCAGGGTGGCCCTTCCTTACCATCTTTCCCTGGTCTGTTGAGCCGTCTATGCTAACGGCAAATGGCAGGAGAGAGCAAAATGTGTGAGTTGAGCCCTATGGGTACTTATGGGCCTCCAACTCCACTGGCTCTGGGTATGTGAAATGCTGCTGAAGGCTCTGACCCACCTTCCCAGTTTTCTCTCCTGCAGCAACTGAAGGTCCCCGCCGTGGGTACCACAGCAGCATGGATGGCCTCGGAGTGAGGACACAGTGATGGGCCGAGGTCCCTGGGCTAGGGACTTCATATTTGCCACCCCTGACCTGGTCCACCTCCCCATTCATCACTCGATCTAGCAGAGGGAACCATCAGACACCCAACAGTGATGTCCACAGCAAGCTCTGACGTTGCCTCTGGTCTCTCTTCTTTGTCCCCAGTTCACCAAAGAAGAGAGCGGATATCGAGAGCTGCATGAGGAACAAGGGTCACCAAAACCCCACCTGCAGGTCCCTGGACACAGATGCCACCACCAGACCTGTCAGTGGAGATGGCTTTGCTCCTGCAAGATGGGACGTGGTCGTCTTCCCGTCAGAAAGAGGTGAGAGCCGGGGAGTGCGGCTGCTCGGGATGGCCCGGTGGGGGACAGGGGACAGGGGTGCCCACGCGGAGCAACACGACTCGGTCCAATGATGTGTATCCAAACTGTTTTTCTCTCTGTGGGATGCCCTGTCTTTCCTGTTTACTTGTTATTCTGGAAATAGAACAATAAATAATTTATCGCCGATCGGTTGGCGCGCGTCCGACCTGTCAGTTAAGTTGATTTTAACTGGCCAAGTGTCAGGGCAAAAGGCCAGGAATGCTGTGCTAGGGAACAGTCAACACCACAATTATAAGATTAACACCTTGTTTAGTGGTCAGATACTGTCAAGTGGTAAAAGATTGCCCCGGTTCGTCTCTATAGAGCATCGCTCACAAACTACCTTATTAAGCAGGATCTTGCTCGCGGTCGGCTCCCTGCACCTGTGTCCTCAGATATTTCCATTCATGGTGGAGAGGAGGCCAACACTCGGCCGGGGCTGCTGGGGGCTGCGCAGCTGCGGGAGCATTATTCCCTCTTACCGTATTTGCATATCAATGAGCCCCTGATTAATATTTAAAGAGCCAGCTGTCCGAGCCACCTATGAAAGAAAAAAAGCTCTGTGAGGTTTTTATTTATTTTTTTTTTTTAAGGGATAACACTTACTGCCCTTTATCAAGTACGCTTCATTTTTACCCCCCCCCCATTCTTTTATTTAAAAAAAAAAAAAAAAAAAATGCCAGGGGAAAAAATATGAAACGCCATTAACGAGTTATCAGTGAATGAGTTGTGCTGCTCTCAATGCTTCTCAGTCCTTTTGTGCCGTAGTTGCAGCTGCATCCAGCAGGTTTTTAGGGGCAGGAGCCCAGCGCCGGTGCCGACGGGCGCCCATGGGAACTGTATCTACGGGCAGCTCGGCGCGAGCGCGAGGCCTGGGAAACGGGCAGCGTCCCCGCGGGCGGGCAGGGCAGGAGCTGCCTCTCCTGCACGGGATGTATTTCCATGCCCCCGGCGTCCCCACGCTCCTGTGGCGGAGCCGTGGCCGGTGCCGATGTCCCGGCGGTCCCCGGGGGGAATGGATACAGCGGCGTTGCGCTCGGCGAGGGATGCTCATGGTGGCCCATCAGTTAACGAGAAGCAAGACACAAAGTAATGTCTCGAGCGGGCTAATCAATTGAAATGCCATCAAAAAACTAAGAATTGGTATTTTCTGTGCCTCCCCAGCACTATTAATTGCCAGGCAGTTTTGTTTCCAGGCTTAAAAAGCTGTCATTTTAATAGACTATTCTCTTGCCATTTTTTTTTTCCTTGAGCATTTGTCAATAATCCTCCAACAGCGGCAGCTTTGTTATCCCAACTAATTGGAGTCAAGTAGGGCTGCGAGAAAAGATTGTTCGCGACGGAGCCCTGGGAAAAACGCAAAAGGATTTTAATTTTCAATAAAATATGCAGATAAGTAGAAATTAACAGTGGGGAACGGGGTCTGGAGCCTGCGTGAATAATGGTGCTGCTCAGACGATGGCGGCTCGAGTGACTTAATGAGGACTCGAGCGGGTCGTTGGCGATGCCGGCGGCTCTGCGGGGCCGGGGGGGTGCAAGGAGCCGCCCCCCGCACCTGCATGGCCGCCCGCGGGAAATTGATGGCGCGGGGCACTTTTTTGTATTTTCATCAATATTTCCCGGGTGCGGGAGGTGAGCAAGCCCTTGATCTGACCCGTCGTGCCCAGCTGCAGCTGGTGGGGAAATATTTCAGGTCACGCTTTGTTATTTTCATATAGAAGTGAGGGAAATTTGGGCGTCCCTTCGCAGTGGGGATGGGATCACTGGGATGCTGCAGTTCTCGTGAGGCCATGTACGGACTCGTCCCCCCTCTGCCTATGCCACTGTCCAGGCCCGAGCCCGGCGGTGACCACTGGATGGGGATTTTGGCCGGGATGCCCTGGGCAGGCACAAGTGTTTCTGCCACGTTCCCCTGCCCATCGCTGCGTTTTGAGCCGGCTGGTGGCAGATGGTCCCTTCTGCTGGTGCAGCCTCCAGAGAGGATCCAGAAAGTTGGGAGCATAAATAAAAATCCCTCCAGCTTCACTGGGTGCTTGGCTGGATTTGCCCAAAAGGCCTCTCCCGGTCCTGCCGCTGGATGCACTGGGTCCGGGGGCAGTCGCGCTGACAGCTGCAGTTTGCAAAGGGGTTTTCAAAAGTGATGGGGTAAAATATTGCCCAGCGAGGGGCTGTTCAACGCTTCCCGCAGCGTAGCCCTTACTGCAGGAATTCGCCCAGGGCTGGGGGTGGGAAGGGCTGTCCCCTGTCCTTGTCTCTGGGCTGCTCACCCTGTTCCTCCATCCCCAGCAGCATCGGGAGGGCAACCATGTGCTGGCGGGGGACCGGGCGCTGCCTGCAGGGTCTCCGCCTTTCCCAGCAAGCCAGAGCACTTTTTAGCAGGATTTTGGACAACTAACGCCTCCCAGCAGCTGTGCCCCATCCCACTGCGATGTGCTGTGCCGCCGGGCACAGACGGGAGGGAACGGCACGAAGCTGCACACGCAACCGCCGAGGAGGTGCGGGCAGTTTCCCGAGGGCAGGATGGAGCCGGCTGAAGCGCTGGGGACCCGCTGGCCCCCAGGCCAGCCCCCCTCCAGCCTGAACAGCCCCGTGGGGAGGAGGACAGCTGAGCCGTCACCTGTTGGAGCTCAGA
Source organism: Chroicocephalus ridibundus (assembly GCF_963924245.1). Classification (NCBI taxonomy): domain Eukaryota; kingdom Metazoa; phylum Chordata; class Aves; order Charadriiformes; family Laridae; genus Chroicocephalus; species Chroicocephalus ridibundus. The sequence continues at coordinate 51,234,002 of NC_086291.1, read as the reverse complement.
CGCCGCAGCTGCGGCCGGCACCACCCGGCTGCTTTGAACCCGCCGGATTAGGCAGAGGAGAGCGCCACGCACGCACTTGTGCTCCGCATGCCAATGCCTTCCTCCCCTTCCTCCTCCTCCTCCTCCTCCTCCTCCTCCCGGCGCTCTGCCGGCCACATGGCCGCAGCCTCCCTGACCTGACATCTCATCAGTTCGGCCACTTCTGCGCCAGCTCCTTGCTGACAGTTTGGGGACAGCCCCGGGGGTGGCAGGTGGCAGAGACCCTTTGGGCCCTGGGGGTGGGAGCCCCATGAGCCGGCGGCTGCTGCCTCCACAGAGCCCTGGGTGGGAGCAGCAGGGATCTGCTGTTGGCTGGACCGGGCACAGCAGTGATGGAGGTGGGAGGACCTCTGGGTGAGAGCCAAAGCACCTTCAGCACTTGGGACACTAGGTTCAGATCTGCTGAGCTTTATCCTTCTTATCCAAAACAGATAAAAACCATAGGAAATCCTGGGTGGGGGGAAAACCCAACATTTTTCTACTTTGGGAAAGCCAGCATCCGCATGTGGACACAGCCCAGCGCACAGCTGCATGGGGTTTTTTCCACTCCATCTTTTCCCATCATATTCCCTACTTCCCACCATAGCCTTCCCAGGATCGGAGCTGGGGTGGTGGGACTTCATTAGCAGGTAGGTGATGGCCCCAGCTCTGCAGATGTCCCCTCTGCGGGGTGGCCGTGGTGGGCTCCTCTTCTGTTGCCTCCCACCTTGTGCAGCCGCTGCATCTCCAGTTGGGGTGCGTTGAGTCCCCCAGTTTGGGTAGGCTGCCCCCAGTTCGGGTACGCGCTGCTCTGCGCTGCTCTCCCTTTCATGGTGACAGTGGAGCGTGGCTCGTGGTGGGCAGCTGGGACACGTGTGAGTGGCACGTGTTGCGGTGATGTCCCCAGCTCAGCAGCGGACAGATGGGGACATTGGGTGGCTGGATTCTCCATTCAACCCGATGGATGGATTCTCCATCCCTCCCTTGCACACATGCCTGACACCTCTCTCCTCCTTCCTCTGTTTTCTCTTGTTTTCCTCAATCCGAAATTCAAACCCACGGACACAGATGCCCCGTTCTGCGGTTTGCCAGCGGCGGCCAAGCTGTCCCTGTGCCCTCGCCCAGCCCAGCACCGCCGCAGGACCAGGACCAAGGCTTGGCCTCGGTCCCTGGGGGTGTGTTTCATGGAGTGCAGGATTTGTCTTCTGCTTTTAAAAGCAGAGAAGGGATTGCTTTGGGTCTGTTGGGTTGGTTTTTTTAAAAAAAAGCACTTTCTCCCCATACTGTACTTTTTAAATTACCCAGTTTCACTATCTGTCCCTGTGCTCATGCTTTTGGTCTATTTAAGAGCAAGAGTGTAACATTAAGGTGATTTATAGCAATCTCTGGAGTGGAAGGGCAGAGACTTGGGTATTTTTTTCCTTTTCCTCAGGTGAAAGAAAACCTCGAATGTTAGCTCACGAGACATTACAACGACTGCTCCGTCAATCCTTGATTTACAAGCTCAAATTTATGAGTTAAAAATTATTATTCCACTCGCATATATTTTTTCCCTTGGCCGTTTTAGTGCTTGTGAAAGGTGAGGGGTTTGACAGCTCCTGGAAACAAAAGCCTTTAATATCTCCCCGAGCAAGGCTCTCCCAGGCAAGAAGAGAGATGCCAAGAGGGTTTTACCTCCCTGCTGCAGATATTAGTCACTCCGGGCCGGTCTTAACCAAACAGAGCAGAAAGTTCGCTTGAGATAAGCCAGGACTAATTAGCAAAGTCCATTCTTGTTGCCTGGAGAGTCCCCTGGGATTATCCTCGGTGGCCGGACCAGCGCTGGGCTGGAAGGCGAGCCAGCTGTGGAGGATGCCCATCACCGCCACCATCCCCCCCCCCAACCCTGACATTTTTGGAGCCCTCCCAAAATTTTTTTGGACACCTCCAGACTCGTTGGCGGGGACGCGAGGGGATGCGCGGTGGTGGCGGATCGCCTTCCTCCCATGTTGCTTTGGGATTATTTTTAATCACTTTGGTGAAGTGTCTTCCCCCCCTTCCTCCATCCCCCCTGTGACACCAGCGTTTTGGGCCTAAACTAAACTGGCAGCAGTCTTTAAAATATAACATGCGTGAAATACCAGGGAGCAAAAAATATCCTCTTTAAAGCATATGTCGCGCAGTGGCTTAGAGAGCCGGGGGATTAAAACCTTCGTGGAGCTCGGGAAATAATGCCAGAGCCCCTGCTGCACTTCATTAAAGTACATTTTTGACGCAGCTTGCCTTATTCAATAACAATTTAGTTGACCAAAAACTGAATCGAAAGGGACAGGCAACTGTGTAGCATTTTGTTGCGTTTTCATTTTCAGCATTTTTTCATGTCAATTTGCCATCTGCTGCCCCAGCGGCTGGAAGGCGGCTGCGCTCTGCCAGGGGCAAGGCTGAGCCCATCTCAAAGCGCTGGAGGGTTTGTCTGTGTGTGCGCCCCCAAAAAATTAGATAGAGTTGGGGTCGGGCTGAGGCTCACCACCATGCCCACCTCCCCATCAGCGTCCCTGCTCAACCCACAGCCACAGACCCCACTCATGGCTCCTAAAATCTTACTCTGGCCACACTTGGATGGGGTGAACGTCTTGGGTTTCCCCTCCATCCCCACCTGTTGGGACTTAACTCCGATGTCCGCGGTCGTGGCAAAGCCCAAATGGCTTCAAAGCCATCAGGGCAGCTCCGTGGCGGGTCCATGGGATGCATGAAGCTTTGCTACCGTGGCCAGCACGGCAGCAGGGTTGACTCTGGTTTCACTGTCCACGAAAATGAAATGTGGGGTTGTAGGCGGTCTGAATGGCAAAGCAGAAAGGAAGAGTTTTGCTGACCTTGGCTGCTTCCCGGGGAAATTTCCATTTTGAGGAAAGAAGGTGTTTTTCTGTTGGGAAACACGCTTGGAAGGAGAAGGAGCAAGGATGCCTTGGTCTGCGCCTTACCCCCAGGAGGGACTGCAGATGGTCCTGGTGTAAATCTGTCACTAAGGACATTCTGCGGTGTGGGGGGCCAATCCCATGGCCTGGGGACGGCGCTACTGACACAGGGAAACTCCAGCAGCTCTGAATGTATTTGTGTTTGATATTTCCAAAACCCTTGAAGGCAGTACTCCATGTTATGGAAAGTTCATTGGGAGAAAGGAGCCAATTTCAGCCTGGAAGGGCATGAAATGGCTGCTCAAATGGTATCTAATTGTTTTCATCTCCTTCCTCCGCCCGCTCCTACAGTCGGGCGGATTTTTCTTCCCACAAATTGGCTCAAAAAGAAAAAAAATTGATCCCAGGTTGAGATTTTTATATTTCAAGTATTTGGGACGTGTTTCTCTTTAGCACAGGGAGAACGTCACAGCCGAGGGCCTGGCTCTGTTTCTTTGATCTTCCCCTCTCCAGCTCAAGTGGCTTAAAGATGGCACGACCAGGCAGGGTGGCAGGAGGCACCGTGCGGTGGGGGGACGGGGAATGGGGGGAGATTCCCAGCATTTCTCCTTTGCCTGAGTCCATACGGGGCTAACCTGCCTCAGGGTGCATGTTTCAGGGGCAGAGGCCCTTCTGTGACCCCCAGTCCGCCTGCCCACGGGTAGACCAGGTGGCGCACTCTGTGCTACCCACCTCCTTCAAGGTGGCCACAGCAGTGCGAGGAAGAGCAAGCACCAAGGGCTGTTAAACACGCAGAGATCTTCTCCAGCTTGGGGCATCTCTGACAATGTCTTTCCCTCCAGTGGTATCTGTCCATCAAAGACAAGACCCCCTGGGCCAGAGGGATGCTTGGGATCCAGCAAGTCCTTCCATTCTCCTCCATCTACACACCCCATGCATCACATAGACCTCTCTTGGCCATAGCCCTCCTTGTGCCAGGTGAGCTGGGGAGCAGGACAGAGTTGTGGGTCACACGAAGACATGAGTGATGCTCCTGAGGTCGAGCGAGAGCAGGAAGGGTCCCAGGGGAGCCGAGCAGCCAGGTCCAAATATGGATCCACCATGTGCATCTTCTCCAGGAGCAGCCAGCCAATGTTCCCACAGCGTGTGTCACGGTTCCCTGAATAACCAAGGCGTTCATACAAACAAAACAAAGAAACCCTCCGTCTCTCCGGAGACAAGTCACAAACAGAGAGCCCAGCCAGGCCCATTGATGGAGCTGGATGCAGTGAATCACTCAACCAGCTGTAGTTTAAGCAATTTGGGTCAAATACGCACCCTGGCGTCGCGCCACCGACTTATCTTGCGTTTCACTTGTTGTACCTCAGCGCGGGGTTTGCCTTGCAGTTGCTTTTAGTTAACGGTAAAGTCTTTGGCGCTGAAGGTGGGTACCTGCTTATGCAGAGTTACCTAAGGAATCTGCGGTGTCGGTTCTGTTCACATTCATTCTGATGTCAGTTTTATTCCTGGCGAATTTTTACTGCAGCTGAACACAAAGGACAGCAAGAACAGTATCAGCAGAGAGCTTTACTGAGTTATTATCGTTCCCCGTGGGTGCAGAGTGAACTTAGGCGCTCAACAAGTGTATAAAGGGGTCCATAAAACGTGCCCGGGGTATCTCAGCGGTGCAAGACCGAGGGGCTGCGGGGACACTGGCCCTCCTCCGTGCGCAGGCGAGGGCCTGCTGCCGAGGGCTCGGTACAGCTTCAGCCTGGCGAGGCTGGGCCCAGGGGACCTTCCTCCAGGATTACATCAGTAGCATGAGGATGCTGAGTGTACTGTCTGGGAATCTAGAAGACGAGGGTTGGTTTTTTGGTTGGTTTTTTTTTTTTTTTTTTTATACTTCGAGATTATGTATATGATAAAATATGTTCTTCTGACTCTCGGGCCGCCTGCAAAAAGGGATGTGCTACAAAAGTGACATCACCTGATTTTCCAGTACCTGGGAACTGGCAGCTCTGTGTGCTGAGGCAGCCGCGGGGCCGGGCTGGGGCTCGCTCCCCTTCTCCGCATCCCTGCCCGGTTTGGTACCTGGTGTCGCTGTGGGCAGAGACCACTCGGATGCTCTGCCCCGGGCCGGAAGGTGTGTGCAGCGCTGTCTTCTGCTCAGTGGGGTCAAAACCACCCCGCTCGGGTTCACCGAGCCGCTGTGCTCTGCTGCTCCGGGGATATGCCGGGGGTCCCGCACGCTCGGGGACCGTCCCACGGCTACGGCAGGAGCTGGGGAGTGATTGGGATGCTTGGCTGGCTCTACACGTGTGGGTACCACTGGGAGGATGCTCTGAAGAGCAAGAAGCTCGTCCAGGGTGGCTTTCTCCATGTTGTCCATATCTCCTTAGGGCTGCTCGTGCTGATTGGGTGATGGTTTAAGTAGCTGTGGGATGCAGCTCTGCATGGCCATACAACTTGGTGTTTCCAAGCGTGCTTGACAGGGGATTATACCCCGAAAGAGAGAGCGAGGTGGGAGAAGGAGCAGAGGAGGGTGCAGCTGGAAGCCCCCCCACACTGGGGGAGCAGACAGAGCTCAGCCCCCACCACGTGCCGAGGACTGGGGGAGTGAGCCGGAGCCCCAGGGGACAGGTGAGCACTGGGAGGGGGAAGGCACAGCAGGACTTTGCTGATCAGCTCTGCACTGGCTCCTGTGTGCAACGCGGGAGGAAAAATGGGGGAAGAGAACAGGCCAGGGGCTGTCCCTGTGGGGACAAGCTGCTTTGCACAAGTGTTTGCTGGCGGGCTGGGGGGGACGGCAAAGAGGATCCAGTTCCTAAATTGGAGGCTGGCTGGAAAACGGAGGTCTGCCCCCGGGCAGCTGGGGATTAGCCGTGGGGATGTGGGGAAGGGGGTAAAACGTCGGGTTTCCTTCGGTCAAGATCACAGGGACATAGTTGAGCGCCGGCCAATGCATCTCGCAGGCCAGCGCTCCGCAGACAGACTCCACCTCCTGAAAGAACCACATTGCATCGGGCTTGGCAGCCCTGCTCCATCTGGCAGCCCCCTCCTGAACAGGCTCAAAACTGAGCTCATACGGAGCCAGAATAACCTCTCATCCCAGGAGGGGACGAGAGGAGGGCAGCAGGACCCACATCATTTTTGGTGTCAGTCTTGGGTCCGTCCCGCAGGTGCAACACCCTCGGGAGCACCCAAATGGGTGGGAGAAGGGGGATCGAGCTGAGCATCACCCTTGCCTTGTGGTGCAGAGTTCGAGGAGACCCTAGTCATGGTCCTTAACGCTCCTTCACAAGCTTTTCTGAATGGAGGAGGAAAATCGGGACAATTCCTTGTTCCTGACCCAGCCTCGGTGCCCGCCGAGCCCGCCCAGGGCTTCTGGCTGGTGGGGAGGGATGCTCGGAGAGACTGGTTTTTCCAACCAGCATTGCTGGCCAGCTGAGCCCGGGGTGGGCTGAGGAGTGAAGCTTCTTTAAAAGGCCCGAAAATTTGTTCAAATTTAACGTCGCGGTGAGAAACTGAAAATTTAGTAGGGGGAAAAAACAGGAGAAAAATGTTAGTGGGGATCTTAGTAAATCCTTCGGATCCTCCATCCTCCCCAAGTACAGAGGGGGCTGGAGTTGCTCCAAAACGGCAGTTTTAACCAAAAGAAGCTAAAACAAACAAACAAAAAAACACTTGGCCGTGGTTTTCGTCGTCCCCTCCCCCCTCCTTTTTGATCGTCTCTGTCTTGTACAACCCTGGTATAGGCGGATAACTGAGGATTTCACCCATCTTTTCAAAGTAGCACAGAGGAAGAAAGCGGCCTTTGTAAAAGGGTTTCTGAAGTTCTCTGTTCTGGGAAGGTTGGAAATAGCACAAAAACATCCTTTCTCACTATATTGTGTCGCTTCCAGCTCTAAGCTCCACCATGACCCAGATGTTTAGATGCTGATGCTGAATAGGAAAAGAAGAGCCATGGCGAGAAAGCCAAGAGAGTGGGGATGCTGTGTGAAATTTGCTTCTAGAAACCTGCCCTGCTTTGGGCACAGTGTCTTTCTTTCCGAAGCAGGGAAGAGAATTAGTGAAGGAGATTCAGACACTGTGAATTAATATCTTAATTCCGTAGGAATAGTGATGACTGTTAGTCTGACTGCACATCTCCTCACATGCAGCTGTATAGTTTAGCTTTAAGACAATATGCACGTTCAGCCTCAAATGTATTCAGGGTTTGCTACTATCAAGCGTTCTTTCTGCCTGTTGATCCGATTCTCCCTTTTTCCCTCATTGCTCCCAAGTTTTCCCAACCTTATGACAGTTATTGGTGTGAGTTCATCGGTCTGCTTTTAAAATTATCTTTATTCAGAAGGAGGAGGGACCTCCTTAGGCGGATGTATGGAATAACTCTGTTATTACCTAATTGATTGGACAAGGAAAGTTAAGTGTGAAACGCTTCTTTATTGTCCGTATCCTCTCTCTAATTATCCCATCTCAGCAAGAATGTCTCCGAATGTCCGGTCCGTAGCTCCTCTCTAATTGTTCTGCCTCAGCAAGAATTTCTCCAAATGTCCAAGCTGCTAATCCATCCCTTCCAGAGGGGTCTCGGCGTGGGGTTCCGCAGTCGGCTCGAGCCGAGCAAAGCCCCCGCTGACGTGGGAAGGAGGCGACCCCCCGCCTCTCCCAGCCTGCGCGTCCCCGCTGCGTCCGTGTCCGTCCAGCTGCCGGGACGTGTGTCCAGCTGGATTTTGTGCTGGAGCGAGGGGCTGGGACCATTCTGAGTGCACCCAGATGTTGATGGAGGCGGGGAGGCTGCAGCACCGCTGTCCCCCAGCCCTGCCAGCTGTCCTGGGCAGAGGGATGGTGGAGCAGGGGGGTCAAGGCACCGTCTCCCACCCGTCCTAAACCCGCTGCTGCCAGAGCACGGGTTGTCCTGGCCAAAGCCCGGAGCAGGAGGTGGGAGCTGAACTCGTCTCTGCTCTGGCAGGCAGACGAGTGAGATGAGCCACTCCGGCGCTGACTTTTGGGAGCCCGAGCCCTGGCTCTCGCCGCACGCCTGGCTACGGGCTCGTCCCGGCGGCGGGGCCCCGCGGCCACCGCTGCGCAGGGGAGAGGGGACGTTTCCGTCCTGCGCTCTCCTGCCTTCTCCCAGGGATTAGGGCAGAGATGCTTTAAAAACAAAGCCTCAAGCCTGCAAAGGTTGTGCTGCTGGAGCGACAAAGCTGATTCACCGTCTGCGGTGGCAGGCGGCCACGGAGCAGCGAACCATATGGTGGAGCTGGGTGGGAGGAGGAGCTGGGCTCCGTGCTCGCCCCCAGACCCTGGGAATATGTCACACGAGGGTCCCCGGGCACCCCATGTGGGACGACCTGCACGGGGAGCCTGCATGTCCCTGCTCCATGGTCAATGGAAACAGGCTGAGAGCCCGTCCCCAGAGCACGAGCGGTGGTTATGGCGTGGGAGGGATGGGCTGTGGGTCAGTGGCTGCAGGGAAAATCCCGCTGCCCGGCTCCTCCGCACACTGCCTGCGGGTGGGTGGATGGATGCAGCGTCGGGGGCCCAGCTGTCCCGGAGAGGACACCGCCACCACCACCCCGGGCTTGCATGGGTCCAAACTTGTACTCGTGTTTGCTGCGGGTCCTCTGTTGTCACGCTGTCCCCAAACACCCTCCTCACCATCCCCAACATCCGCACTTTGCCAGACTGGAGGGCAATCAGAGGATCAGAGACCCCCAGGGTTCCTCCCCATCCCCACTCCCACCCTCCCTTTCCCCCGGCTCGTGCCTAATTCAATTTGCTTCTCCCCAAACGGCTCCCCATAGCTTGACCATTAACAAATGGACTTGGCTGGAGGCCTGGGCGACCATTTGCATGCTGAACCTGCTGCCGCCGCTGCCTGCCAGCCAGGCCCCGGGCACCCGCGAGCCGCGCCGGCGCTGCCAGCATCCCGCGCTCCGCGCGCCCCGGAGGGATGCCAAATCACAGCGGCGCTGGTGCCAGTCCAGAGAGAAAGGGACGAGGGAGCCGCACACAAAGAGCGGTTTATAGCCCGGCCGGGCACCTGACACGGGGAGGAGGGAGGGCTGAGACGTGCTTAGCCCTGATAATCCCCAGTTTGAGTTTAATTTTTTTATTTATTTTTTTTTTTAAATCAAAAGCACAGCAACAGCTGGGGCTGAGGCTTTCCAGGAGATGAACTCATGAACAACTGTTCAAAATAACTTTATTCGTAGTGCTATTAGATCAGTCCACTGGGGAGCAACCAATTATTTTTGATTACTCGAGGCAGATAAGGCTGGGATGGAGCCGAAAACCACGCGCCGCAAGGCATCGAGGGCATCTCGTGGCTTGGGCACGTCGGCTGTGCTGCTCCCCGGCAGGTCACGGGCACCCAGCACCCGTGGGAGCCCCCGGCACCGACCCAAGCCCCCTGCCCGGTGCCGAGGGGTCGCGCTGGGGGAAGCGGAGGAGGTTGGGGGTTTTTGCCCCGGGGGTTGTGCGCCGGGCGGGCGGGCAGGAGGCCGGAGCACGCGTGCGCTGCGGGCGGGCGGGGGTGAATATTTGCAGATGTGTACGCCCTTGCCGCCGAAAAACCAATTAACTGCGATGCTGCAGAGCTCGTTAGCCTGACCGAGGTTGGTCTGTCCATCTTGTGCAGAAGCCTCAGAGGCGGCACAGCACCAGTATAGGGAAACACGAGGGGTTTGGAGCAAAAGGTCCCTTCCCAGTGGCTCAGACGGGCAGTGCCCGGACAGCGTGGTCCCACGTGCCCCTGCCCAGGGGAGCATCGCAGGGGGCTGACCCTGTTCCCATCCCACAGACCAGACTTACAAGTGCTTTCAGTCAGCTGAGGCCAGTGCCGGACATTTTTGCTTTCCAGCATGACATCAAGCAAACCTGAGTGCGAGATCTGTTAGCCAGCAGGATAATCTCCCCAGGGAAAGAAAGGTGGAAGCTAAAACGCTAAAAACCGGGCTGCAGGGAACAGCCTGCACTGGCCAGGAGACAGACTGCATGATCTAATAGGTCTTTTCCATTTCTCGCTCCTGTGATTCAAGAAGTCTTGTCGCTAGGGATTTTTTAAAAATAGACTGGATGAAACAGAAGACGGTGGACGTAGGGATCAGTCCTGCCTTGGCTGGGAGGCAGGTTGGTCTAACAGGACTTTTCCATCGCGCTGTTCCATGATTAATCGAGACAAGAAAAGAAAAGAAAAAGGAAATTGATAAACACAATAGTAATTCCATCCAGGGTTTGCCTTAGTCAGGTTATTACAATCCTGACATCATGTCTTGAAAAGAAGACTGGAAATAAATCTCTAGGAGATGGTATCTGCTCGCTGGGGATGGAGAGGTGCACCAGGCTGCCAGGGGCATGAGGAGTTAATGCCTTTGGTGGTCCCCTCCCCAAAAAGCTGTTTCTCTGGATTTCACTGGGTCTCAATCCAGCAACAGGAGCACATGGCTTCCAAGGAGACCTCGTACCTTCTTCTGTCTGTGCTCCTTAGCCCTTCCTGCTGAAATCACTCCCCTTGAAAAAAGCATTTTCTGAAGGCATCTCGAGGTGGTTGGGAAGTTTATTTCCTGCCAGGTCATTTAATCAGGACAAACGCTGGGAACTTTGACTTTCGCTTCAGCTGTGGGGATGTGCAAGCTCCGGACAGCAGTGGTCTCCCAACGGATGCTCCACCACTGGGTCCACGTGGGAGCAGGTCCTCACCCGCACCAGGAGCTCTCCGGGGAGACCTTGGATTTGGACCAGCCTGAGCTACAGCTATTCCCGGTGGCTCCACACTCTGGAGGGGCAGCTCAGGTGAGACAGGACATCTACGTGACGCAAGTCAGGATTTTTTTCTGTCCCTTTGGCCTTTATGGCAGCTATTGGGGATAGGTGTGACAGACACCAGCGAGGTCGCTCAGAAATGTGTCTGAGCCCACGGACCCCTCTGATCCCTCACCAACGGGGCTGGGAACTCAGAAATCACCATTTCAGGGAGGCAAATGAAATAGTCTCCCTTTTTTTCCCTAAATGGTCTCCACTAATGGAAGGTCTCAGTCTGGAATTGATTTGACTCCAGTCACCAGAGCTGCCGCTACCGGGGATTTCGTAAGAGTCCGCAAGGCCTTTAATCTTTTCCTCTACAAATAGGTATGATGTAAAACCCAAATCCTGACCGCCTCGTGGTTACGAGTCTTGTGGCACTTGCAGCCGGAGCCGGGCGTGCGAGCCCTGGGGTCCTGGCCAACCTCCAGCCGGGGAATTTGTGTTCCGTCTCCGCATCCTCCTGCAGCTTCATCCCTGGAAATCGGAGCTGCTCCCGCCCGGTCCCGGCTGCTCCTGCCGCACCACGGCGCTCGCTGAAACAGCCTCCGCACCCTGCCCTGGGGAAGGAGGCATTGCAGGGGCAGGGCTTGCTTTTTTTGCTCATTTAGTTTCTTTAACAAGTGGGTTTTTTGCCTGTGAGCACACGCTCCCCTGCTTTTCCACAAGCAGCCCCTTCCTCCCCTCCTAGGGCTGCCGCTTGTCACTCTGGTGCAAAATCCCAAACGAAATCCCACCCGTAAAGGAGGAATCCAGAGGGAGACACGCGGCCCTGCTGCACCCTCCGAAGGTCTGACCACCTCCAGCCCAGGATATTCCCTGGCTACATTCGGACCCGGTGCAAGGCCAGGTATCTCTAGGTTGAAACATTAAAAAAGAAAAAAAACACTATTGCAATATTCAGAGAGCAAAGGTTTGAATATTGCACCCAGCAGCTCTCACACAGCAGCCTGAGCAGATGGAATATATACTAATTTTTTCTTAAAACAGCGGCCCAGTTCTCGCTCCAGCAACGGTGGCGATGCAGAGGTGGGATGTCACAGCACCTTGAAAAATCCTCCACGTCCCCCCTGTTGTGTTCTGCAGGCGACAGTGCCCTCTAGCGCGTCCCCCCCCACCCCCAGCCCCCTTTAGCCCCATGAAATCTGCAGCTTAATGGGCAGAACCATGTGCGTGGCAGACCCCTGCCCACCCTGGCTGGCAGCACCCTCACCTGCTGTCTGGGGGTTCATTTTTTTTGGAAAAAATAAGGATTCTCAGCATCACGCTTCATTTTCTATTTCGCCCTCCTGCTGGTGGGTGCGATCCTGATGCCGCTGCAGCTGGCACCAGTGTTTCTGCCCAGCTAAAGGCACCCGTTGAGGTGCCTCTTAAAATTTTTTAGGTTTATGGTTGGACTGGACTCAATGATCTTCCTTTAGAAGAGCAGCAGACCTTCCTTTAGAAGAGCACAGAAGCTGGTGAGGGGTCTAGAGAACAGGTCCTGTGAGGAGCGGCTGAGGGAGCTGGGGGTGTTCAGCCTGGAGAAAAGGAGGCTGAGGGGAGACCTTCTCGCTCTCTACAAGGATCTCCTCTCCCAAGTAACAAGTGTTAGGACAAGAGGAAACAGCCTCAAGTTGCACCAGAGGAGGTTTAGATTGGCTTTTTAAGGGGAAAAATCTTCATTGAAAGGGTTGTCAAGCATTGGAAAAGGCTGCCCAGAGAAGTGGTTGAGTCACCATCCCTGGAGATATTTCAAAGACCTGGAGATGTGGTGCTCAGGGACATGGCTTAGTGGTGGACTTGGCATTGTTAGGTTAATGGTTGGACCTAATTTTAAAGGTCTTTTCCAACCTGAACGATTCTATGATCTTAACCCATCGTTCTGGGTGATGCCTGGAGATGTTGGGGACCATCAGTCTCTGGCATTATCCCTGCTGGCTGCCCTTCTGGGGAATTTCCATCTTCCCATTGCTGATGGGTGTTTTTCCCCACTCTTGCGCTTGCAGCTTCCTCAGAGGACAAGGAGGACGAAGCGGACAAGGTGTGCGACATGTCGGACCCTGCACAGTCATGGAGTAAGTCATGATCCCCTTCTTCGGGCTTGGGCACTACCAGAGTGCCCCATTGCCTGTCCTCACCCTCAGTCTCTCCAGACTCTGGAGATGAGGACACTGGCCCCGTAAACTGTGAGCATCCCTGGATGTTGGTACGCCTTTACGAGCATTTAATTAATTACATCTCCCACGAGCACTTGCCGTGCTTCACTTCTCTCGCTCAAAATCTTGCCTGGGGATGAGAAGGGACGTGTCCGTCTGTCCAGGACTGCCAGGCGCCCACGGCCACCCCGCTCTGCGCCGTCCTGCTCGCTGCAGGGCTTTCACAACGACCTCAGCCAAGGAACATTATGTTCTGCTGAGGGTAAGTCTGTGTCTTACTCCTTGCCCTCTATTAAAGCAGTCTGGGAGTGGGGACCGAACGCTCCCGGCATGGCACGAGCACGTCCCTTTGCCAGAGCATCCCTCTGCTCTCCTACCTGGGGATGATGGAGGCGGGGAGGTCTCCAGGAGGGATGTAGATGCAGATGTTTAACAACGCCGGGACACGGGCAGGGTCGTTAGCATTCACGGCTATCGGCGCTGTTTAACCACGCACACGTTTATTTTCCTTGGCTCCGACAGAGAAATGTGCTCCTCGAGGACTTTTCATTAAGCAAAAAATTTATGAGAGAGGATGAAAATTGTGTTTTACTGTCTGAGGTCTCGGTCAGTGCTGTTTCTTCAGACGTTTTAGTAATTCATCTTGGCAAGGACTGAGAAAATTTCTCCAGTGAAACAAAAAATTTAACTTCCACATTTGGAGTCCGTTGCATCGGCCGGTTCTGTCCCCGGCATGGACCGATGCCCAGAGCAACGACCAGCCTCCCCCAGGGGTTCAAAACAAAAGCGAAACACCTCACAATTTATGTCCAGTGAAAAATAACGTGTACATGATATAAAGTGTTATTGGGATTTGATGCTAATTTTAGTGGTCACCTTGGCTGCGTTTGAGGAAGTTGCTGGTGCTGCCAAGAGCAAATTTACCTGATGATGAATGAGGAATCGGAGCATAAAATAAATAAATATCAGCAACACCTTTTTTTTCCTTCTTTTTTGGCAGATCGGTGTCATCCAAGGTCACGCATTTGTGCAGTAGGAGAAGTACTGCCAGAGCTGAGCGCTTTAAAATCGTGTTTAAGTAAAGAGCAGCATCTTTAAGTACTGGATTTAAAAAGAAAGACTGAACTAGAGTCTCCCAAAAATTCTTGTCCGTTGGTTACATTTTCATGCCGGCATTAATCTTCTTCCCTCCTCGTGCTCAGGCTTGGAAGAAGCTTGCCATGAACTTCTGCAAAAATTCCTTGTTTTCCTTCCCAAAATCAGACCTGGAAACTCCCATGCCGGGTACCAACCGCTCTAGATTTGACATTTTTCTGCTGTTCATGGAAAAAATTTTGGAAAGTTGTGCTCCGAGATGGTGAAAAAGGAGGATTTTTTTGACAAAACGCAACAAATCTCAACGAGCAGGAATATCTTTTGTTTCCCTCAGCAGTTTTCGGAGAGCGGGAACGGTTCCCGGCCAACTCTCAGCACAAACCCCGGCCAGGCTCTGCCCGAGGGGAGGCAGAAGCTCCCGTGGAGAAGCTCATCCCAGAATGGCCCCAGGCAGGGGGTCGTCTCCGCTTCCCTCTGAAGCGCGCTGGCCACCGGCAGAGGATGGATACCGGACCGCAAGCCTGGGGGAAATACAGCCATTCCCACATTTTTATGATTTCTTTTAATTACTCCGGGCGGGAGTTTAGAAGGAATAAGCGTTTTCAGGCTCGTGGCACCGCAGCGATGGGAAGCAGAGCATCGGATGCTCGTTTCTCCGTGTGCTTCCCAAAATCAGAAGCAAACCCTCTGCAAGTTAAATCCCCAAAACCACTCGGGAGGAAAACGGGCAGGCGCCCTCCTGAAGTGACCCCTGGTCCCACAGGCTCCGAGGGCAGCGAGTGTCACTGCCTGCCTTTCCAAGCTGGTGCTAATTACTGAAAGCATTTTATTTAAAAAAAAAAAAAAAAAAAAGGAAAAAAAATAAAAGCAGGAAGTTCCTTCATTAAAAATGCAAGTTTTATTTGCATGTAATGCCAGCCATTCTGCGGTTTTTGAGATAGGCTTTAAAGATTTGGGGGTTGTTTTATTTTTTATTTCCCCCCCACCACCACCACCACCAAAAGGGGATGCGGAAAGGAGATGTGTAAGGTTACAGAAATAACACAACCTACAAAGGGAGGCGGACGGAAAGTTTGCATTACGTTAAGCAGGAGAGACGGGGCACAGCTGAATTTATAGCAACCCTCCGAAAAAAAATGATAAATGGAAGCTGTCGTTTTTATTGGGGGGGGGGGGGTCGGGGGGCAGATCACAGGTGAGGGAACAAAATAATAAAAAAAGCATAAATTAGAAACGTGGCTTGACGGTTGGGAGTAGAAAGCGTTCGGCTCATATATAGCGTGAGTTTCTTCTGGAACACGATCCAGAGCAGTGCATGGAAATTACCTGCAAAAAGATTTTCTATTAAGTCGTGTTAGGGTGAACTTCTTCTATCACGGCTCCGTCGACCGAGGTCCTGAGAGGGGCGGCTGCGCTTTGCTTCCCACCGCTCCCGACGCCGTCCCGCAGCTCCCGCCCGCGCTCGGCTGTCCCGCGCTGAGCCGCTCCGGGTTAACCTGTCCACTTATTTAATATATCCAGGATGAAATCCGCCGTGCGGGGACAGTGCACAATTTAAGCCCAATACAAGCCTGGCGTGATGCTCTGTATTTCTCATAATGGCTTTAGGAGAGGCTTTTGCTGGCCGTCGGGCAGCTGCCTGTTTCTGCACCCATCCGGCAGTCCCTGGGATGTGGGGCCATTGACGCGCTGCCCCTCGAGACCACCGGCTTTTTCCCAGGAAAGGGAGTACCAGTACAGGAGGCTCCATCACTGGGAATGTCTGCCCGCGCAGCCAGGAGGAATCCTGGCACTCTGAGGATGTTTCTGACTACAGCAGGCTGGGTCTAGATCAGACATTGGGAAGAAGTTCTTTGCAATGAGGGTGGTGAGACACTGGCCCAGGTTGCCCAGAGAGGTGGTGGAGGCCCCATCCCTGGAGACACTCAAGGCCGGGCTGGATGAGGCTCTGAGCAACCTGGTCTAGTTGAAGATGTCCCTGCTGACTGCAGGGGGGTTGGACTAGGTGGCCTTTGAAGGTCCCTTCCAACCCAACACATTCCATGACTCTATGGTTCTTCCCTCTAGCCCTGGGATGATGCCGGTTAGGAGATATCGGGACCCCAGCTTGCCCTGGGCAGAGGTGGCCCATGGAGGAGATGGCAGCTGGTTTCCCATGGGGTAAGAGCTGCCTTTGCAAGGCGTCAGGGCTCCTGCCTGCACCATCACTGCAGACCTCTGCTTCAACAGGGACTTTCTCATGTGTCTGCCAGCAAAAGCAGTCCCAGGGGCGAGGGGATGGTGGGGTGAGGGCAAAGACTTCACCAGCGGAGAAATGCCATCCCTGTGTTTGTAAGTCTCACCCTTCCCCCTTCCCCAAAAAAAAGAGAAAGCCGGATGAATCCTAGCCCTAACGGGACTGTGGGTTTATTATGGGCAGTGCTCAGTCCCCAACCTCTGCCCAGGTGCCAGCAGTGGTGACCAGCATGGAGCCCAAGGTCCCAGCCAGGTCCCAGATCTCCATGGACAACTCTGCATCAAAGGCTCCTGGAGACCCTTGGCCACAATGGCTTGTGCAGGACATCCCTTCTTTCCTTGCTCTGCTTTTCCAACGGATGAGCGGTCCCAGGAGGATTTTAGGACTTGCCATAGGAACAGAGCGACTCCAGGTCTGCATGAGTGAATAAAAGGAATGGGAACGAACCGAGCATCTTTCCATGACGCATTTCCACCCACCACATGTTTCTCAAAGAGCAGCAGACTCGCAGCGCCCCAGACTTTCCAAGTCTTGTCCTGACAGCCAAGTTTGTCTCTAAACCTGCCTGGTTTCTCTGGGTTTGAGTCCATCTACCGATCCCTTTTTTGATGCCAGAAATGCCTCCGCAAGCCAGATTTCCCTGGTAATTGTCCTTTGGATTAGTTTGGAAAATTGCATAAGCCCTGGGTTAGAGCTGGCTGCGTCTCTCGTCCGAGTGCCTAAGGCTTCATGGGGCAAAGACTAAAGAGCTGCGAAATGCAGAGATATAACAGATGTTGACATGTAGTGAAAATACTAGACGCAGGAGCCTAAGATAATAAATCTGAAAAATTAACACGTAGGAGAACGAAAAAAGGAGCAATATGTTTTGGTAATCATTCTGAACTGCTGAACCCTTCTCCTGCAGTTCAAAAATCTCTGGTATTAAGCAGATGTCATTCAACCAATGATTAACACATTACCGAATTTCTCCAGTCGTTTAATAAAAGTTTTACATAACATGCAGGTAATTGCTTCCAAATGTCAAGGTAACAATGTGGGCTTCTATGGATGGCATTGTTTCCAGCATCAGGTGAAAACCCCTCTTGTTGCCTTGATATCAGGCGAAGTCCCGCTGCGAAGAGCCCGCGCCCGGCCAGCTGCTTTTCCCGTCACTCCTCTGGACGCCAGAGACAAAGGAACAGGCTGGGAAGAGTCAAAGCCTTCGATCTGGTAAGGCTTTCTTCCCTTCAAATGTCTGTACGAGCAGCAAACGGGCCCTGCGCTCCAAAACTGTGGCCCAGTTGTATGTCTTTTATGTGATTTTTTTATTTTATTTTATTTTATTTTATTGCTTTTCTTGCTAGAAAATCTCATCGCTGCTGAGTGCAAGGAGGGGATGGAAAGAACAGGGTGAACGTAAAGCCCGGGCAGCAGTGATGGGGTGTTGCTCTTCACAGCAGCCCTTGCCATGAACCCAACCCATGCTCAAAATCTGAAATCATCCATCCTGAGATCAGGGGGAAAAAAGTCATCCCAACCGGTTTATTTGCTGGAGAGCTGTCCTAATGTCCAGCCGGAGGTACCGCCGGCTCCGGAGGGTGCTTTGCAGCAGTGCAGGATCTCGCTTGTTATTTCAGTGTCGGGGCAGGAGTGAAGTGTGAGAGTGATGGATGCCTGGGGACAGGGGAGCCCGACAGGCTGCAAACTCCGTGCAGGCTCGAAGGATTGCTGGCTAACGGCTTTCAGGGCTGCAAATGAGCTTCCCAAATTATTAGAGCTGGAGAACAGGATACTTTTAAAACAACCAATCTGTCATGAGACGTATCCTGTATCTGTCAGAGGCCAGCGTGACTCCGTTGGAGGAGTCCGTGACAAAAACCTAGGGAGGGCTGTAAAAAATGCATGTTGATGCTGTCGTTTTGACATGACATTTCTTTTTAGGAAGCCTTAAGTGATTTCTGCTGCCACCGCAGGTAGCACATGCCATCTCTGCTAACCAGCATCTCCCCTATGGCTCCCGCTGCTGCTGAGGAAGCAGGATTGTCCCGGGGTCTTGTGAACGGAGACGAGACGTTGTCGGTGCAGTGCTCTGCGGCAGACTGCAGAGAGCCCAGACCCTCAGGAACGTAGCCAGGTTACTTCATCTCCATGTACTCCAGTTCCTCAGCTGCAGAAGAGGGATTATAACAGTGGCCACCCTCCCGGACACCTGTGAGCATTGGTCTGTTGGTGGCCGAGGACGCACAGGGGGATGCACTGCAGCAGGGTGATCCTGTGTGGTATTAATACCTGATGCCACGGCCAACACCCAGGTCCCACGTCAAGACCTCGGACGCATTTTGGGTGCCTGAAGGTAAGTGCTTGGTGCCATTTAGGCACCCTGCAGGACCCCAGCTGGCCTCCAGCTGCTCTTCCAACAGGCTCAAGTGTCCTGCAGGCCCTGGCAGCCCCATGGTTTGCCCTGAGACCCCAGAGCATCTCACGTAGCACCAGATACCTCTGTTTAGGGCCCTGAATCCCACCCTTGCTTCCCTGGAGGGTAGGTTTCACCCGGTGGTGACCACTGCCCTTGAGTCATGTTGTGGCCACCTGTTGCTGCGAGACATGGGCTGACAGGGGCCACTGTTCATGGCACCAGAGCTGGGGTTGACTGCATAGACTTTGCTGCACCTGGGAAGTTTGGGCCTATTCCCAGCACCATTGCTCAGGTCAGCTGCTACAGACAGAATGATTTATGGACACATTATTAAAACCATATTTTCAGCCTCAGAGGATGAGGGAACGGGTGGGTGGTACTGGAGGCAACGTGCCCGCGGAGGACGGGGTTGCTCCTCAGACCACCTGGCTTCTCAATGGAGATGAGCAGCAACAGGGTTGGGTAACAGGCTGGCCCAAACCCCCAGAGAGGAGATGCCAGAGCAGGTCTAGCCTTGCTCAGGAGGAAGGGATTAGCTAAGAAACATCTCCCACCTCCTCCTGCACTTAACGTCATTCATCAACTGCTTCTGCTCTCCATCACTGTCAGGCACTGAATTTCTGCACATGGATGGGCTGCTCAGAGACAGAGGAGATGGTAACACGGTCCGAGGTGAGGAGAGGATGCAAACGATGGTGAATGGATCCAACCGTGCACCTTCTGCGAGGGCGCAGCATATCAGAGTTACTGACGTGCCCGACCTGCCTGTGAGTGGCTGGGTGCGCTCGGCATCTGCAGGGCTCTTCTCAGATGAACTCATCACAGTTTCCAGGCAAATATGTGGAAAACACTTGCAGGGCACCTGCTCCCCCACCCGCACACCTGGAGACCTTCTGCCTTCACTTCTTTGAATGATCGGCTGCGCTCACTCATCGCCTCCGGGACCTGGCCCTGCTCCTCCGGACCCGCTCATCACGCCACGCCGGACGGGTCCCTCCTGCCTTTTAAGCAGACGAGAGCACCGTATGATTTCATGGCTGCACCGGTGTGTCGTGCACCTGCCTGGAAACTTCTCGAGCACCTGCTGGTGCCGGGCGTGCTGGCACACGCTTGTGTGCGTGGAGATACTGGGGAAGATCAGAGCTGTGGAGGGAAAGGTGGTCACACAGCCCCAGGGTGGCAGTGGGTGAGGTCCTTCAGAGGAAGAAAACAGGATGGCAGTAACATCACTGGATTTCCAAGCCGAGAAATAATTTTGAAAAATTGAGCATTTCGTCATTTTTTGTCATGTCCACATCAACTTTTACCATGAGTGAAAACCCAGCTCTTCTTTTTGTGTTTGCTTTGTGGCTTTATGAAGACATAAATCCGTGTATCTTGGTTCCTGCGTGTCCTTATGGGACTCCTAGAGATATCAGCGTGCTCCAGTGATAACGACTACTCACTCTCCAGCACCGGTGTTTTACAGTCCACCAGAGCAAATCCCACTTGCCTGCCCTCCAGTCCAAAGTCACAGAATCACAGAATCACAGAATGGTTCAGGTTGGAAGGGACCTTAAAAATCATCTAGTCCAACCCCCCTGCCCTGGGCAGGGACACCTCCCACCACACCAGGTTGCTCCAAGCCCCATCCAGCCTGGCCTTGAACACCTCCAGGGATGGGGCAGCCACAGCTTCTCTGGGCAGTTCCAGTGTCTCACAACCCTCACAGTAAAGAATTTCTTCCTAATATCCAATCTAAATCTCCCCTCTTTCAGTTTGAGGCCGTTACCCCGTGTCCTGTCATTACACTCCCTGATAACGAGTCCCTCCCCATCTCTCTTGTAGGCCCCCTTTAGGGACTGGAAGGCTGCTATAAGATCTCCCCAGAGCCTTCTCTTCTCCAGGCTGAACAACCCCAACGTCCCCGAGTCCAGAGAACTGAGGGGACACCGGATGGTCTGGCATGGCCCAGTGATGGGAGCCAGCCCGGGGAGAGCGGGGCAGAGACTGGATAAAGCTCATGGAGATGGCTGATTTGCTACCTTGAACTTGTTGGGCTTTTCTTATTGCTAACATCTGTGCTAGGGCAAGAGGTGTGTGAGCATCTACCTGCCCGTAGGGTGCAGAGTGGAGGTGACCTTTCCACGGGCCAGCGCCGAGCAGCTCGGAGAGAGCAGGGCCGTGCGACTGCTGAAATGGCCTGGCAGGAGGTCTTTAGATTGCTCGATGTCTCTGTACTGAAAAGCAATACCTGCTGAGATTAAACCGTTTGGCCTCCTTCCCCCTGTCTCCAAGGCAAACATAGACAGTTCTATTCATACCCACAAGAAATACATATTTCAGCATTTGATTCTTTTTGTGTGTGCTTTGTTTTATCTAGCGCCATGGAGCTTGGATGTCTTTTTCATCTCATATTGTGCCTTGGATGCAGCCTCTTTTATTCAGCCCTCTTGCTGCCTTCATAAAGCATAACAGCGGCAGTTGTTGTTTTTTCCCCTGGAGCATGGGCTGCTGTAAACCAAAGGGAAACTTCTTGCTGAAAGAGGGAGAGGGCAGGCGGGACGCTGACATATCCATTTCCACACCAGAGCTGCAGCCCCACGGGCCGTGCAGTTTGGCTTTCTCAAGCCTTCATGGAGAGCATCAAATTGTCCTATAAAAATTCTTTTCTTGAATTTTATTTTCCTAAGGAGACAGGCCCAACTTGTAAACTTGGGACTAAAATCTCCTACATCTTAAATGGACAGCAAAGCCCAAGATAAAAGCCGTGGCACTGAAATATAATGGCATCTACGGATTCTGCCTTTCACCCTCCCTAAATTTGCACCTGAAGCCTCCTTTTCCTGGCTCTGGAAAGTCAAGCCCCATCTCTTACAACCTCTCAGCAGCTGTCATAAAGGAGAAAACCTTGCAAGGACATTTCTGCTTATCTTCCAGTTCAGGAGGGACAAGAGCTGCTGGCCCACGTGCCAGGCTTGGAGGATGTGGTCCAGCCTCACCTCCATCTTCCCATGAAGGTAATTTGGGGTGAGGATGGGAACTGCTGCCCCCAACCTCTTCCTCTCCGTGTCCAGCTTGAAAGTCATGCTGTATGCGTACCAGACAGGGAAAGGTGCGTCAGCCCTGTCCCGAGGTATCATCCATCTTGCTGTCGGTGGCTGTGCTGCTCACATCTGTGCTTCCCCCTGCTTATGCCATTAGCTCTGCGGCGTGGCCCAGGAACAAGTGCAGCCGGGGTTTCGGCTCCGCAAGTCACCAGCTGCTGATAAATCGCTTTCCTGGAGATCAATCGCTTCCCGTTTGCCGTGCAAACACCTGGGCTGCCTGCGCCAATTGGCTCTGCCGGACACTGGGGAGAGGTCCCCATCTGTGGTCATGCTTGAGACACTCTGAAAAACAGTAAGAAAATACGGGCCCCATGTTCAAACCAAAAGAGGGGAAAGGCTGGGGGTGGGACCTGGGCACCCCCTTTTCACTCCTTCTTCTCTTTCCCTCCTGCTGCAGCCTTGCTCTGTGCCTGGAGGTGGACAACGTCGGGGGAAATGTGTGTTTGGGGTTGTCTAAGGTGCAACAAAGAACTTCCCATGGGTCTGAATTATACAGGATCATCAGGTTTTAGTTATTTCCACCCTAAATATAAATAATGTGCTAAGCAGAAATTTGCTTATGCAGAACCCTCTAGGCACTGGTTCCCAATCATCCAGCCTGGATTACCTCCCAGACTGGGTGCTGCAAGCCACACCATCCTTTCCCTTTCGGGTCTCTTGCCGTGGTGGTGGTTTCCAAAGACCATGAGTGATGCTGGAAGCAAGAACATATTGTGGCAATATGTTGCCCTTGAACCCTGAGTTGGGAATCGGGGATTTTAAGGCATTTGAAATCTGTATCTGAAATCTGTGACTCGTGTTGTGCTCTGACCTGAGAGAAGGATGCTTCCAACTGAGGTGGCTGCATGAGTTAGCCAGACCAGCTCTCCTGGGACCCCACACTGCTGCCTGGGGATGGCAGCTGGGAAGCAGCGCCCCAAGATACCCTTCCCAGCGCTAAGATCTGGTCCTTCATGCCCAGGTAAATACCAAAACCTCTTATTTTTGGAAATAGATCAGCCTTGCTTTGTCTTGGGCTGCATGTCTGCCCAAAAGTGGGGCCAAGGCTGCTCTGACTCTTGTTTTCCTAGTTGCAGAGGGCCAGGTGAGGGATGGCCAGTACCGTCCCTGCTAACGGAGCTGCACATCCACCCCTCCGGCACCGCGGGCAGAGGAGGCAGGACGGGCAGGGTTGGGAACAGCATCTCTTCAGCCACATGCGTCTCTTCAGCTGCGCAGACCACCGAAGACAAATGAACTGGAGGAAGCATTTCCTCTGCCGAAGGCTCACACCCGGGAGGTTTGTGTTCACAGTGTAGGTCAAGAGTTGAAAAATGAAGAAGAAAGGAAAACAGATAGAAAGATCCATCTTCCCTTATAAAATCCCCAGAGCAGGGGGCATTTGGAAGTCATTTTTCACTGAGCTGAGAGCTGTTTCTGGCCCTTTAGCAGACATTCTCTTCTCAAACCTCATAGTTCGGGAGATGGGGAAGAGCTTGCCCTCCATCCTCGTGGGTGTTGGAAGAGGAGCGTTATCCTGGGTGCAAGACACTTTGCACCTTCCTCTGAGGCCAGAGCCCACAGTGGTTTGGGCTTTGGGGCAAGGTGGAGCCCAATGCACACTGAAAATTGCTGTGTTCCTTGGCGTGCAAACTTTTAAAGTGCATTAGAGCTGAAATGCAAAAAGAAATGAGTGGCTTGGATTTGCTGGCATTAACGCACAGGTTAAGAGGGACAGCTTTTAAGGGGGAAAACCCATGCAAGAAGGGGAAGGAGAATTTCAGCATGGTTAAAGGAAATCTAAATAAAATTCCTTTCTGGAAGGAATTCAAGAAAATTATTTTCCTTCTGTGTTTCTGTCTCTCTTCTTCTGGCTTATGAAAACACCTTGGCTTGGATATTACATCAACTCTGCCTTTTATTAAAAACCCCTGCTCCGGTTGTGCAGATTTCATGCTGTTACATGAAAGTAAAATTTTATGACCAGAAGCTGAAATTAGGAAGGAAACTTTATTTTTTTGTTGTGGTCATGGGTTGGATTTTGTTGGTAGTCAGGAGAGTTTGTTTATTTTTGCTTTTTCTAAAGCGCAGCCAACTCCTCCGGGTCTCAGCACTCTGGGCATTTTGGGGGGATGCTTGTTCCAAACAGGTGCTAACGTGGGGGAAGCCGAGCCCTGGGCAGAGCGAGGGGATGGGGGACGTCCTCCCTCCGCTACTGGGGTTGTCTTCAAGCGAGCCGGGTTTTCATGGCTGTTTCAGAACAGGACATATGCGTGGGAGAGCAAATGCGTTTCATTGCATGGGACACACGTCCTGGGTGTTTGGCCTGGAACAGTCTCATGTTGTGAGCAAAGTAACCATGCAAAAGTGCGAGCGATTCCCTCCTCTCAGCCTCCCCTGTAAATCCAGATCTGATGGATGATAGCTTGAGTTCGTATTCAACAGCAGCTGCTTGTTGGCTGGGTAGTGCCAGGAAACTTTTTTTTTGCCATCTCTCCCTTTAAATGTAGTACTACTGTTTTTCCATTAATTCCTCCCTCCCCTGCTAAAAAAAAATAAATATGGAAGAGCGAAAAAATGTTTTAAAAGGTCATTCGGTCCTTCCTTGTTGGGTGACCTACAGTGAGCCTAAGGAGTTACTACATCTGAAGGTGTTAAAAGAAGAGTTGCATGGAGTTAGATGAAAGTTATAGCTATGAATTACAGTACTGGTTTCCTTTGGGACTTTGGCAAGGTGGTTTTGTATCTCCAGGATCCGTCCCTGCAGCCCCTGTTGGTCCCTAGTCCTTGGGACAGTTTCAAAGACCCCTGGGCTGGTGGGAACAGCGATGTGGGGCCGTCCCACGCAGCCCAGCTGTGACTCGAGGCTGGAGACCTCTCCCTGCACAGCTTCTGCTGCAGCACCTTGGGGATGGAGCAGCCAGAGGACATCTCAGGGGACTTCAGGACACGGACCTCCTCTCCCTGTAGGCACGTGCGTGCTGCGGCGCGCTGGGAGCAGAAATGGGCTCCTGCCATGTCCCTGCTTCAGAGACACTCGCCATGGTCAGGATGGGGGATGCAGGTCAAGCCCCGTGGCCCCTCTGTTTCCTTCCAGCCCAAACGTCTGTGCAACCTAGTGCTGCCCTTGGAAGATTTACGGAGCAGCAGTAAGTATTTCACCAGCTCTTTATTAATAATGCGGCAATAAAAGAGGTGCAGCCTTTCTTTCCAAGGACTCGCAGAGCCCTTAATAATCCAAGGAGGGATTTGGCTCCCCCCAATAGATAGTTTACTGGTGGGCATGCTTTACAGCCCCTTTGTTAGAGCGGGGCTGTTCCCCCATCATCAAAGTGCGAACTGAGGCTCTGTGATGGGCTAGTCCATAAATCTCTCCCCTCTAATCCTTTCCTTTCTACTACTTGCAAACTGGGGGAGGAGGGGGTGGACTGGACGAGGCAGGCCAAAGCTTTAACCCTTTGTGCTTTGGCGGGGGGGATCTTCTCCTTCTGAGCAAAAGAAGACGGTGCACGGAAGGAGAGCTGTTCCACGGCAGCCTTTTAGAAGCAGGTAGTTATATTCAGCAATTAAACCCCAAATGACAGCTTAAAGAGCTCCTTTGGAAGTTTAATAAGTCCACCACTGTATATAAGAAATAAATCTGGCTGCATTACAATCACTTCAAACTACTTAAGCAATAAATGCAGAACTCTGCTCTTATTCACCCATTACGTGGGTAACTTTGCTTCATTCCTCACTTGGTTTCCAGGGCTGGGATCCCAGAGGAGGACCCAGCCCAGCATTCGGAGCTAAATCAACCTTGCAGAGATCACAGGTCTGTGGTAGGGAGGCGGTTTGATGCAGTGCTTTGGTTTGGGGCCACCTTGAGTTTGAGGCCGAAACTAAACACTTACGGGGTCCATGGAGGAGAAGAAACCATCTGAGTCAAATGCCAAAATCTCCTTTTGCTCTGGTGATGTGTCAGGCTCTTGAAAGAGGTGTTGTATCCTGGCTACCCAAAGGCTGATCTTAGATGCAGAGGCGATGGGGAAACTAGGTCGAGAGCAAGAGGCAAGATGGTGATTTTGGTCTTCAGGTGTTTGTGCAAACACCTTTGTCAAGACCAGGTTTTGGTAGACTGGACTGACACTGTCATGCTGTGACACCGAACCATTTCTCAGTTGTGAATGGATTTTTATCCTTCCAGTGCCTGCTGGAGGTCAGGAACTGGTACGAGGTCCATCAGTGGTCACCTGAGGTTCACACAGAGAATCTGGGAGCAGACCTTGTATGCCATTCAATCTGCTAAACCAGGGTTTCCAACCCCTCCTGGCCCCATTACGTTAAACCTGCCCACTATTCTCGGTCCAATTTTGTTCAGTATAGTCATTAATGACTTGGATGATGGGACAGAGTGTATCCTCAGCAAGTTTGCTGATGATACCAAACTGGGAGGGGTGGCTGACACTCCGGAGGGCCGTGCTGCCATCCAGCATGACCTGGACAGGCTGGAGAGCTGGGCAGAGAAGAACCTAATGAGGTTCAACAAAAGCAAGTGCAAGGTCCTCCACCTGGGGAGGAAGAATGCTAAGCACCAGTATAGGTTAGGGGTGGACCTGCTGGGAAGTAGTTCTGAGGAGAAGGATCTAGGGGTCCTGGTAGACAGTAAATTATCCATGAGCCAACAATGTGCCCTTGTTGCCAAACAGGCCAATGGAATCCTGGGCTGCATAGGGAAGAGTGTGGCCAGTAGGTCGAAGGAGGTCATTCCCCCCCTCTGCTCTGCACTGGTGAGGCCACAACTGGAATACTGCATCCAGTTTTGGGCTCCCCAGTTCAAGAGGGACAGGGAACTACTGGAGCGGGTCCAGCGTAGGGCAACTAAGATGATTGAGGGACTGGAGCACCTCCCTTATGAGGAAAGGCTGAGAGAGCTGTGACTCTTCAGCCTGGAGAAGAGAAGGCTGAGGGGAGACCTTATTATGGCATACAAGTATCTAAAGGGTGGGTTGAAGGAGGATGGAGCCAGACTCTTTTCATTGGTTCCCAGTGACAGGACGAGGGGTAACGGGCACAAGTTAGAACATAGGAGGTTCCGTTCAAGTACACGGAAAAACTTCTTTACGGTGAGGGTGACAGAGCACTGGCACAGGCTGCCCAGGGAGGTTGTGGAGTCCCTTCTCTGGAGACTTTCAAGACTCGCCTGGATGCAGTCCTGAGTGATGTGCTCTGGGCAATCCTGCTTTAGCAGGGGAGTTGGACTAGATGATCTCTAGAGGTCCCTCCCAACTCTGAAGTTTCTGTGATTCTGTGACTATGGGACACCTCCATGCCCAAGAGAGGAGCAAGCCCAGGGCAGGATCCAGCTGGTGAGGGGCTGCCTCCTTCCCCCCTCCGGCTGCTCACATCTCCATTTTTTAAGCATTGCAACGGTTGAAAAATGAACTTTGTGTCCATTTTATCATAAAAGATCCCGGGCTTTTTAAGCCCAGCTTTATAAACAGTGATGAAAGGTCCTGCAACGGGCAGAGGTCTGCTTTTGAAATTGAACAAATTGTTGTTTTATGGTTCCCGTGTGGGGGGGGTGCTGTAAATCTCCGAGCATTTAACGCATCTGTTCTTTTCCAACCACGCTACCAGCGTCTCAAGGAGGAGAAGGAGAAATATCTGACATTTCCTGACATCGGCTGCTCTCACGGCCCCCGGGAGTTCCTCAGGAAAGTTTTTAAAGTAATATTTATGGATGATCATGGTGAATCAGGCCCTAAAAGGTACAGAGACAGGACTGTTGTTCATTAACATTTGGAAACTGTGCACTGAGGATTTCCCTGTGGAGGGGCAAAAGAAATGGAGTGAAAGTGAAATAGCTTTCGAGTTAATCCAGATCTTTTTTAACATTATTGTTGTTGGTAAAAATCAGAACCTTATTTTGGATGAAGAAAAAAAAAAAATAGAAGTACATTTTTGGGATGGTTTTCCTCAAAATAGTATTCTTTCCAAAATTCCATAATGAGTTCCCTAGTAAAGGTATTTGTTCTTACTGATACATGGATACATGGTTGAGTTTTGGTCTTTGTTCCTACATATCTCCGTAGTAAAACAACAATATATCTGCCCCAGCTAATACCTAGGAATAACTTCAATTTGGTGTTTTTTCCTGGAGATAACTTTCTCATTGCCACAAGCCATTTAGTTTCAATTTGATAAAAATGTTCTTAAAGCTTTGCACTCGCAACGGCTTTCACGTGATGTTCTCCAAGTTAAACTTCCCCATCTCAGTAAATAACAGATCTTTCACCGAGACTTGTAAAATCCCTCAGCAGTTACTCGGTATTAATTACTCGAGTTTTATGAATAGGAAAGCTGAGCACAGGAGGAGGGATGGTTTGGTGGAGTGCGAGTGCAATAGCATCCTGGGGTTTCAGTTTTCAGTGCCTTTTCCTAAGGGCAACACCGGTGCCCTTCTGAGTTAAAAGCCTCCTATAGACTTCACTGATAACACAAACTCCCCAGAGCTGAGCCAGGGTTTCTCCTTAAACGTGTTTATGTAAAGTAGCTTTGGAACAGATTTATTCGAATGAATGCATGGAGAAGATAAGGCCACACGTGTCCTTTGGGCTAGCTGTTTCTTTCAGTGTAATGTCTTGAGGCTTATCGGAGTGTGCCTGAGATTAGAATTAGCCAGAGAAAGAGAAAATTAGGGTATATTGGCAAAACAACATACAGATGTCTCCATAATCTCCAGGGTTTTAATTTCTTGGGACTTTTGCTGTGACCCTGCATATCCTGCTCCCAGAAGGGACCACCAGCAGATTCCTGCATCTCCTGGCACCTCCCCTGTAGGAATGGCGTTTCCTTGGCGTCTTCTATCCGTGGTGTTGTGCAGGTGGGCAGAAGACCCAAGCTGCTGATGGATGGAGCGCATGGGGTACACAGGGCCTTTGCGTCCAGCACTGCAATGACAGGGTCAACAGCAGCCACAGCTTATTGATGTTGGTGAACCTACACCACACTAGGCCGCCATCCTGATGGTCCAGGTGATAGGATCGGTGGACAAAGCATCTGAAATTGTCAGCTTTGGGTCTCTTTCCTTAAGCATGGGATGGTTTCAGTGTAACTGAGCCTCTGCATGAGGCGGTTTTGATGTGCAGAGCCACACGGATGCAGAGGTGTGCATACCCACACAGCCCCCAGGAATGATTTCCACGGAGCAGCAGCTGCTCCACTCCTCTTTTTAAGAGGTGATGTACCTAACAATGCAAAACATCGGGAACAACCAGGTAGTAAAAAGAAAATGCTTCCTTCTTATCATGTGACATCCCACCTTCGCAGTGCGTGCTGGAGCTCTGGTACCTCTGGTTTTCCAATGCAGGGGTGATGGGCAGCCAGAAGGACCCGCTTGCACACATTCATCCATGAGCAAAATCCTCCAGCGCGGAACTGCTCTCAACTCGGCTCCCCTGCTCGACTCTGTGTGTACTTGGCACAAGGCAGGAGGTGAAGAGCTCAGCCTGGGCAGAGCAAACCTCTCCTCCGCGTTCCTGTGATACTGGGGCCCCAGAGAGGCAGCAGGCAAGACGACGATGATTTTTTGCCTGACGTGCTGAGCTACAGCTGGTCTACCCCGTCCTCTCGGGAGCGGGACGAGGATCGGGGCGCAAAGCCACGATGACTTCACCAGCAGCGCGAGGGTAGGACGGTGTCCAGCTGACCCTTGCAAAACACCCTGCCGAGCGCGCTGGCCCGTGGGCACGCTTCCCGGCGCCGAGCATGCCCTGCCATCGCACGGTCCTCGCTTCAGTTACTTATAACCCAATACAGGCATCGAAAAAGGGGTTTTTTTTTTGCTTTTCAATGACTTCATGAATCCAAGGCACTGCCAATTATCTATCATTTATGGCATTTAAAACGTCAACGCCTCCTTCCCAAACGAAAATGGAGTTAAAGGTCCTGGGCTTCCCTGTGCCCCTTGCTCTTCGTCATCCCACAACGGGGCCATGGAGCTTTGCCTTTTAGGAAGCCATCAAAGCAATCCTGCCTCTCCCTCTGCTCAGATAAACTGTATTTGCAGAAGACTATGGCCATGCGATCCTGCACCCAGCGCATGCGATGGCACCCGGGGCAGGACCCTGGGACACATCCAGTGGAGAGCCTGGATTAGCTGTTCCTCAGATTTGTCATCGCAGCTCAGGAGCTACTGGGGGACAGCCATGTTTGGTCTGCGGTGGTCTGTCCCTGGTCTGTCCAGCCCAGAGGTAATCAACCCCAGACTAGGTGCTCTAGCTCTTTGCTCATGACTCCTATGCCTTTCCAACATCTCTGTTAAAAAGAAACCTCCATCTCTCCCCCTCGCTTCCTTTTCGCTGAGACTCTGCTTGGAACTTGCATAAATCTTGCCCAAAAATAACACTGGCCGCTCTCCCAGCTGTGGGCGTCGTGACTTCTGCGCAGGGAAGGGAAGGCTGCGATCTGATTTGTTTCATGGCAGATTTCGGTCAGCTTTGGCACCCCTCCATCCTCGCTGGTACCAAATTTACAAGGTTCCTCTTTCCAGCTTTTCACTCTTCTCTTGGGCTTACCTCTGCCTCTCTGAGGCCTCGTCTCTGGAAAGCCACGGCGTTTTCTTGGCCCAGCTGCCTGCGAAACGTGGCACAGACAAACCAATAAAAGTAGCCAATAAACTCGGCGAGTTTTCTTTCCTTTGCTGCAACTGGCCAAGGCAGCGCCGCTTCCTTTGGGATGACATTAAAATACAGCAGAGAGGATGAGACTCGGATCCTTTTCTGTTTCTTTCCCGGCCCATGTATGATTTTTCCACCGGTGCGAGAAGAGTTCTGAGAATTTTTTTAAAAGGGAAAATAGTTATAGACTACGGGTGCCGGCGGGCTCAGCCTGGGGTCCTTACTCTGTTAGGTCAGTGGTGTCTAATCCAAACTGGAATGAAAACCAAGGACCTGATGCCCAGCTGGTGCAAATTAGTCAAACTCGTGTGATTTCAATGAGCTTGATATCCACAGATCATCTATGCCGATAGCTCCCTTGCATGCTCCTGGTGAGAGGCACTATAAGGAGAAGAAGGGCAAGTTCTTCCTCTTGGAAATCCTTCCACCTTCTCTGTGCAGAGAGGAAGGACATCGAGGGAGCTGAGCCCTGGCCGATCCATGGGGGTGGAGGACCTTTGAGACAATCCACGCTACCAGACAGCTGAGCTTGTTCCTTATCTTTCTATCCATGTAGGGTAAATCAGGAGGAAAATGTACTGAAATGGTAGGAATGACCCATCAGCCCATCAAAATAGCCTTTGCCATGGGGGAATGGCAGCAGGAGAGGCCCTGGGAGGCTGGCAAGGGAGCCCTGACACTGCTCCAGGGCTCTGGCCAGCCTGGAAACGCAATATACCGCTGGTTTGCGAGAGCCCCGGAGTGACCCGCTTATGCAGTGCTGGTAGGGCCAGCCATAGCCTTTTGGGATGGGGAAAACCCTGCTGGTGGCTGCAGCCCTGCCAAGGACAAGGGACATCCTTTGAGGTGAACTACAGTAAGTCACGTAACCCCCAGGGCTGAGTCCCCATGTGGGACCCCGGCTCCAACTGAAGACACAGTGACCCCCGTTGACAGCGACGACTTGTGTTACTTCAGCAGGAAAACTGCTTTTCTCTCTCCCCTGGGTATGGTTATTGATTCCCTGCACTCGTGGTGGGAAGCAGGGACCCTTCCCTCCGGCTGGGAGCCCAGAAAGCTCCTCTCTCGGCCAACGCTTTGTCTTGGTACAGTCCTGGCCTTTCTGCACTGTATTAATTTAAGATGCTGTGAAGTGAGAGGGCTGGGGGTGGAGGATGCTGTCTAAAACTTGTTCGGAGCCTTTGCTGGATAAATCCCCATGGAATTTGATTTAAACGAGCTGACACCAGTATGAATCATGCCAGCATTACCAGCTCTTGAACACTTCCTACCAACTGCCTGCAGGGCTCTTGCTTTCTTTAGTTAAAGTGAAGACTAAAAGCATCTAAAACTGTTTAAGACCTCTGTCCTAAAAGAATACTTTTTTTTTTTTTCTCTCCTTTTCACTGTAGGAAGAAACAACATCTGCTATAAAAATCTGCTGGCCGGGGGCAGTGGGAGCGGATACCACTTATCACGGTTTGGCTATTGGAGGCAGCGGCTGGTTCCCAGCAGAAAGTGTCTCAGCCCCGTGATCATGGCGTTTACCGAACGCCATCTCATCTGTCTGCAAGCTGGACAGATTAGATAGACGCAGAGAGGAGGGAGAGCTAGGGAAAAAATAAAAGGATAGAGGGAATCGGATAGGAAGGAGGAAGGAAAGACTTCCAGGAAAGGGAAGGAGACAACACTGTATTTACAGATATTTACCTGGGCCTAAGTGAAGTCTCCTAAACGCTGGTGGGACACAAAGTCAGGCTGCTTTATAGTAAAGCAAGGCCTGTGAGGTAGCACGTCTGTGCCTGGGCTTTAGCTGAAGAGTGACATCTCTGA
This sequence comes from Chroicocephalus ridibundus, assembly GCF_963924245.1. Lineage (NCBI taxonomy): Eukaryota > Metazoa > Chordata > Aves > Charadriiformes > Laridae > Chroicocephalus > Chroicocephalus ridibundus. Next base: position 51,201,901 of record NC_086291.1, on the reverse strand, counting down.
AGAGGCAGGAAAGTGGTCAGGAGCAAGCATGAAACATGTAAGATTGCAGAATTCAAAAGGATAAACATTATTTGATACCTTATTTATAGGGCACCACAGGGGAAAGGTAAAGGTTTCAGAAAAGAAAGAAGCACTTTAATTTTATCTGGAGATTTTCCAACAATAAAATCTAATCCATCATTCTCTCTGTGTGACTGCTCTTAATGAAAATTTAGAGGCTGTGACTGAAATTTAGAATTCACAGGGGATACTATTAGGAAGATGTCTAGCAGCTATGCAAAACCTGTTATATCATAGCCCCTGCCAAAGGCCGGGGAAGAGTGGAGTGTGAAACGGACAGCTTTTAATTTGGCGTGCCGAGGCTCCGCAGCGCCGAGCCTTCCTCTCCCGGGTGGCGGCGGTGGGACTCCTCGGGGCTCGCGGTGGCCGTTCACCCAGTGGGCTCCCACCGGGATCAGCTCATCAGGTGACAGCCAGGCTCCGGCAACGGCAGCTGTGGCATTGATTTCAAAAGAGATGGGATTTGGCCCATTTACATTTACTTTTCACCCAAAGCACCTTCTTCACCCTACGTTAGTCCCTCGGTGGTGACGAGAGCCGTAAGTCTCCTCTAATACAATCTCTGTGTTTCTTGCCCAGGTTTATTGATCACGTTATTAAGAGCTTTCCAAAAAGAAGAGAACAAAATTATTTTCTGGCCTGAAATTTCTTCCAAGACTGAGCGGAGATCCTGCGTTGAGGCAAGGGCTGTTGGACACCATCATGGGAAGGACATCCTGGCTACCTGCCGGGCTTGGCGAGGGCTGCAGCACCCACGCAACTCCACTGCCGGCTGTCCTCGGCCATGCGCCTTGCTCCTGCCCAACACCAGGACTGCACCGCTCGGCCAGCGAAAAGGTATTGGCAGTGCTTGGCGGGGTCGTAGATGTATTTTCCTGTTCGTCACTTCGATAGAGACCGTTCAAATCCCTCGCACACGGGCCATGCAGCCCCAGTTACTGCTGGTTATTGAATGTGCGCGCTCTCCGGGAACCCCCAGGACCATCAGCCCACGCTTGGTGCTGCGCAGAGCCATGCAGTGCCTTTCAGCTGAGGGTGACCCTGAGGGGAAGGCTGACCATCTCTAATCGTTACCAATCCTCCACGCTTTATTTGTAATCAAAGCAGATCGCTAGACTGTTTCCAATACTTTTTAATGGGCAAAAAGGGGCTTCGATTATAAAGACAATAATGGTAAATTATTTAAGGGCCTGGATGTACATCATGAATCAGTTTAATACCAAAGTCACTGCCAATTATTCAACTGATTCAAAATGAGACTCCATCACAAAATGTTAAATCACAGGATAAATCTGTCCTGGGAAGGGCTTTAGTAATCAAAATTCTCTCAAAGCAGAAAAAGCTTTTCTAAAAGCAGGGGGGAAAAAAAGGTTACCGCTTAAGCCAGACATTATATAGTAATGCCAGATGTTAAACAGTTGACTTAAATTATTGGCAACTATCAAATGCAAGATACTAATACTACTGGTTGCAAAGCTATGCCACCAAGTTTGTAATCTGTGGAATGGGCTTAAATATTCCTTTAATTTTCTGCCTATGGATAACAGGCAATTTGGATTAGCTTCCGCAGAATAATAACCTCCTAATTCTCAGCAGATGAGTATAAGCCTTCTGCAACATCAAAAAAACGAGACCATGCTTAATATGTAACCTTTAATGGCATATGTTTTTAAATTATATGACTCCATTGGACCTGTGTAATTAAGCATGAGAAATGCCTGAAACCACTCTGCCTGCCTCGCAGACAGCAGAAGGCACCTAGGTAGTCCCCCGCTCCCAAATGCAGAACAAAACATCAAAAAAAGCGTTCACAGATTTGCACGTCAATCTTCTCTACCCCAAAAATTGCCTTTTAAAAACGTTGCCATGAATCCCTGTGGCTGGAGAACGCCAACATCACTCGGAGCTGGGGCTCAGCCCGTACCCATCTGCCCATTTGGGTTCTCAATTTCTCGCAGCAGCTCTGCCTTTTTCCCTCTCCTTCATGCACTCCTCCCAGCGACGTCACCATTTGTCCAGCAGGATCTGGGGGCCAGGACTGACACCTATTTATTTATTTGCGCAGCACCCAGCCCGGAGTGTGTAATCCTTTATAACTCCAGCCAGGTGTCCTGCAACAACCCTCCTGCGTGGCCTCAGTGGCTGCTTGCCATCCATGCTAAAGAAAATGGGATCTGGGCACCTCCTGACTCGGTCTAGGACTGGTAGGGACTTCCTCGTCCCCTGCGCAGCTCAGGCACACATCTCTTCCGGCTGGCCTGGCAGCATGACCATGAGCTGGGGCACCTCATGTCTTGGAGGAAGAGATTTGTTCTCTTTCTGTGCCGGGCTTGGGATGTGTTAGAAATAAAAGGGGCAGAGTCACAGCTTGGCCTGTTCTCCAGCCGATCGCTTGTCAGTGTGTGTGTTGTGCGAAGGCTGAGACTCCCCAGCGCAGCCACAAACCGACATGGCCCGTGGGCTCCCCGGAGGCATGAGGACAGCCCCCAGCCTGACCCGCTTGCTGCAAACTGTAATAAAATGTCCTGTGAGTCTGGGATCAGGCTGAAGTAACAAAACTCAGCTGTTCAGATGAGCCAAAGCCCACATTTGCTTTTGTTTTGATTTTTAAATTTTTTTTTCTTTTTCCTTGATACAGAGCTGGACGCATTTGAGAGCATGGACAGCAGGGCTGGGCTTCTTCCTGCCTTTACACCGGGGGGGGACAACCGTGCTTAAAAGCTGGAAGATGGGTGAAACGGCGGTGAGGAAAGGGTCAAAACACATCCCTCCGACTGCGAGCAAAAGAAAAATGTTGGCAGAGCAAACCTTGCCACAGGAATAAAAGGTTGTCCTTACTGTTCATATTACTCCACATGGGGTGAGTAAAACTGTCGGTCGGACTGAAGCGTCTGATATACAAAGGGGAATAAAAACTCATTAAAGGTCTAAAAGGAAACCCTATTAAAATACCAACGATAAAATGGAGGAGACTTGATCACCCTAGTGCTAGAGAAGTGTCAGGGTTTGAATGAACCTGACTTTTTTTTTTTTTTTTCCCCCCCCTGAAAGCAGAGGAAATGTGTTTTGTGGAAAGCCAGGTGGGATGAGGGGCAGGTAGAGTGTCAAAGAGCACTGATAATATTTCAGGGTCTCGCTAGGAGCCTGAAATACGAAGGGGATTTATTCGGCTTTCGGCAGGGAGGAGAGTGCTAGCAGATTTTTGAAGGCATTCCAACGAGGTTCATATTCATCTGTTTCTTAAATCGAGAGCTCTTGGCTGCTGCTGTGCCGAGGTAGGGCGCATCTCTACTTCTCCTCTCTCCTGCCCGGGACGCAAGCTGGCTCGTAGCCAAAGGCAAATTAGCGCCAGTGGGTCCTTGTGATTCTCCTGCCCTGGCCCGGCTGTTGTCCCCCAGAAAAGCCAACAAACCAGACCATTTTTACAGGGCCTGAAATACCCTGAGCACAGTCTTTCTCACGGCATCTCATTTCGACTTTATTTGGTCTTGGGGAAGGAAAGAAATTATGAGGGGAAAGAGCTAAATGAACCATTTTCTTTCAAGCATTTAAAAACCATGTTGTCCCGTGAGCACTGGAAGTAGCGAAGTCTGGTTTCCAATGGATTCGTGCCTCATGGTCGATGGACTTTTAAACCGAACTGGGGCTGCAACAGGCTTTCACCCCTTCTTAGACACCAGAAAAGCCACGTGGGGAAAAAAGACATGATGAATACCTCACCCAGAGCAATTCCTGCCTGATCAGCCACCCCAGAGTCCCCTTCTTAAGCATTTTCCCCTATGCAGAGTCACTGGTGTCTCATAATCATGAATGCTACCAAGGCTTTTCCATGGCTTGGGAATTTTTGTCCCATCTCTTCCTGGATTTGTAGTTTTCTGATCACGGTTGAACTCAGAGAAAACATAAATGGAGGGTTTCTCTCTCACACACAGGCAGATCTCTTATCGGAACACTTTTAGGAATGTGTTACCTTTGGGATTTCTACTTGCTGTCCCATTTGGTTGAAATGGGCACCAGAGTTCAGTAATTATCGGGGGTTGGGGCTGTGAGGGAAACATGCACTCATACATGGGCTATCACCACAGAAATCTCATCTCCTCACAAAATCAGGGTTCAAGTAAAAGCTTGTTTCTTATTTAGATGGAGGTAGAGAGCCACTAAGGCAGACCCTGTGCTGTTTTCCTTGCTCCGCTACTGTTTCTCTCCTCCTGCACAGTGAGGCAAGTTTTTTCTCAACTCCTCCTGTTGGATCCTGGGTTTTGGAGAACACAGATGGTTTTCTCCTATCTCAGCAACATCAGGATACAAACAGGGCTTGTCATTCACTCATACGCACGTTATAATCACGTAAGTCCTGCTGCCTTATGAAACCTGAGCAGAGCTGATTCCATACAGCAGACGACACTTTGTCAGCCCATTGCAATGCACTAGGAGGCACTTCAAAGATTATAGTGGGGAGGAACCCACCTTCATGTCACCATGGAAAGTTTGCCCATTAACAGAGGCAATGAATCTGCAGAGATGCCAAAGGTAGCTAGAAAAGACCACAGCTCTTTTCCCAGAAGCTCAGTTATAAGAATCTCTTTTACCGTTCCTGCACTGAACATCTTTTTTTTGGGCCAAACAAGCACAAGAGCCATGACATGAGTCAGCTGCGAGTGCCTGGAAAGACCTGCGGCACCTTGGTTGGGCTCAGCAGACTGATGGATTAGCACTTGTCCACGTGGAATTGTAGGTTTCAATCCTCAGAGCCTTTTCCAGTCAATTGATCTATCCCAAGCCTTTCATCAGGTACAAATGGGCCTTTGACTTTCAACAGAATGAAGCAGCAGTAAATACAAATGGGACGTGAAAAGTTTTTTTGAACGGACATTTTAATGGTCTGTTCGCTCTACAGCTCTGCTGTTGCGGTCAGAGAGAAATTCCCCTTCTACTTCAGGAGCTGGTGGATAGAAACCCATTCCTCCAGCCCTCGTCTGTTCATTCCCAGGGAGCAGACGTCTTCTGCATATTCATTTAGTGTCCCAACCTGGTCCAGACTGCTCCTCGTTGGGCCTCCTGGAAGTACCGATGTGGGTCCAGGATCTGGGACCACTGATCTGGGACCCTTCCATGCCTCTCCCCTGTAAAATAAACAAAGAGCGTGGCAGGGCTCTGGGGAGATGATGGGCACAGCCCCAACAGCCGGTAGCAGCTTTATTGATGCATGGTGTTGTGTCTTCCTTCCTTTATGTTACCCTCCAGACTGCAGCTAATTATTGTCTATATTCCACTCCTTTGAGGATGACAGATATCCCCAAATATACCCTCATCATCTTGATTCCCAAATCTCTATGGTTCCAGGCAGCTGACATACATGACCCCATGCTGCGCCAAGCCCCAGCAAACAGCAGCACAGAGTTCCCACTTCCTTCGCACAGAAAGGGGCAGAGACAGTGTTTTGAGACATTTCTAGCACTTTATGGGCCAGCTCTTGCCGGCCATTGAAATGGATTCAACGCCAGCATAATCACTGGTCCTCTCACTGTGACTGTGGGAGTCCACTAGAAGCTGTTTCTCTTTTTTATTTATCTCCCACAGCTTGTGGCTGGCTCAGGAGAGGGCGTTATGTTTGACTTATGGGCTCAAGGAGCAGGAGAGACATCTCTTCACCCTAAATGCAAAATACACTGACCTACACAATGAAGACCGCAAAGCAGGAGCCTATGATGTCAACTCCAGACCGTGAGCTTTGCTAGGTCTGGGCACGAAAACTGACATGGCAGAGCAGACTGAGCTCAGGCGATGTGAAATTTAACCAACATATTTTACACCCACACCACTAAAAATAGGACGCCGACGCCAACTCTTCATCTGGAAAGAGAGGAAACACCAGTGTTGCTGTGTTTTGGATGAGGCACAGCACTGAAGTCCTGACCATATTTAGCCATAAGATCATCTCGTAGGATTTCTGCATGAGAGCGGAGTTTTAGAAAAATTATTCTGGCCAAGTGCCAGTTCTGCCTTTATTATTTCTCCCTGCTATCTCAATACTTCATTTCATCACCTAAATTGCTGTGCTGAGTTACTCGAGGCTGCTAAAATGCTGTCATGCTACAGAGGCAACTATGTGAAGGAAATGATGTCTCTGCTGAAAGTGCTCCATACAGCTGAAATCAGGCCACCTATTTAGGTGTCGAGTTTAGATTTTTCATTGTAAGTACAGAAACTTGAAACATTTTGCCCAAATGTGTTGAAAGCTACAAAGACATTAAAGATTATTCATGGAATAAATATTCATTTGCAGGAAGACATTTTTTTTTAACGCATGAATATTTCAGGCAGCGCGTTGCAATGTGTGCAGCCGCTTACAGAAAAAGGTGATCATATTCCGGGTGCTATTTCAATAGTTCCTAATATTAACGATACCTGGATTGTACTTCATTTTTTATGATTTAATGGCAGTTTCTGCTTAAGTTCCTAGATTTTCCTTAACTAATTACTAGTAATGAAAAATTCCCTGAGGATTCGTCTTCCAATTCTTCCATACCAGGTTCTGCAACGCTGTCACTTTGCTGATAACTTTTAACCACAAATGCTATGTTACACTTGCTGCCTTGAACACCAGAAAAAAATGTCCTTATTTTATTCGCAACTCCTCTGTCCGCTTTTTCCCATAGAAAAAGCGATTACTTTGCCAACAGCATATTAATATATTGCAGCTTTACATCTTCAGCTTTCCGTGTTTCAGAATTTCCATTTTTGAGGTACTGTCTGTCTGGCCGGGTCCTGCCTGAGCCTGTGTGGAGCTCTGGTACCATCTAGTGTTACTGGGGAAATCCTGAACGGTGGCTGGACGTGGATCTCATGCGGGGTTTGCAGTAGGAAAAGCCTGTCGTGACAGAAAGTGGCGATTCAGGATTATTTGAAAACATTTCCTCCGCCAGCAGCCGCTATCCTGGCCATGGTGGCTCAGGATGAGCCCGTCCCAGCCTGACTGCGAGGGAAGCAACTCTCCCAGCTGCAGGAAAGTGTCTTGGGCCACTGAGCCAGGCGTGTGCGCAGGTTGTCACCTGTGGGGCCTGGGCCCCCAAGATGCACCCCAAAAGGAGACACAATGGGGCTTCGCCACCTCCCTCTTCCCCTCCTGCAGGGCCTCACGCACCAGAACGCCCCACAGGACCCTGCACTGACGCCGATTTCCCTCTCATTCCACAGCTCGCGGAGGATGAAGGGTTTATTTAATCACTTCTGCAGCCCCGCCGCTGAGGGAGCCGGGCCTGCACGGGGCGCACGGCCCTTGCCCTCACCAAAGATGGCGGCCCCGCCGCGGCTCTGCCACCCCGCTGTCAGGGCGGTAGTAGCGCGGGGAGCGTCACGGCGCGCACCCCTTTTCTGGGGTCGCCGCCTCGGAAGTACTTGTTGGTTCAAAGAGTGGCGGGTTTGAGCGGCTTGGTGGCGGCGGGAGCGGGGCCGGGGGCTGTACGGTGAGGGGGGGCGGCTGAGGGGAAGATGGGCAGGGGGCGGGGGTCGTGCTGGGAGGGGGTTGCGGGGCGAGGGGAAGCAAGTGGGGGGCGGTTGGTTGGGGTTAGGCCCGACTGGGGGCCCAGGAGGCCGTTGCGGGGGGGGGCGAGGCGAGGCCAGAGGCTTCGTGGGGCTTGGAGGGGGAGAGTCCAGTTGGTTGGGGGGCTGTGGGGGGAGAGGAGAGGGAGGGAAAGGGGGGGGTTATGGGCTGAGGGGATAGGGGTGCGCTTGTTTGGGGTTGGGGGCTTGGGAGTGCGAGGGGAGGGAGAGCAGATGGGTCTACGCTGGCCGTCTCCGGTGCCTCCAGCATTCAGTCTGCAAGGGACAGACAAGTTATCGTGAACAGCGATAGTTGTTATCATTAGATGGTTCTTTCAATGGTGGCCCCGCCAGAGGAATGCCAGCTCTCATAATTCTTTTCTTTTTCTTTTTTCCCTTTCTCCTGTTCCTACCCCCTTGTTTTTAGGGTTCTCTCTGTTCTGGATGGAAACGGCAATGTTTTTTGGACTGCTGACTGCAATAAGGGTTGAATGTTTCCATCCCTAGTATAACTTAATCAACATAGATGAAGAGTTTGGGTCTTGGAGAAATTTTTATCTTCCCTTCCTGAGGAAAGGACCTTCAAAGTGGGAACGATCCTTATGTCCTATTAGCTGCCAGGTAGTTCCTTTCCTTTGGAGTTCGGTAACCATGTGGACGTTGAAAAGAGAAGAGGAAGAGCAGAGCATAATCCTGATTAGCGATGATGAAGCCGAGAGCACGCTTGGGAATTCGGTTCTGTTGGTCGACCCATTGGGTAAGTACTGTGCTTTTGTTGTTGATGAAGTTCTGTAAAGAACTTCTGAAATAATCTAAAGTAAAATGTTATGTGAGATGCTTGAAATGTGTCTTTCTGCTGCTAGGAAAACAAAGTACTTCAAAAATAAATAAAAACAGCAGGAACTGCCATTATTTTGTAACTTTCAGGATTTCTTTGATGGTCGTACTTACCCAAAAGTATACTGCTGTTTAGTTACAAAATATTGCAAACTTAGCTGAGACTGGGCCTTTTCAATGCCAATTGGATCCTTTTTGATTACATTACCTCTCTTTAGCTGGTGTTTGGAAGTTTTTGTTGTCCCAGGCCTCTGTAGCATTCTTATTGGCACCCCATGCAATTACAAGAAAATGTATACCTTAAAGTGTTTTTAAAAAAATAAATGTCAATAGCTGGCTGAAGTTGTAATGAAGTTGTAGTCACCTTTATACTGATTTACACTGCATATTTTCTTTTCTGTAGAGAAGTCTGCCCTGGAAGAGATGAAATCTGCAGAAGTTGTGGATGAGGAATGTGAACTAATGGTTACTTTCTGTAAACAAGCAAAAGTGATGCCTCATGCAAGATATGACTGTACAATACACCCGTTTGAGTATGTTCAGTGGCATGGAGGTTAATATGGGGGTTTAATTTTCCTCATTTAGTTCATCTTGTCAAATAACCCTGCTAGTTTTTTAACAGCTGAAAGCAGAAGTAGAGTTGGATAAGCATGTAACTTGTTTCATAAATAAACTTCTGTTTTTCAACTTTGTAGGCGAACAGAATGTGATACATGCTCACCCCTTGGAAAAAATGCTGATATTTGTAATCAGTGCTACTGCTACATTTGTGATAAACTAGCTTCTGAGGTAAGAAGACCTGTAATCAAGAAATGCACAACTTTCAGTAAACTAAATTATTCAACAGTCTGTTTAAAAGAAATCACTCTTAAGCACACTAAAAGAATAAATGATAAGTGATCAATTATTTCAACGGTTTCTCTCCAAAATGTTGATATCTGTCTGCTTTGCAGTGCTAATGCTGTCTGGGTTTATTTCTAGTAGTCCATCCAGTTGTTGGGATAGACATTCACTTGGTTTAAGCAAATGTACCTCCTGTTTGCCTTAGGCATACCATGTGTTTGGTGGAATTGGATTACTGAATCGGACTGCTTCTCACTGCACAAGACAAATGTCAAACTTTTAGTTTTTCGTATCCTAAGGAGCAGGGGGGAGGCATTGGGTGTGTGGAATTTGTTTGGGTTTTTCTTGGAATTCAGGAAACTTTGAACTGTGAAAAAAGTTAGGGTCAATGTACAAAGATAGTTCTCTGCTACTGATTTACCATGGGGAGGGTGCCAGCCCTAAGTGTCTCTAGACTCTAGAACTTATTCAGGAATGAGCGTTTGTGGTTTGTTTTTTGTTTGTTTTTTTTCTTTTGAAGCTGTAGTCTTGAGGTATTGCCATATCGGCCTCTCGCCCTGGCTGTCAAAATACTTCACTGCAGCTTTGTCTAGCTGGGTAAAGGATGAAATGAATTTTAGTCGTTCTCATAGAGAGGAATTAACTTGTGTTGCTCAGCTGGAGAGAGAAAATAAAAAAAAATATAAAAAAAACCACTTTCCCTGTTTTTCACACTTTATGAAATAGTGCAAGAATTGGACAACCCCTTCCCTCTGTCACTGCAACGCACACAACAAAAGCAAATTCTGGAAGGACCAGCGTGACTTTGCCTTGGCTGGTGTTCTTGTAATGTTCAATTTGGAACTCACAGATATAGATGCAGACCTTCGGCATGGTGGTAAGCGTTATGCTCTCGTGCTGTCCTGAGACCTGTGGATCGCTGTGTCTACGCAGACTGTGGCTTGATGGACGGCTTGTCTAGTCCACAACTCTGCTTGCGAAGGCTTGGTGAATTTTTAAGGTAGCAGCTTACTGTTGCTACTCTCTTTCTGGGCCATGCTCAGACTAGACACAGGTCTGCAGGTCCGATTTGTGTACTTTTCTGTTGTCCTCCCTCTGAAAGAAGAAACAAAGCTTTCCTGGTCAATAAGATTGCATGTGAATAAATTGCTGAATATTTTAGATGGGGTACTTATGATTGTCTTTCTATTTCTTTTAGTTTTGAAAAAATTAAAAAAACTTGCACTCACAGTTTCACATCTGTCTGCTCTCTTAGGAAGTCTTCTAATAAAATTTATCCAGGAACTTTCTGTGGAATATAATAAGTACCTGGTTGGAGAAAGAATGCCTCCCACACAATATGAGTGTTTTTGTCCCCTAAAATTGCCTCCTGGGCAATGCAATATCTGCAGATCACGCAACATGGAGGTTGTATACAAGTAAGTGACAGCAGAGTTCAGCTGCTAGCAGTACATACTGGTCAGTGCAGGTTTGATTTCCTTAGTCAAGTGATAATCAGAATCATGGCACATGACGTAGCAGAAACATAGTTGAGAGAACTTACTTGGCCTGTGAAATACTGAAGTGCACTTGGATATAGTTAAAACACATCCTTAAATACATCTTTAAATACATCTTAAATACATTGTGTTAGACAGTTAATAATAGCCCTCATTATTATAACCTGGGAAAGCATGAAAATAAAGCCTGTATTTTTAATAATTTGTTTTTTAGGATGGAATTCAGCTTTTACTCAATGGTATGTGCCTTTAAAATGCTTAAAGTAATGCTTGTGCAAATACCTTTTCACTATATTATAGATGCTTTTCAAGGAAAGGCAAGTCAATTTGCGCTCAAACTGTAGAATGGTCATAATTGCCGTTTGTTTACGAAGTACATCATTACAGACACTTTATCTTATAGACTACTTAACTTTCTTAGGTATTCTGGAGTTTTTGCCCTGGTAACAAGATTTTTAAATCAGGCAGAAAGAGAGAGTCCTAAAGCTGCTGCCGTCATGTTGCTGGGAGCAGCTAAAGAGGTAGCACTTCATAAAGACCCTGCTTTGTAAGTATCCAGTTCCACATCTCATGCATCATCTTCATTTGCTTCTGTCCTGGTTTCAGCTGCGATAGCGTTAACTTCCTTCCTAGTAGCTGCTGTGTTTTGGATTTAGTAGGGGAATAATGTTGATAACACATATTGGTTTAGTTGTTGCCAAGTAATGTCTACAGTCAAGGACTTTTTCAGCTTCCCATGGAAGCTGAGGGGGAGCACAGGTAGGACAAGCTGGCCAAAGGAATGTTCCGTGCCATGGGCGTCATGCTTGGCAGAGAAAGGGGGTTGGCTCAGGGGCAGGGATTGGTGAGAGTAATTGGTGTTGCATCACTTTATTTGTATATTCTTTTACCATTATAATAATTACTTTTTTTCCTCTTCGTTACTGTTCTGTTAAACTATCTGTATCCCCACCCATGAGGGGCTTTTTTCCTCCTTTTTTACTCCCCTACCCTTTTCTCCCTCTTCTCCCTGCCCTACTGGGAGGAGGAGGGGGGATGTGAATGGCTTCATCGTCCTAGTTGCCAGCTGGGGTTAAACCATGACAGCTCCTCAAAGGGAGGAGACTATGTGAGAGAGTTCTGGTTCTCCATGTATTAAGGGTAAGGACAGTGTAAAGATCACAGTCCTGGCTGCAGCACAATGAGAGAAAAATGAGTACACTTGAGGGAGAAATGAGATGGGTTATGGGGAGGGATTTTGGGGGAAAGAGAAGGTTAAAGGCTGGGTGTGAGAGGAAGAAGTTAAGTGGGATTGAGTCATGAGGAGGAGAGATGCCCAACAGGGGGAATGAATTTGAGATGGGAATTGGGAGGAGGGAGGGTGACAGACAGCAGATAATGGCAGGTGGGGTTAAATCCTCAGGAGAAGGTACAGGGGCAGGGGAGCTTTCCTGAGAGGAGAGTGCACAAGCTGCATTGTGTGAAGAAACATCTGCTTTTGACCTGGAAGGGAGGGAGGGAGGATGTGATGTTCCTTGGGTAATAAGTTTTAGATGATTCCCATAAGTCTGGACCTGTCAGCTGGAAGGACTGCACGATAAATAAATAAAAACAGACTTTACATACTTCAGTCTTTATTACTTGTGCTGGTTATTTTCTTGTTTATATTGTGGCTGTTTCATGCTTGGTTACTGTCTAGCTTGAGCAAGGTCCTAGAGCTTTGTTTTGCAAAACTGAAATATTTTGGGGCTTAAATTCAAGGCTTTTTATAAAGGAGAAGTAAAGGTGGCCTGAGTTGGTTCAACAGGCCAGAAACAGCAGTTCTGCAGTTCTTTCTGGGGAACTGGCAAGGTTTGCAAGGAGCAAGATCAATACATTAATTTGGGTAGGTTTCTCTTCGTATGCTTATTATGAGTCCTGTAGCATTCATTGTAGTTGCAGGGGATGTGGCTTGGCCCTCTCATGGGATGATGATATACAGCCTTTCAGAGGCCCTGGAAAAGCAAAAACGTGCCCACGATGGTCTAATATGGCAGGTTAGAAGGTTTGGTACCGCTTTACTCTGCATGGGGGAGGTATGCTTCAGTTGGTTAGGTACTGCTGTAAAACAGTGTTAATTCTAGAAAGTGTTGTATACTTTGAGCACTTGTTTCATCTGTTTAGAATGACTTTTATTAGCATGATAGCTCCCAATGCCTTTTAAGAAAAAAGTATTTTCTTTAACAGCTGAGTATAGAAAAGGCAGAGAAAACAGCCAAACGTTAATTAATGCTTTTTTTTCATCCCCTCTTAGAAGCTGGCAGAACCTTGATCATACTGCTTCATTAAGGATTGCTGTCCCTTGTCTCTTGCAAAGGTAAGACTTGTCTTATCATGTGATGAGATGGCAATGGAATGGTTGCTGGCTGCAAACTTTCTACTGGCATTTAAAATGCATTTAAATTACTTCTATTTCAAGACATAAAGAAAAAAAGTAAATGCTTTAGCTCTTAAAAGCCAAAAGTAAACTCGCACAGGTGTATAATCATATGGTTCTGTAGCATCAGGAACTCCTACTAATCAGGGAACAGGACCCCACTGTACTGTCTTAAGCTTTCTTGGAGTAGAGCAAGAATAGCCTACTGCTGCCTGCGTGTGGACTGCAGATGGGTAGTTAACAGGCAGAAGAATTTAAACAAGATGCACCAGCCAGCCTAATGGGCAGGGATTTGAGGATGCTATCACGTTCTACAGTTGTATCCTGCAAATCAGGATTTTTTAGAAGCTCTGTGTAATGCTGGTCCCTTTCTGGGAAGGACAAGGGCAATACCTTCCTTATTTAGAGCCACATAAACACTCAAACCTTCCTCTGTTCCCTCAAAGGAGAATAACTCAATGGGGAACTCAAAGCCAAGAAGATGGATTACTTTTTGACTGTAGTCTAGGAGTGTTCTCTAAGACCAGACCAGAAAGTGGTGTCAGGTAGCTACTTGTGGTTATTAAGCCAAAGAGTAAATAGTGACTGTTAAAGATCAAAACAGCAGCCTTGTACTGTTTGTACTCTACTGGGATGGAGTAGTCAGGGATGTAACATAGTAAAGTTCCCCCAGAGGCTACTGAATGAGGACATCTAGCTCACTTGGCTTAATTCATTTCTCATTTTAGCTTTGTATTTCACCTTTAACCCGCAATTCACTTGCAACAGAAGGTTAATGAATTAAGAATTAACTTTTTTCAGGAACGCTTAAAAACAATTATATATTCTCACCTCGTATTTGAAACTAATGAAAGGTATAACCTAAATCCTCTATCAGTTTTCATTTTAAATTACTATTCTTGAAACTTTTTTTATTTCTTGCTTTAAAAGAACAGGGAAAAGAATTTTTTGCCTCCCTTGCCCGGTTTTAAAGGAGTAATCTCCTCTTTGTGTCAGTGTGTTATCTCCAGTGTTCAGTTAAGACAAAAATGGCTTCACTAGCTTTGAAGCTGCTCGGGTTGATGGGGTTGCTTTTTGGGCTCATCATATGTTTCTGCAGAGTTTTTGCATATACTCACGGAGGATCTTTGTTTTAAAACTTAAGACCACAGAACCTTGTTTTCACTGTTTAAAAATAACAAAAGAGCAATACTGTTACTAACTATAAATCCTAAAGCACAAACTTAATATAGATCTAAACTGCCTCTGACATCTAACAAAAAAAAAATAAAAAACCAAACCCCAAACTTCTTTAGAAGGGTTTCACATAGGATCAAAAAAAAAGACACAACAACTAGTAATTCACCTGATTTTAAAAGATTTTTTTTTTTCTTTTCAAAACATAGGATTACAACACAACTTCAGAGGATGCTGGTGTTGTGTGACTTTCCAAAAAGTTTGTATGAAAAGTTTGTAAATTTTTTTCAGTCCATCTCACTTCCATGTCACTGTTTTGGCTTCTCAAATAGGTATGTTCTTTGATTTTTGTTTACAGAATATATTTGTATACAGCTGCCTGAACTGAAAACAGCTGTAGAATGTTTCTTTCGTTGATAGTGTTAGGTGTGAGCATTTTATAAGAAGATTTCAGTATTAGCCACTTTGTATTTGTCCTGTCCTTACAGGAACAGTTGTTCGATGCTGTGGCTAAGCATAAGATGGTGTTCTAATTAAGCAGGTGCTCAAACTCCTTTACAGCTTTACAAACTTCCTTTACAGAAATGTGAGAATGTTGTCCATATAGCTTCTTTTCTTTTTTTTTTTCCTTTTTTTTTTTCTCCCCCCTAGAAGTGAGTAAACCTCAAAATATTTTATTGGTAAATCATGTTACTCAAGGGAAATAAATTGTGGTGTACAACCAAAACATGGTTAAAAATGACTTTGTTTTTGTACTTCCAGCTTGAATGTTGTGCCATGGGACCACGTGTTACTGACCACGGTTTTAAAAGGCCAGAACATCACTGGTCAAAGAACACAGAAAGGAAGAAAAGTATTTCTGTGGGAAGTGCTCCCAGTTATAGAGGCTCGAGTGGAGAAATTAATAGACAAAGAGAAGTAAGATCAGTTTGGTCTTGTTTTGGATTCTTCTTTTTATGAACTCAATTTTCACATTTTGCATGGTATTGACTGTGGTATAGTGTTTTCCTAACATCTGCAGGAGTTTCATGTAACGGGGAAACATACAAAACAAAGGCACATTTGAAGCTCTTCATGCCTGTTACTTCTTATCAACAAGGCCAGTAGCTTTTTGAAGTTTTTTCAAAGCAGAATCAAGCCCTTTGAACACTTCAGGACCAGAAAAGAATGTTGAAGTGGATAATTTCTTTGTTTCCATAACCCCAGTAGGTTTTAGATGTTGATGTTTCAAACAAATTCTGTTCATCAAAAGGTGACTAGATGGAAGACAGCAAAAAGGTGCGTTCTGGTCTCTGGATCTTCAGAAGTCTGTATTCAAAAGAATACAGTAAATTTAGACTTAAATTACAAGGCAACCTCATGTTTTATTTTGACAGAGAACAGAGAGAATCTGTGGAGAGCGTCTTGGAACTTATTTCCAACTGTCTCTTTCTGCCAGTTGTATTTCTGTCCCATTGTGCAATGTCTCTTGTGTGGGAAGATCTACTGTTTTGCTTCATGAATTGTAGTAAATATTTGATTGACCTGTATATAGCTTTGCGCTTCCTTCCTCTTCCTACTCACCGTCTTCCTTTTTTCTCTCCAGCTATAAAGAAGTTGTTCGCTACCTGAGAGCTGTGAAATGCAATGATACCAAAGGGTAAATAGCTTTTTTTTTTCCTTTCCTTTTTTGTTTAATTGTTTCTTTGCCTGAAGATTGTGTCCCAGTCTGTGTTTCTTCAATGTGTAATAAACCGGCAGAATGAAAAGCAGTAGGATTTTGGCAGCTGTTTGCTAAGTGAAAGCAGTGCTGCTTTGCAACTAACTTCTGCCTTGTTGGATGTAACTTACTGGTGGTCAAGCATAATCAGATCTATACATTCCTATGGTAAAACTTTCATGTTAATGAAAATCAAATATTCATTTCTTTCTAGGTTAAGAGACCTTCGGGATAAAATCCCATTTTATTTGTGTAAAACTGGAGACTTCCTTGATGCTGCGCATTCGCTGTTGTTTCCTGTCAATAGCCTCGCGTGCTGTGCTGCCTGCCGGTTATCGCCTTTGCAGTTTGAGGTCTACCTGAAGATGTTCAGAACAGGCAGTGTCCCCACTGGAAAGGATATGCTAGACCCTGGGCCGTGGATCAGAGTGGGCAAGTGTGATTTCTTGCTTACATATGTTTAGAACCTTACCTAACTACAGCTTTTACTTTTTCATTAATTCTGGTAATATTCTGAGGGACTTTGAACCATACTATAAATTGTCTGGACTAAAGCATGGTACGTAACACTGGGCAGGAAGAAAGTCTTTATATTTGAGCGTGAATTTGTTTAGTACACTTCACACAAAGAGCTGGTTTTGTCAGCTGTGAAGCTGTTTTGCTGAAAGCAACCTATTAAATGAAAATACAAAGCTCTCTCTTACATCACGGCATTTCCAGTGGCAGTGTGTAACTTAGCCTTGACCTTGAGAATAAAAGCTTCCTGATAGAAAGGATTTCACGATCTGTATATTGCGTTCTGTCATTAGTTTAGCCACTGGTAACTGTGATCATCTGTCTTGGTGCATTCTACTTGTCAAAGTGTATTCTGAAATGAAAGATGTATTTTGGAGGTGTTCAGTGACTAGTAGAATTCTTAGGCGTATGGTACTGACAGTGTGTATCACACTGTACTTTGGTGTGATGTATGTAACGAAGGCTGTTCTGCGATGGCTTAGTCTAAATTGTATTCAGTTCTTTGCAGCTTTCTGGAATAGCGATTTACGGTTGATGTTTTTCTATTCAGAGCCTACAAAATGTTGTAAAATAGCTGTAGACACTTGTTTGTTTCTTTTTGTTAGGTTTCTATAGAAACGTATCTGTAACTAAGTTAATGTCTTGTTTGTTTTCACGCTCTATAGTTAATCAGGGAATATAAGATATGTTTTTGGATTTTCTTCTTCTTGCAGGGTCTCCCTTGAAAGATGGTGTTCTAATTAAGCAGGCGCTCAAACTCCTTTACAGCAATGTGTCACTATACAGAAATGTGAGTCTGTGTTAAAACCATTTCTGTGCCCATCAAGTGGTTCTGTATATTACCTGTTTTGTCCAGTTACTTCTTTAATGCAAGGATTTACTATCAGAACGCTTTTCTCTCTGAATAGTTTACACCTCTGAACGGATTTGACTTTGTAAAACGAATGTTCTGCTGTGTTTCAGTCTAAATGCTGGAGTTGCCTCATTATGATCTTGGGTAGTAGCAATTTGCTGGAAAAAAGTGGGCACCTCCATCCCATCTCCTTGAAAGAGCCACCGCTTGACTTCCAAAAGGTAACTGAAGCAGTACTGGGAAATGGGAGAACCTGTTCTCTTGGGTTTATACAAGACTCCGTTTGACATGGGCATTGGCTCATTCTTCTAAATACTGAGGTGAACTTCACAGTGCCTCATCAAATACTCTTGTGGTACGTGCCAAATGTAACGCTCCGCGAAATGTTGTGATTCAGGAGTGTTAAATGCAATAGTAAACAGATTAACGCCGCTTGCAGCCCAATGCCTAATACTGGTTCTATAGCTTTTAATGAGGTGGATCAGTTAACAAAATGGATAGGAAAGCAGTTTAAGAAAAATGTGTTCAGGTGGTCCTAAAGAATCGGTATCTGGATGTTTTCTTCACAAGAACAGAAATAGCTGCCTGCTAAGCATAGTAGGTTAAAACAAAGAAGTTATGTGATACAGTTTGTTTAGTGCCGTAGAGCCTCAACTTTCCCCGAGTATGGCATTGAATAGTCAACCTCATCTGTAAATAATGCTGAAAAAATAAGTGAAAGCACAATTAAGAATCACGTTGGGCACTGTTTGAGGTTCGTAGAATATCAGGACATCCTTCCCCTTTATATGTGACTCATTACTTCTGTTTCAGGAGGTACTCGCTGCCAGTGGTGACCTTTTGGAGGAACTGAAGGCAAAAATTAATGTTTCTTTACCATCTGCAATTTTCTCCCCTCATGTAAGTGTGCAATGAGGAAATTTACCGGGTTTTTTTATTGTGCTTGAAAATACAGCAGTATTGAACACAGGTGGATTATTGTGAAAAGCTTTTAAGAGGGGCCTTGAAGGTTTTTTGGGAGGGAATCAGTGTAAGACTGTTCTTAGCACAGTCTAAAGGCTAGAGCAGATATCTGAAGGTAATGAAACTATTATTTGTCTGATCTATATATGTCTGTTCTGCTCTGACCGTCTTCGACCTAGGGTAAGTCTTACTTTACCACTGTCCATATTTATGCATTTATAAAGTGGGAGGGTTGGTAATAATTGATTCTGTCTTCTCCCAGGGTACTCTTGTGTCGTTTGGTTCAAACTGGAGACTGTCCTTTGAGACTTGACAATGTGTTTGTCTCAAAACTCAGGATTTCTAAACTTGTTTTGAATGACGAGTTTAAGTGTAGTGGAATGTTTAATGACGGCTTGAAATGTGTTCTCTATTAAATACAGTCAGTACATCTAAGGCGTTATCTTATTCTTTTTTACTTCTTTTGAGGAAATTACATTTAGCTTAGTCTCCAAATATGTGACTACTGGGGCAGAATTTCTTTTTCCCCTTAATTCTCTTTCTATGATGGTGTGAAACTTCATGTTTCTGTGAGGACTTTGAGAGCACCAGGTGAAACATGCTATATAAATAGAAGTACCTGTTCTGTTCTCCACTCCTTTGGTCTTCATAAGACTCTTGTGGATGTCGTGTCTGACATCCAACCTATCTGATTGGAATGGTAGTAACTTAGTGCTGATTAAACTGGGTACGAAATGCAATTAGTGGGCAAGTGGGCTTTTAAATATACGTCGTCTTGTTGATTTCTCTTCCTGTAGTTGCACCATGAGGCTTATCTTATTCTCGCAGTGCAAGCAGTACAACAGATGCTTTTTTGTGATCTTCCATACTTGAATTCCTTCTTAGAGATAGCCCTGGCTTTTGGGGTAAGTCCTAGATACTGATTTCTGTTCTAAGAGATTAAAGCAAATTATATTTAAAATCTGTATAGCATCAGCTTGGAGTTTTTAGACACATTTAGCTTGGTTTTGTTCCCCTTTAGCTTTGCTGACCTTTAATTTATTCTCTTTTTTAAGAAATGTTTGGCAATTAGATTAAATCACTGGTCTCTTTTTTTTTTATATTTTTTTTTTTCTCTTCCTAGAATAACTTTTGGGCTCTGAGGCTGTTATTGGACCATCTTTCCTATGAAGAACACATTCTCCATGGCATTGTCAACCTGATTTTGAGAGACCTAAATTGTCAGAAAGGAACAATGCTAAAACTGTGAGTAAACACTTGCTCCCCGCAGTCTGTTTGTTTACGGAAACAGTCAGAGCAGTCCCACGGGAGTAGCGTTTAGCAGAGATGTAATCCTTAGCTCTTTGAAACCAGCCAGACCAGTGCTTTGGGTAAGTCAAGAATGCAAATAAGATGCTAGGAATCACTAGGAAAGTCACCTTTGTTGAACAGCTGTGTTCTGTTTCCTGGTTTTATACCGCTTAGGTGGCAAAACCTTGGTCCCCAGTACGTGGGTGAATTCCTTTGCCTGTTCCTGACGTGCAGGCATAAGAAGATGCAATCCATTGGCCTCTTCACCCTGAATATTATTACAGAGAACCTGCATTTGTAAGTGTGAATCTTCATCATAGCCAAACAGAAAATCATTGTGTTGCAAGACCGATGGTAGTTTTCTCTTAATTAACAGTCTTAACTCACAACTCATCTTGTTTTTTATTCTTCGCTGTTATTAGCAGTGGTAAAGATACTGAACTTGATGTTTTGGGTAGATTTGAAATTGTTCTATGTTACCTGTTGCAACCAAATGGCCTTCTCACTTCCCAGTGCCCAATGTTGTGAAAACACATTAACTGCTCTTGGCAACCCTGACCAGTCATCGAGATTACATATGGTACAGTCTCGTTCTGTTACTTAACTGTCATTGTCATCAACAACAACCAAAACCCCTTAATTGGGACATACAGCAAAGTAGTTACTGGACTCTAAGGGGGCATAATACTGCATAAAACTTATTTAGGAAAAATAGTTGAAAGTAACTCAAAATATATATTATTGTGTATCTACAGATGTCAACGTTACTTTTAAACTTGTAAGAAAGTTGTAGATCCCTGCCAAAAACTTAAGATTCAGGGATATATGTGCAATGTAACGCAAGCTGAGGACAGCATGAGGTTTGTGCCTCTCGTTCTTATCCCCTTTTTAAAAAGGAGAGAGACCACATGCTCTGCAGGAGCACAGACCTTCAGTGGGTGGGGAAAACGGAGTTCTGAAAAAGTCTGACTCCTTAGATTTTGATTACCAATCATAATAAAACACTGATGTATCGCTTTTGAAACCACTGGCTGTTAACAGTCCGTGCTCTCCTGTGTCATGCAGTGAAAGCGCTTTAGGTTTTAGTGATAGACTTTAATGTATTGGCGTAATAGTTTTAAAATGAATTGACTCTGTGGTTGTATACCGGAAGACAGAGTAATTGCCTGCTCTGGCACTCTTCATTCACACGTGGCTGAGGGCGGCAGAGTAATGTTGAGAATTCACCTTTTAGTAACCGTCTTAAGTGGAAATCGTGGACGTGTAAGTTGACCTTCTTTGTGAAATGCTTCTGTCTGTTTCTTCTCTCCAGCCTTTGCCGCGTGCAGCTGAGAAAGTAAAATACCTAATTTCACTTAGTTGTGGATGAGTTAAGCTGTGTTTAACAAATTTGCAATTCCATTAATTGTCTTTTTTTGTTTTGTGGGGCTTTACGGTATGCTTTAGCGGTGATCCAAGAGAATCTGGTGAAATCCTGTTTCTTTTGATCTATCTTGGTCTTAGTTATTTTACTGTACATCTGATGCTGAAACCTTCTCCATTTGGAAGCTAAAGTGGATTTGTTGGATCAGCTTTCTTGTAAAGCTTGGAGTAATGCGAAACTCGGAGCGGCTGAGACTGGGTGCAGGTCTGTCGCCATGAGAAAATGGATTAAGAATTTCTGTCTGTTTTTCAGGTGTCCGTGGGCAAAGCATCTTTGCAACTTCTTTCACAATGCGGTGAGTATCTCTGTATTTTAGAATTTAACAACAAAGCATATCAGTGACAACTATATTACTTACCAAGTAGATATTTAAATATATCATTTGATACATCATGTATCAAATATATGTTATGTCAATGTCATTTATTATAACACTTATTATAAAAATTACTGAAGTATACTAACTAATTTTTTTTTTCCTCTGCCCAGGGATTAAGGCACCTGCCCCTTGGCACCACGGCTCATCAGGAAGTCTCGAAGTTCATAAACATTTTTGAAAAACTGTAATTTGGCAAAATCCTCAGGAATGTTTTTCAGCTTGCCTTAAACTGAAAAATCTCTTCCTGGAGTCCCTTGTATTCTGCTGTGGTTGTCATCTCGGAACACGTTCAGCGAAAAACTGACTTCAGACAAATAAAAAAATGAGATCCCGGGCTAAGGTGGTGAACAGTGGCTGTACTTCAGGAGTCGTGTTCTGGAAATTTCCTCCTTTGCAGGCCCATGTATTAAGCAGTTGTTTAAAGAGGTAGCAGGTTTAAGCATGTGTGTGTTTGTTTTAAAAAAAAAAACAGTCTACAGAGCGGTGCTGATCGGAGGGGGAGCGAGGGGAGAGTGACGCGGATGAAGGAGAAAGCACCACAGGCCTTTACTTCTGTTGAGTTGCACGGCCGCGCTGTGGGCGAGGTGTCTGCAGCAGAACAACAGCTGAGAGCGCAAACGTTTGAAAAAGGAAAACTGGCGTACAACGGTGTGCATCAAAATGCTGTTTGCACATCCATCCTCTTTTGTTTCGTGTATAACTATAAAAATTAAACCCCTCTTGAGGCTGAAGGACGTTAACTTTCTAACTTCAAGAAACCAGATTCAGGAAGGTGTAATGCAGCAAACAGCTTGGTTTGTTTGTAAATAAAATAAAAATCGGGGTTTCAGGGTTTTCCAGTTGTGGGGCTTTGTTTTCTGCAATAGGTGACTCTTAGACTGGTGCGGGTGGTTCTCTGAGTTTCCCACATCCTTATTATAGTGGTAAGTTTAAGAGTTAACTTTTGACTGTGGAGGTAGAAATAGGGAAATACTTCTAGCCTGGTTTGTACTCTTCTCTGCCCGGCTGTGATACCTGTCAGCACTGGTTTGGCAGGTGGGGGGGGGAATCTTAATATGTGGTGAACTGTATTTTGCACATTTAAGGCTTTCAGTGGCTTTTGCTGCTTTTGTTATCCTAAATAAGGTATGCTGTTGTTCAAGTTTTCCACAAAAATGTACATGTTAAGTAAAACTCCGTAGAAATTTTGTCGTAATGTTGTCAGTTCTGTTTTGGCGGGTGTGGGATTTTTTTTTTGTTTTCTAAGCAGTTGCTGTACCTTTATCTCGTGCTGTCCAAGTTGAGCCAGGACAGGCGGAGGTCAGCGCAGTCCCCTGATCCTCGGGAATCTGGTTCTGCCGACTGTTGGCCACGTGGTGTCTCATTCTGGTCTCTGCTCCTGAAGATGCACTGTGGTGCTCCATCGTCATTTCCAAGAGAGGTGTTTCTTACATGTTCCTAATAACATGCTCTTTCTCATCTCCTCTACCTGAGTAGCAGCAGGTCCCCGTTCCTCTTACGCCTGAGGGGGAGAAAAGAGGGGGAAGGAAGCTGCAAACTAACATGTATGTGTGTTCTCTGCTTTGTGCTGGTGTACGAGCTTCCCTTCCCGACCTGTGGTCTGGCCTGTAGCGCTCCAAGCGCGCTCCCAGCATCCCAGAGGTTGGGCAGCTGCCTGCCCGCCCGCAAGGATCCTATTCTGAACTCTCTAAAATAATCCATTCTGCGAGGCCCAGGGCAGGCTAACGGTAGGGTGTTACGTTGTGCTTTGTCACTTTGCTGTGGGTGTAAAAAAAAGACACCAGCAAAGCCCTGTAAGCACTGGCATCAGGTTGAACTTGGACTGGGCATAGGCTTCAGTGTCGCCCTGTTTGGTGCTGGGGGCAGGAGGGAGAGGGGGCAGGAGGGAGAGGGGGCAGGAGGGAGAGGGGGCAGGTGAGGGCAGGAGTTCTGTTACCCCTTCAACCTTGGATTTACCATCACAAGGAAAGGCTAGGAACTGCTTATTTACTGTAAGTAAATAGCACATCTATTCATTATTTATCTACTTCTGAATTTTAATGATTTATAGCAGCCCCTATAGTGAGGATTATGCTATAGGTAATGATAAAATCTTTTATGTATGAGGAAAATCTGCACTTGACCTGGGGTATGGGTTGGACAGACAGGTATAACCGTTACCAGCAACCGCAGTAGAAAACATCTTCCCGGTACCCTGGGACTATGCCTAGTATAACCCCAAAGGTAAAGCGAAGGCTGATCTCGTCTTTACTCCAGGTATAATCGAGACGAACGGAGCTCATTAAAAATTGAAATGCACAGTTCGGAGAGGAAAATGGGCCTCCAAATATTGTATTTTAGCAAAGAGAACTCTGCTGTTTTAGCAAGTATGTGTACGGCTGCTACTGCCAAACAATAAATAGAACATTTGCAAGTAAGTGCCTGTATCGAAAATAAAGTTTCATCTGAAAATAGTGAAAATGTCTTATGTTCTTAAAGTCGGGAAGGGGAATAAGATCATCTAGCCCAGGAGCTTAATGTACCTGTGGGCCAAGGGCCTGCTTGCGGTCAGCAGTTGAGCGGACCTCTTCTGAGTCTGTGCGTCACCATTGATTATGAAATACATTGCTAACAAACTAATTGTTTACAGGCCAGAGGGCGGGGGGGAGTTCTCAGTATAATATTTAAGAACAAATGAACAACCTCCCCCCCTCTGGTGCTGCCAGTAACCCTGCGTGGCTTTTCTAGCTCTGCTCCAGGGGGGAACGGTGATGCGCGTCCCACCAGGGTCAGCTTGGACAAGGAGGCTGAGATCATCCTGCGCCTGGGTAGAGAAGCTTTGCCCCCTCGCCCACCTGGGGGTTTGTGGATTTAGACAATAACATGGTCGGGGGGCGAGTTCACCGCCACCAAACACGCTGCCTCTCTGCGTTACGCCTCCCAGCCTCGGCTGCTGCAGGGGCTGGGGCAGCGCTGATACCGTTTTTACCAAGGACACTAATTAACCTGCTAAATGAGTTTATCCCTTTGGAGTGCGCACCAGAGAACTGAGTTATCTAAAATACCATCCCAAAGAGAGCCGTAATTAGCAGCCAGCACTGAGGGCAGACCCCAGGCTTCCCAGGGAGGCCTTGGCGAGGCGGTGGGGGCTGTGGGCTCGTTGCCGGTGTGGTCCCTCAGCCCGGACAACATCCCTGCGTCCTGCGCAGCGCAGCACCAGGCTGTTCGTCACACAGAGCATCCCCTTCCCGGCATGGAAGGGGGAGAGGTCCTCTGCTCTTGGACCTGCTCCTGGGTAACGTGGGGGCAGCAATAAGGATTGGGATGCAAGTCGCTGCACGGCCACCCTGGGGCACAAAGAAGTCGTGTTGCCCCCGCCAGCTGCCTGCCAATCCAAAAATACGCAGTTTTAATAACTGGACTTAGCAAAGTAAAAAAAAATAAAAAACAGCTCGTTGCTGGCTGCCAGATTAACAGATGGCTACAAGCATTAATATTGCAAAACTTCAGGAGTTCATAATTCTTTAATCTACAAAGCCCGCGGGGGTAGCTAATGCGGGCCCTGCAATCTGCCGTGCTGGGGGCTGCCACCCGCCCACCCACCCACTGCCACCGCGTCCCTCCCGGACCCCCCGAGGGATGGGTGGATGGACCTTGGTCCTGCCAGGCCAAGAGACGGCTCCCCACTGCCTCCCAGGAGCCGGCTGCTGGGCAGACGCTGCCTGTCAGGGGGGGGGATGAGCTTGATGAATCCCCCCAGACTCAGAGCTGGTGTCGGTGGCTCCTAAATTCCCTGGCTCTGCCGGCCCCGCTCAGCCCTCGCTGCCATCAGATTGCGGAACATCCACGGAAATCCAATAACCCGTCTCCAGTGTCATTTTATCGTTAAACCCAAGCCTTCCCCATAATTGTTTGGGGGCAGCGCGGGGAGATTACGATTGATGTCAACAGCCAGATAATCCGTGGTTCAGCGTTTGGTATCGCTGACCTCGTTAATAGGCGCCGGTGGCGTTTGGAGCACGGGGAGCATGCCCTGCACCACAGCCGCCCCAAAGGCTGTTCGCAACGAAGAAAAGCCCAGCATTGGTGTTACAATAAAAAAAAAAAATATATTTATTATTTCCTTTGGGTGGAAAAACCTCGTGCTGCGGCTGCAGCAGGTTTGGCCCCAAACAGCTCCATCGATCCCTGGCCAAGCCCCAGGCTCCAGCATCCTCTCTCGGAGCAGGACGAAGGGCCGGTGGCTCCGTGAGGCTGCCGGGGAGGCTCCTACCGCTATCGATCACCCGCGGAGGGTGAGGGCTGGGAGGGGAGCGCGGCTGGGACCCGGCGCCCCACGTGTCACCGTCCTGCTCTCGGCGTGGTCTCGGTGCAGAGGCTGGGGGGGGGTGGGGGGGTGGGGCCCCTCCTTCGCCCACATCGTGCTGCGGGGCATCAGCCTCCTGCTCCCTACAAAGGGCTCCGGTGGTTTGATGCTACAAAGGCGTCTGCCTACATATAGAGATATATAGATAGAGAGCCGTGGATGTAGAGGTGTTTATATATTACATAATATTTCCAGGTCTTTATAAATTGTATGTGTATATGTCTCTATGTATTTATATATTTTATATATATATGTACTGTATTTATGTATGTTGTATACTATATAGTATATAATAAATATAAATTATAAATACACGCATTTATATAAGTTGAATATATCCGACCTCCGTACATACGCGATCTATATGCATATAGGGGCTTGGAACTAGATGATCTTTAAGGTCCCTTCCAACCCAAACCTTTCTAGGATTCTATATGTGTGTGTGTGTAAGTACGTGTAAACATCTATGTGTGTATAGTGGATACACACACACTCTCGCACACTTTTTTTTTTTTTTTTCCCCAAATGCGTGTGTGTATTAGACATTCCTGCGTGCTCGTGTACTCGGAGGAATCGGGCCCAGGTGTGTTTTACAGAGGACGAACAGACACTTGTACGGACACGGCCCCTGGGCCCCCACGGAGTGGGTGGGAAGGAGAGGATCTTGGCGTAGCCTTTGGGAATTTTCTATTTATGGAAACCTTGCTTTGCTTTTTTTTTTTTTTTTTTTTAAGTGCAAAGCTGCCGTCACCATAATTACCTGAAGTTTTTGTAACTGCCTATTTAATGAAGGGCGGGGGTGGTTGTTTGTTTTCGGGTTTGTTTTTTTTTTCACTTTATGGTTTTGCTTTTGCATCAATTACATTGCCTTTAATCGGGTAACAACTGTTAGTGGGCTTTTGCCCCTCCCTGTAAGTCACACATTATTATTTTTTTAATGTTGTTGCACTTTTCCCCTTGTGCTGCCCTTTCACCCACCATAAGCTTGGTCTCCAACTGCTCGCTTTTTTTGCATATTATTTTTTTTTTTTTCTTCCTTTTTTTAACCAACCCCTCCCCAGGTGCACCCCAGGTGCTCCTGCCCCCGGCTCCCCCAGCACCAGGGAAGCGGGAGGAAACACGAAATCCAGGAGCAGCGCAGCGGGAACAGCTGGGGGAAAGCCATGGCGGCGCGGCCGCGGGGGGAAGGGACGGACTGGTTTTTGGAGGGATGCAGGCAGGGATGCAGGCAGGACTTTCCTGGGGTGCCGCCGTGTCCCACCACGCTTTTACTCCCATTCTCCTTGGGGCCCTTCTGTCCCTTAGGGCTACGGGGGAGGCCGGGGTAACCCCGTTTTGGCAGCTCGGCCGCTGGGTACCGGGATGCTGCCTCCATCTCCATCCCGGGCACTCGCATTCAGCGGAGCCAAATCCCCCGGGAGCAGCGCAGGGGGCGGGCGGGGGGGGGGGAGGATGCTCCATTATCCGGCTCCTGCCGTGTCGGAGGCAGCTGGACCGACCGTGCATTAATAGATTACACAGAGGATTTGGGCTCGCCGGCAGCAAGGGGAGCGCTCGCAGGAGGCAGCGCGGGCCAGGCCAAGGCGCTGGGCGAGCCGGGGGGGAAGGACGCAGCCCCCCGCTCCCCGCTAACACCTTTTCCAGCCAAGGTAGGTGGAAGGCTCGGTCACGGCGCTGGGATGCTGGAGTGGGGATGGGGATGCTGGTCCCCATCTGCCTCCGGGAGAACCGCCGGTGGGGACCGGGAACCCCGGGGAGGCCGGACCGCGGGTGGAGGGGGATTGCTGGGCCCTGGGTGCTCCCCCTTCTCCCACGCCTGGCTGTTTTTCCTGGGGATGCTCTTGCGGAGAAGCCCATGCAGCTGCAGAGCTGTGCCGATGCGTGGCTGGATTTGAGCTGTGCCTGTGCACGGCCGGATTGTGTGCCCTGGCGTGCAGCACCCCCGGCCCTTCCCTGCCCCTGTGCAGCCTGGTCTGGGGTGCGGGACTGGGTGTCCCTGGGAGTTCAGCCACCCCCCCTGGGTGCAAAGCGATGCTGCCAGGTGCTGGGGTCATGGCTGGGGCAGGGGGAAAGGTCCCCGTGTGCCACCAATTCATGGGGTGCAGAAGGTCTCATGCAACTACAGCTTGTCCTCCGTCAGCTGCTGTGCCTCAGTTTCCCCAGCACGCACATCCCTACCATTAGCCGGCACCCAGGGCCATGGCGGGCATGGGGGGGGTGAGGCTGGTCTTGCCCCCCTGATCAGAGGTGACCGTCCACATGAACCATTTCCAGGGCTGTGTACACAGCCATGCAGCTGCCCAAAAAATCCCTCCTGGCTTTGCTTGGGGCTGTAGCAGCGCAAGAGAAGGACAGACTTCCCCCCACCCGCCAGATAGCCTCCGGCCGCTATTTGCTGCTCTCCACCCCAGCCAAATTGCAGTCAAATCTGGCCAGGTCCTCGGGTTTTGCATGTGCCCACGGGCACGGCGCGGCTACAAGAGGGTAGTGCCAGGCAGCCACCCCGTGCCAGGCTGGCCACGCACCCTGCCGGTAAGTGCAGCCTTTGCTTTACGAGCACAACCCCGAAAGCTCCTGGAGCCACGGGCTACTCCGCCATGGGGTTGGAAAACCCCCCCGGAGGATGGTGGCACGCTGTCCCCATCCTGGAGGATCCCCCACTCTTTGGGGGGGGGGGTGCAGCACTAGGGGTGGGTCTGGGACAAGATGCAGCCATGGGATATGGCACCAAGGTCCCCATTTTCAGCCCCACAGAGCCCCCAGCTGCCGCCATGGACGAGTGGGACCTCCCGCAGTGGAAGAAGGAGGTGGAAAGCCTGAAGTACCAGCTGGCCTACAAGCGGGAGATGTCCTCCAAGACAATACCCGAGTGAGTGGGTGCCCACCCTCCCATACAATACCCGAGTGAGTGGGTGCCCACCCTCCCATCCCCTCCTCTCCCTCCCCACACCCCCAGACCAGCCCGGCAGCAGGACATGGTTTTGCGCAGCCAGGAGCAGAGCCCAGCTCTTCTCCACCCCGCAGCCAGCACCAACGGCCCCTTCCAAATCACCCCGGGGGCTCCCGAAACAAGGCGGGTTTAGAGATTTTTTTTTAGTGCCTTTACAGTTCAAGCCCCAGCGGCAAAAACCACACCAGCCCCGGTGCCTGCAAAGCCCCCATGCTCCTTTCCGCAGATTCCCCCCCCCACCAATATCAGCTTCTTTCCAGCTGCCCAAGCTCCGGTGGTGGCTGGGACATGACAGCATCCATGAGACACCTCCCCCCACCAGCACCCAGATATCCCCCAGGACCCTCCAGCTTTCCGGGCTCAGCTGGGCGAGTGTGCAGACACCCTCAAAAGATTTAAACCTGTAAAAACAAAGTCACGGAAATGTATTCCCCCTTCCCGGTTTGTGCCTCTGCTCTTCATCGTGGAGGGGCTTGGGACATCCCACCAGTTAAGCCAGCCCATGGACCCTCACTCTCTGGCCTGTTTGAAGGAGGGCGACAGAAAACTTTAGCAAATAAGTTTTAGAACACAACACAAAGGCTGCCCCCACGCTGACAGCACCCAGGCAACCACAGCTTTTTGGGGACAAAAGGCTTTTATTAAAGAGGCCTTGTGTTTAGCTCCCCCCCGTCTGAAAACCGGGGGGGGGTGTGCGGGGGCTCACGCACACTGCCACCAGCGCAGGGTGCACCCCCACCAGCACCCCAGCACCGCTCCCCACCGGCGCAGGAGTTATCCCGGGCACTGCAGCCCCCCCCCCCTGCCCCGGCTCCCCCCATTTTGCGGCCGCACAGCCCCTGCGTCCTGCGTCCCCCACCTTGGCAAACCGCTTTGGGACAAGGCAAAAGCGGCTCCGGGCAGGGTCTGTGCCCACCCCGCCCCAGCTCCCCTCTTCCTCCGCAGGTTCGTGAAATGGATCGAGGACGGCATTCCAGAAGATCCCTTCCTCAACCCGGAGCTGATGAAAAACAACCCCTGGGTGGAGAAAGGCAAATGCGCCATCCTCTGAGGGGTTGCCCCCCACTGCGTCGGCCTCCCGCCCCTCACTCCCCCCCACTGAATGTACTTTTTTATTAGCTAGCTTCCTAATATGACTACCTGAACAAAAACCCTACCCTCAGCTTGTCTTATTATTTTTAGTGGTAGAAGCGTTTCTTTTTTATATGGGGGGGACACAGGGAATACACGGGGGTGGGCAGTGTTGGGAGGGACATGAGCGGCAAAGGTTTCCAGTCACCGCTCTCCACTCGCCTCCGCCACCGTTGCCGTCCAGCTGGCAGCTTTTTCAACTTGTAAAGGAGCAAAACTTTTATAAAACATTTTCACTGATTTTAAATATTCTTTTGTATACTGTAGGATTATCGTTTTGCAGCAGACCAGGCAAAATATGACAACCAAGGGTTTATAAATGAAATAAACAGAACAATACTTCATGATTTTTTTTTTTTATATATATACATTTTATTTTTTTTTAACAAAACAAGTGGGTATTAAAAAAAATAACCAAAACCAACCAGGATCATGCACACACCCCATCCACGGGTAAGAGAGTCAGTCAAGTCAGCTTATCCCTTTCAGTTCCACCTACGTAATTTCCTGGGCTTCGTCTCTGCCCTGCTAGAGCAGGTCCTTGATGTAGATATTCCTCCTGACGGCGTTGGAAAACCCTTCGTTAAACCGGAACCAGACGTCGCTCTTCCCCACGGCCTTTCCCATCTGGCTCTCGATCGACTCTTCCTTGGAGACCTGAGGGGCTG
Source organism: Chroicocephalus ridibundus (assembly GCF_963924245.1). Taxonomy (NCBI): domain Eukaryota; kingdom Metazoa; phylum Chordata; class Aves; order Charadriiformes; family Laridae; genus Chroicocephalus; species Chroicocephalus ridibundus. The sequence continues at coordinate 51,171,332 of NC_086291.1, read as the reverse complement.
CGGGGGGGCAGATCCATCTCAAAAACTTGCTGAAATTCTTCACCTTAAAGTTAGAACCCGCGCCCAGGCTGCACAGGGGCCGGGGAGCTGCCAGGGGGGGCGGTTTGGATGGGGAGAGCTGATGCTCCCACATCCCGGATCCTGCAAACACTGGAGGTTCCCACAGCAGTGCTGTGCTCCGAGCTCGGTGTATTTGCTGGCCCTTTGGACGCTGCCAGAAGCCACCACCGACCAGCCTGCAGACACCCCCCCTGCCTGCTGCACTGGGGGCAGTGCGCTCGATATCCCTCCCCCACCCCGTGGATGTCCCCCGACGACGCGCGGGGCTTAGGGACAGAGCCCCTCTTTGGGCACCTATGTGGGCTCCAGGCACTGAAAATGTAGGGACTCCCTGGCAGCAGTCGCGGCCACCCCATCCCTCTGTCACCCACCCGGGGCTGAGGCCACCACAGCCACCCCATGCCTATGTCACCCACCTGTGGCCGGGGCCACTTGTAGTCGCCCTGTCCCTTTGCCACCCACCCAGGGCTGGGGCCACTGCAGCCACCCTGTCCCTCCGCCACCTGCCCCCTGCCACAGCCGCTCGCTGCCATCCCCTCCCTCTGCCACCTACCTGGGGCTGTGGCCACCCGCTGTCGCCGAAGCGGCCGCCCGAAGAAGTCGGTCTCAGGCTGCGAAAAGCAAAAAGCAGGAGGTGAGTGGGGCTCTGCCAGCGCCTGCATTTACAGCCCCGGCCCCCTTCAAGCAGTCAGCGCAGGAGGGAGCCGCCGAGCGGGAGCCGGATGCAAATCCTGCAGAAAGGGCCAGCGGCCTCGGGAAGATGCAAACAGCATTCAAAATCGGGTGGGAAAGACAAACTTTAAGGCTTATCGTGCTAAAAAAAGCAGGGTTTTATGGACAGTCAAGGTCTCAAAGCTGAGCCCGTGGAGAGGGGTGGTGGCAGGGGACCTCCTCTTGCTCCTCTTGGCTGCTACTGGGATGCCCGGGGTGGAACCACCCTGGCTCACCCACTGATGTCCCCACAGCCCCCCCAACCTGTGTGTGTGCCTCCCCACCCCACGAGCAGCTCTCCCTCCGACCTCCCAGCTTCCACTAAGCCAAAATTCGGCTATTTGAGCCCAAACATCCACATCTCTTTCCTTCCCCACCCCTGAAGGCTTTGCGGGGCGCGTCCGTAATTGCCACCCAGGTCTAACTCATCCCCATGCTACAAACCCAGCGAGGCATTTACGGGACGCGTGGTGCCGAACTAGCCTATTAAAAGAAACTGTACTAAAAATAAATAAATACCAATGGAGACAGGCAGTCTCCAGCAGCCAAGGTACACGCTGGTAGGAAATCAGGTAGAAATTGCAGGCCCCTCACCTTGTCCTCCACCGCCGCCCGCCGGACGATGTGCTCCAGGCGCTGCTGGTGGTTGGGGGGCACGGCCGGCCCCACGTCCGCTCGCTCCCCAGCCTCACCAAGGCCGTTCCCAGGCTCCTGCGGGGAGAAGAGCCCTGAGTGAGGGCCTGGAGGTTTGAGCAGCCCCCTCTATTTGCTGCCAGGTTTGATTACAATATCCAAACAACCTGGTATGTATTTTTCCGTCCTTTCCTGTCCTGCAGCAGCACATGGGATTAGCCCTGGCAGCACTTCGGGCACATCGTGTTTACAGTCCCTTTTTCCCTGGGACTTCACGGTTGGCACCGTGTAAACAAGAAGCCTTCAGAGATGTTTTTGCAGCATCTCTTTGCCTCATGCATCCCCCGAGAAAGCCCTTCCGCTGCAAGAAGGAGCGCTCTGGGATCAATTATCCCCGTGGCACCAGGGCAGCGCCGGCACCAGCTACACCTGAACCATTTCTCAGTCTTTTCTGCCCGTTTCCACCTTCTCCTGCTTTCTGCCCACTGCTCCACAGAGATTTCGTCAGTGGGCAGAGTAACTTTGCTCCTCCTGGGGGCTTTGGGACCTTTGGGAGGATCAAAGTGAAGCAGGGAGGGAACATGCAGGCAAGAGGGCAGGCAAGAGGGCAGGTCAGCTCCCCCATGGACACGCACAAATCGCAGCCAGCACATCTCATCACAACCCTCATTAAAGAGTTGAAGGGTTTAAAGCTTTAACTCACAGCGAGCATTTCTTTCCAGAATTCCTGCAAAAAGATGAGCCCTTCAGGCTCGTCGCCCCAGCGCAGATGTGCTGCCCGAAGGCAGATGTGCAGGCAGCCGGCTGCGGCTCAGGGGGGTTAATCCTGGATTTCCATTTGCAGAGCAAAAGCCACCGGCTGCTTTGGGAACACCAGGTCCCCACACCAGCCCTAAAGACTTTATCCCCATTGACAGAACCACCCCCCCTCTCCCCGAAACCACAGGACACCGCGAGCCCTCCCTACCTCGCCCAGGTTTCGCGCCTGCAGCAAAGCCTCCGTCCTCCTCATCTTCTCCAGCTCGATCTCCCTGGCGATGAGCTGCTTGGCCTGGTAGGTCAGCTGCCTGCGAGCCGGCAGGTCCGGGAACCGGCAGACGTCTTCCACGTTCCTGCACCGCCGAGCAGGGGAGAAGAGAAAATACACCCATACTGAAAATAAATCAACACTGAAAATAAAAAAGCGTTACGCAAACTGTAGCCTGATTCAGGCACAGGGAGATCCACCAGATTCCCAACCCCATCCCCTCCAGCTTCTCGGTATGATCCTGGCCACGGTGCCTCAGTTTCCCCATCGCTGCCCTCTCTGAGTTCTGCGTGGGCAGCACTAGAAGATGCCCAGCAAGCGGCACCGGCTGTGCGGAGCCAGGTTGCTGCAGGGCATCCCAGCTGAATGGGAACTCAGGAGGGATTATGTGCTGTTTAATCTTGGTTTTAATGCAAGGAGAGGAAACTGCAGGCGGGTCTGTGCCCAACAGATTGCCCTGGAAAAGCCACAGTCACATCACAGCTCGGGCACGAGCAGCACCACGGCCCTTCGCGTGAGCCTCGAGGTGCCTGCGGGAGCCGTTTAATTGAGATACGGCCATGAACAGTAATTTTGGCTAATCAGAGCAGTTTCGTTCTTAACGAGGTTGGTGCACCAGATCTGGAGTCAGGCCTGTTCCAGTCCAGCGAAAGCCCAGGCGCAGCCCCAGAACCGAGGAGCCAGCGGGGCCAGTTCCTCCGCCAGCTGTAAATATGTCACGCTTTACTCACATTCAATATTATTCCCCTTAAAGTAAAGGCAGCAAAGTCCTCTGTCAGATGGCTTTGCAGTCATTTAGAAATTAACGGTCAAACGTATGATTTAAAAAGTTTTAAAGAGAAAGCACAAGTTTTGCTGTCGACAGCAGCTTTGTTTGCCACAGAGATACTGGGATGCAACTGAGAGGTGGCACTGGGACATGACACCCCCGTGGTCCCCGCCATCACTGAGCATGGCCAGGAAACAGGCTCAGAGTTCGCAAAAACAGAGGAGCAAAGCAACTGCTTGCGCCATGTTGTTCCCAATGTCCCATGCTTTCCCCATGGCCACATTTCAGTGGCACAGCACGGCGTGGGGAGGGCAGGGGAGGATGGCTCCCTACTGCCCCTGCAGCTCCCGCGGGCCTTTCCAAGGGGAAAAAAAAAAAAATAAATAATAAAGCGCTTCACTGTAATTAGATACAGCTGCTTGATTTAACAGCGGCTAATTTTTGTAATTAACTTTGCACCAGGAAGACATTAGCGTTGCTCCTAGCTGTGGTCGGGTCTGTATTACTTCACTGAAGCCTCGGGAGCGTTTACGGCTCTGTATATACTTAGAGCACAGCGAGACTCAAGTCTAGCAACGGCCGGCTCTTAATATACAAATTAACCGCGGCTACAGTGACCTCCTGTGTGCAACGTGCCCGGCTGGACCTGCTCTCCCCTGCTGCCACAAGGCTCCAGCAGCTTCGCTCCCTCCTCTCTTGGCTCTGGTAACAGCTAAAGGCAGCTGCTTCCTTTCCCTTAATCCCATTAAAGCAAAGCCACCCCCGCTTTGGGCTCCTGGGCTCCTTCTTTAAAAAAAAAAAAAAACAAAACAGAAGGTAAAAAAGCAGATAATCCCTGCAGAGCCACCATGGGAGAAAGTGGTCTCCCTGAAGCCATCTTGGCACCAGGCAGCTTGCACCAACCCAGCCGCCACCATCAGAGAGTCATAGCATCACAGAATGGTTTGGGTTGGAAGGGACCTTAAAGATCCTCTAGTTCCAACCCCCCTGCCCTGGGCAGGGACACCTCCCGCTAGACCAGGTTGCTCCAAGCCCCGTCTAGCCTGGTCTTGAGTGGGTTGCAGCCTCTGGCTGCAAGAAACCTACTCAACGCCACGATGCCTTCAGGCTCAAACTCCTTCCTGAGCTCTCTGCTGTTATTTCGGACCCCTACGCCTTCTCCCCACCCTTGGGACTTACGGGTCAAGCTTGTAGACGTACTGGCCCTCGGGCAGGCGCTCCTGGTGGTAGGTGAGGTTGTAGGCCAGCATGGTGCTGATGAGGTCTGCCAGCTGCTGCTTCTCCTTCAGGCTGTAGAGCTGGGTGTTCACCTGGGGAGGAGAGCGGAGCCCAGCAAGGGGAGGGCATCACTAATCCACAATAAATTCTAAACATAAAAATAACCTGAAGCACAGGGTTTGTCTCTATATGAGAAAGGACAGTTAATACCCGTGAGGTTCAGACCAAGTTTAGTTTCCTGTTAGGAACACACGAACTTCACAGAGCACAGTCCCCTCCAATGGCCCGAAGGGTAAATGCACCCAACAGAACCCATGTGCAGGTGAACCAGCTGCTGAAAGGGGACTGCAACAGCCCCCCAAGCCCCTGCTCAGGCCAAGCCCACCCCCTGCTGCAGCGGTCCAGGAGGTGCAGGACACCCCCGCACACACCCAAAAGTCAGCTACCTCAGAGCCTTGTCCCCAGCTTCCCTCCGGCTTTTGCATCAGCTGCAACGTCAAACCCACTCCGAATTTGGGACAGAGGTCCAGGATAGCTCAGCCTGGGCGATGCAGCACAGGGGACGTGTGCCATCCCTCACAGGGGGTTTGCAGAGGGGACACGTCACCCAGGCGGGATAGAGGGCCGGTGGGCACTCACCGGTCGGAGTTTCGGGGCAATGATGTCCAGCAGCAGACAGAGCACCTCCAAGATGAGAGACTGCTGCCCGGCGCGGCTGCGGGCGCTGGGCGTTATCCCCGACACCATGGACACAACGACATTCTGCATGTGGTTCAGCTTGGCCAGGGCCTGAGTGGAGAGGGCAGGGACGGCTCAGCCACGGCGGCAACCGCAGACGTCCCCACGGGTGACAGAGCTGGAGCCACGCTGCTGTGGTGCCCTCCCCAGGTACTTGCCTCGTGCTGGCTGCTGGGATAAGCGAGCCGGGGGATGCTGGTGGCCGCGAAGAGCAAGTGGAAAGCCACGGGCAGGAAGGGCAGGTACCGCATCAGCTGGAAGCTCTGCCCATGCAGGACAGCCCGGCTCAGCAGGTCGGAGAAGCCCAGCCACTCCAGGGCCAAGCACACCGAGCTGAAACTGGAGTCCCGCAGCTTCATGTTCAGGAAATTTTCGTACAGACCCTGGAATTGGATGCAGGATTAGAGATGGCTCGAGGCCGGGGAGACGGTCCCGTCAGAGCACATGACTGGGATTCTCAGCATCCCACTGAGCCCAGCTCCAGCACAACACCCCAACGCTCCATCCAAAACGAGCACAATCCTACTGCAGGGACGGATTTCCCAAGACACCCCCCTTCAGCCACGACCCCCCAGATCAGAAGCCCCCCTTCCTCCAGAGAGCACGGCAGAGGAAGGAGCCCGGCTCTACCCCCACCGAGCTGCTCTACCTGGGCAAGCTTCTCCTGTTCCCCCGAGGAGACGGCAAGGTGCAGGATGTGGTGGAAGCGGTGGGAGGACGCGTTGAAGCCAGCTGTCCCCCTGAGGTGTGACAGGTCCTCATCGCCCGCCAGGAGCTGGGCTGGCAAAGCGGGGTCCATTCCTATCCTGTGCCTGGGGGGAATGCAAAGGGAAGAGCTCAGGGTGCCCTGGTGCTGAACAGACCACCAAGGAGTACTTGGACCCTTGCAAACTGGACTGAAGGCAATACTGATGCCAACTTATTGGGCACTAAAGAGAGCGGCCAAAGAGCATCTGGACACACAAATCTGCTGAAGAAGCCAGGTCTGCTGCAGGGCAGACCAGCTCTCCAGGACCTTTCAGGTTTTTCCACTGCAGGTCACAGAATCATAGGATTGTTTTGGTTGGAAGAGACCTCTAAGATCATCAAGTCTGACCGTTAACCTAACACTGCCAACTCGACACTAAACCATGTCCCTCAGCACTACAGCTACATGTCATTTAAATACCTCCAGGGATGGCAACTCAACTGCTTCCCTGGGCAGCCTGTTCCAATGCTTGACAACCCTCTCGGTGAAATTTTTTTTCCTAATACCCAATCTAAACATCTGCTGGTGCAACTCGAGGCCATTGTCCTATCGCTTGTTACTTGGGAGAAGAGACCAACCCCCACCTCTCTACAACCCTCTTCCAGGCAGTTGTAGAGAGCGAGAAGGTCTCCCCTCAGCCTCCTTTTCTCCAGGCTGAACAACTCCAGCTCCCTCAGCCGCTCCTCGTAAGACTTGTGCTCCAGACCTCTCACCAGTTTTGCTGCCCTTCTCTGAACACATGGTCTTGCAGGCAGGGCAGGGGGTGCCACAAGCGGGTCCCAAGCAGGCAGAACCTAACAAATCCCCCCCTTTTACCTTTGGACCTTTGGGAGCTGGAAAATCTCTTGCCAGATGGAGAAAAGCCCCTTGTTTTGGTCCTTCAAGCCAATCTTCATCGTCTGCACCATCTGCACGCTCAGCTCCTTCTGGCCTCGGCCATGCAAGAACTGCAACACAAGCGAGGGGCTGGGGGGGACGGGCACCGCGGGGAGGGAGGGGATGCCCGCGACAGCCAGCTGGAAAGCCAGAGACAGAGGCACCTCGCTCTCCCTTGTGTTGTCCATTAAAAATGACACATGGAACAGGCTGGACATTTTAGGGATCTGCCTGGGACAGTTTTTTTCCCTCCATCCCCACCCGAGCCCAGCTCAAGTCAAGAGGCGCAGCAAGCCCCTGTCCCCCAGAGACCCCCGCAGTGACACCAGTACCTGCAGGGTGTTTATGCAGGAGCGGATGTCGTTCTCCGTCTTCTCGCACAGCGCCAGCAGCGCGCCCGTGTCCGCCCGCATGCCCTGCCGCAGGGCGATCTGCAGGAGAGGGGGGTCAGCAGGGAGGGCCCGTCGGCTGGCGGGGGGGGGATGAGAGGAGCCCTCGGCCCCGCCGCACCTCGCAGAGCCGCTGGGCCAGTCGGGACGGCGCCGTCTGAGGGAAGTTCAGCAGGAACGATTGCTGCCGCAGCGGCCGGAGGGCAGGGACGTACCTGGCAAAGGGAAGCACAGGGGTCTCTGAGCAACCCTAGCAGAGGAAGAAATCCAGCCATTAATGCTCCGCTCAAAGAGAGACGGGTTATTCAGCAGCCACCTGTACACCACTGCAGGCCTGGGCACGCACAAACGCAAATGTACTCTCACACCTAGCCACAATCACCCCAGCAGGTACAAAACCAGGGGGGGGTTCAGGAAAGCTGAGCATGTTGCAGTTTTACTTTTCATAATTCACTTCTAAGCCATGGGTCTGATGGCAAATCTTTGACTGGAGGTGACAGCAGTCGCCTCCTCGCTTGGGACAGGGGTCTCGGCTCTCCATCCCTCCCCAGACACGCAGGTGATACTAACTGGTCATTGCAGATGCAGATGATGGGCCTGAGCAGCAGTCCGCCCTCACGCCGCCTCCTCCGGCCCATGCCGGCCGCTGCCTCGCCCTCCGCATCCTTACGGTGGATGATGTTTAGCAGCACGTTGATAGATGCCTTGGGAAAAAAAAAAAAATAAAAATCAAGCACTGAAGGGATAAATTCTTGCTGTTCAGAGGCAAGAAACAGCTCCTGAAATGGATGCGCTGCCAAGAGGGCAATAATTAAGCAGTTAATGCAAAAGGTGGCCAGATCCAGGCTGGGCTTACTGCGGGCGCGCCGTCTATCTCATCGATGATCAGGCAGTTGGGCTTCTCGTTGGCACCCAGCACGGACTTCATCTGAGTGGCAGCTTCGATGCGGGTTTTGAAAACCTCGGGGCTGCGGTCATCACTGCAAGACGAGTCGGTGCCAGGCTGCTGTGGCACAGCATCTCCTCTGGCACGCCACCACCTCCGCACGCCACCACCTCTGGCTGCTTCTGGGGCAGGGCAGGGCTGGGCAGCCGGCGCAGACTCACCTGGCGTTCATCTCGACGGCGTTGTACCCCGCGTGCCTGGCGATCACGTGGGCCAGCGTGGTCTTTCCCAAGCCGGGTGGGCCACAGAGCAGGGCTACCTGCGGCAGAGAGGTAACGTCAGCCCGGCAGGCAGCGAGGCAGGGCTTCCTCCAGCACCGACTAAGGCCGCCACGCAAGGGGATGAGGCTCTGCGTCCTGCCAAGCGGTCTTGGGAGCTGCTGCACTGGTTTGTAGGCACATGGGAAGAAGGGAAAGTCACTGGAGAAAGGAATAGAAACTCTCAGAAGTGACAAAGTCATCCTGGCAGCATCTCTCATGCATACGTTTAAGCTTGCAGGGCAACAGATAGAAAAGGCTGAACAAAATCCCTCCCAGAATTACACTCCTGAGAAGCAATGCTGTTAGGTTTTGTTTCTCCTTTTTTATATCTTCTCACTGGACAGGTTGAAGCTGGTTAGTTGGCCTTGTTACGTTATCTCTGCTCTCTTTACCATTTGAGCATCATCGCTCTTTGCTGGATGCAGAAATTCTTGCTCAACGGCATGTCACGTCTGCCCCTAACAAAAAAAAGTCAAGACCAACCTCTGCTAAAAAGGGTGCGACTTTCCTCAACCAGCCCGTTTAATTTGGCTGCAGAAGGTCTGTTCCTCTCCCCTTATTATCACATTACCCAAGCCAAAACAGAAGGAGAAATGATAAAACCCCACATTCTCTAAAGAGAATCAAGGAATCCAATTTTTCCTGGATCTGTACTGGAAAAGCCTGCTCCTCACTGTGGTGGTGGGATGAGGGGGATTGGAGAGAAGACCCACCACAGTGGCCTCCTGTCCTGCTCACCTTGTATTTGGGTCTCTTGTGCTGGTCCAGCTCAGCCTCCAGAATCTCCTCTGTGAGCTGCATCTTTGTTTTCCACTTATTCTGCTGTTCCTTGGGCTGGTTGAATGGAGGATGAGCCTCGGCGCTGGGCTTGGCCTTCTTCACAACCTTCTCCTTCCCAAACACCACAGTGTCCCAGAGCTTCAGCCACTTCAGAAGGCAGCGGTTTGTGTACTGCATGTGGGGCAAGAAAGCAAGGAAACCCCATCAAACCTTGGAAGGATCCGGCCAAGGAGAGAGGTAGCCCTCTCCTTCATGGCTTAAAAACCACCGTGGCAGCAGAGGAAGGAACCGAGCCCGGGGAGGCAACGCAGAGCGCTGTCTGCCCAGACAGACCTCGAGCGTGCAGCACATCAGCCCCCGCCATGGAAGAGGCTGCCCAGGTTTCCACCTGGCATCTCCCCGCGACAGCATGGGAATGCTGCTTCCCTTCCTAACTCAGCCACCATCCATCCCGCAGCACAACCGAGGACAAGTCACATTGGCCCCATCCCTGCTGTCCCTCATCTGTCTCGGCTCAACGCAGCGCTTCTCAGCCTCTTCCATAATTTCCAATTCCCTACAAAACTTCCAATATTCCAAAATAGGCAACAATTCCTGGCTAAAGTTCACCTGATAGTTTTTGTCTTATTTTGGTCATCTTTCACAGTCTTTCTTGTTGGAAGGTCCACAGCCTACAGCTGAGAAACCCCCACCCTGAGCCCTCAGCAGCAGGACTGCCCCTGGGCAGGGCTGGCACGGACACAGCCCACCAGCCGGTGCTTCCGAAAGCCCCATAATCAAAGACAGCACCATAAAACCTTGATCCCACAGCATTAAGGAAGAGTTATGGAAGCGGCAAACCCACCTGAACCCCAAGCCCCCACTTATCCTAGCACCTCACATCATCACTGAGCAGCTCCATGTAGCGCCGGGGAGTGAACTTGTCCACCCAGAGGCAATGCGACGCAGAATCCTCCTCGTCTGCCGGCTCCGCTTCCCCGCTGGGCTCCGGGCTCTCGGTGCCGGTGTCACTCTCGAGGCAACTGCAAGAAAGAACTAACTTGCCCTAAACCACCCAGGGATTCAGGGCAGGGCTGGGAATTACATCCGGACTTGCCAAGCTGGGGATGCTGAGGGCATAAGAGGCTCCTCTGCTCACAAGTCCCAAAACCCGGACCCCACCAAAGCATCCTGGGAGCCGCATCCGACAACGCGGCAGGCATAGGACGGGATTTCAACTCATCTCACCTGTTTATTATCTCCGTCAGCTGCTGTGACGCCTCCAGAACACGTCTCCGACGCTTGAGCACAAAGAGGGCAAGAGGGGGGTCAGAGACACCCCACTAACCCGAGCTGGGGGGGAACAGGGATTCGGGAGCCAACGTTGTGGCTATCCAGGGGTGACAGGGGAAGACATGAAGGTCGGTACAAGACGTGATACCTCTTCATCTACTTGTTCCTTCAGGTAGGAGAAAGGCACCCCCAGCAAGTGGAGTGGCCTGCGTGCATTCCAGCCCAGGGAATCTGGGAGCTGTGAGGAGCAGAGGACACACACCAAGTTTGTACCGATGCTCAGCACAAACATTTCATGCTTCTTCAAAGGTTCTCTCCTGAACTAGATGGAAGTCAACAGAGAAGCAAGAAGACTTCAGATCCCTCCTTACCTCCACCCCTGTCCTGGAGGGATCATCCCTCACGACCATGAAGACCCTGGTGCCCTCGGTGGATGTCACATTGATATAGTCCTCCAGGATGGGTGGCCGCTTGAGGACCCGCTTCTTCTCAGAGGGCGGCGTGGTCTGCAGAGGCACCATGCCGCTCGTCTCCAGGTGGTCCAAGCTGAAGAACACCAGGTTCCTTTAGCAGGGGCGAGGGAAAGAGCCCCTGAAACCCAACCTTCAGTGGGGTTCAAGGGCTCTCTCCCTCACCCCTGCTAGAAGTGGGGTTCAAGATGGCCAACCTGGCAGTCTGCGGAGCAGAAGGTGCCTCTGGGCCAGCATCCCAGAGGCCATCAGGAGCCAACTCATCATCTGCACCAAAGTTGAGCTTCTTAACAGCTTCCAGGCGCTGTCGCTTCGGCTTCGGGGCTGCGTGAGACACCATGGCAGGAGGATGAAGGGGAGAACCATCGCTGATCAGTACCTGGCTGCTCCTCCAGCAGCACCCCGCACCGCCCGGGGTGGAAGAGGCGTCAGCAGCACCCGGGGACCCACCGGGGCTGCAGACTCGGCCTGGGCCAAACCTACTGTGGGCTGCGGGCAGTGACGGGGACGTGAGTGGGACAGAGCCCCGGTCCCTCTTCCTGGGGTTGGTGTCCCCGGGGGGGTCCCCGGTGGGGTCGGGCTCCTCCGGCGGCTGCCTGCTCCTCCGGAACTGGGAGATTTTGGGGCCAGCGGGTGAGAATGGGTCATCTGCAAGAGGCGTTGGACGACGGCGCCGGTCACCGGAGGGGACCCACGGGTGGGACGCTGCCCAGCGCAAAGCCCGGTCCCGCCCCCTCGCTCCACCGCCGCCCCCCGCTCCCGGACACGGCGCCCCAGCAGCTCCCACCTCCCAGCTCGGCCAGCACCTCCAGCTCGGCCGCGAACCGCTCGTAGAAGCCATCCTCGGGATCCTCCTCGGGGTCCGCCATGACCCGCACCGCTCCCGCCCGCGCCGCGCTTCCGGCCGCCGCGCCGCCGCTGATTGGACGCGGGACGCCGGACGGCGGCGGCGACGGCCCTGATTGGACGCGACGCGCAGCTGGACGCGGCGGCGGCGGCGCTGATTGGACGCGACGCGCGGCGCGGGCCCGGTGCCGCCGGTTGGTACGTTGTAGCCATTCGCCCGCCCCGCCCGGCCCGGCCCGGCCCGGGGACGGCGCTGCAGGTCGGCCCAGGACCGGGGGAGACGGGACGGGGGTCGGGGTTGGGTCGGTGCCGTCCCCTTCTCCGTACGTGCCCCCTCCGCCGTGCGTGTCTCCTACGGGGCGCCACGGCGTGCGGTCCCGGCCGGAGCCACCGCGATCGCGACCCGGCCCTGGTTGGCAGCGGGAAGGGCGGCGGGACCGGGGCTGGGGGGCAAGTGGGAGCAGGGGAGGCCGAGCCCCGCCGGCGGGCTGGATCGGCTCATCACCGTGCGGCTGCCGGGCCTCCACGCGTGACATCGGGACGGGGATGGGGCCTCCACGGGTGACACCGGGACAACGGGCGGGCTTCAGGACCCGTACGGTGTGACACTGGCACGGCTGTGACTGTAGCGCACCGGTACCGCTGCGGGACTGCACAGTGTGACACCGATATCGGTGTGGCCCAGGGACCCGTGCGGTGACACTGGTCCGACTCCAGTGCAGGTGGGGGTACCCCAGCCCCGGGCCCCGCTCCCTGCCCGCTCTCGCTGGGTCCCTTCGCTCCCCGGGGTGCTGCGCCCGTCCCTGGGGGTGCCCAGGCTGCAGCTGGGGACTCTTCCCACCCCGCTCACCCCGATCCCCCCTCACGCTCCCCGCAGAGCGCTGGCCATGGAGCCGGGCACCATCGACAACCTGTCCATCCTGTACCAGAGCTCCGACTTCATCGTGGTCAACAAGCACTGGGACATCCGCATCGACAGCAGGATGTGGTACGAGACGCTCACCCTGCAGAGCCAGCTCAAGCACCGTTTCCCCGAGCTGGCCGACCCCGACACCTACTACGGCTTCAGGTGAGCGGCCGGGGACCGAACCGAGCTCTGCCCTGCCTCTGAGCTGGCCTCGGCCGGGGGTGCTCCTCCATCTCCCATCTCCTCCCCAGGTTCTGCCACCAGCTTGACTTCTCCACCAGCGGGGCCCTGTGCGTCGCACTCAACAAAGCAGCGGCGGGAAGCGCCTACAAGTGTTTTAAAGACCGGCTGGTGACCAAAGCTTATCTCGCCCTGGTAAGCCCACCCCACCAGGTCCTGCTTCTGGACGTATCTTCAGGTTTTGCTAAATTGCAGCTTGGCCTCTGCTTCTTGCTGTCCCGGTGGTGGTGAGGAGCGAGTGCCAGGGCTCGGTTTGCAAACCGGTTTTGTGCCCTGCAGGTCAGGGGCCACGTCAGCCAGAGCCGAATGACGATCCGCTACGCCATAGGGAAGAACACCACTGAGGGCATGACCCACATGATGTGCATTGACGGGACGGAGGGTGAGCGGCTCCCGTGCCCTGCCTGTGCTGCCCGGACCAGCCGGGCCATGCTGGGGGGAGCTGACCCCCCTCCGGATCTCATTGCAGGCTGTGAAAATCCCAAACCTTGCCAGTCGGAGCTGATCGTGCTCGAACACGGGTCCTACAGCGGAGACCCCGTAACGAAAGTGCTGCTGCAGCCGCTGACAGGTGGGAGCTCGGGGGCACACGGGCAGGGGGGCTGCGGAGGCTGGACAGACAGAGGAGCAGAGGTGCCGCAGCGGGACCTGCACTTGTGCAGCCCTGGGCCTTGGTTGCAGCATGGTGATGTAGTGAAAAACAAAGCCTAGGAAGAGCTGAGCAGAGCTGAGAGCCACACTCAGCTCACGGAGGACTCAGGTTCTCAGACTGGGGGGACAAATGCCCTTTGGTGCATTGTCACGTCGCACCACTATGCTTTCAAGGGATAAGCTGTGTCCCTGATTCCTCCGCTCCCGCTCTCCCCCTAGGGCGGACTCATCAGCTCCGGGTTCACTGCAGCGCCATCGGCCACCCCATCGTGGGGGACTTCACCTACAGCCACAAGAAAGACAGCAGTCCCTACAGGATGATGCTCCACGCCTACTACCTGCGCATCCCCACCAGCAAGGAGCTCATCGAGGTCTGTGCGCCCGACCCCTTTGTCACCGCAATGGACAGCAACTGGGTGCCCCACCACGTCACTCACCGGCTGGATGAGACCATCCAAGAGCTGAAGGACAAGATGATGCAGAAGGGGGAAGAGGAGGAGAGCCAGGAAGCTGTGCTCGGTGGCGGAGGAGAGGAGACACAGCACGAAGCCAAGAGCCCGGAGACGGAGGAGCAGCGAGCCCGGTGTGAGCAGTGGTTGGCCGAATGGGCTTTGGAGTGAGCACAAAGCACGTCTCTGCATTTCCAGCCCAATGCTCCATTTTCGTCCCAGTGGGTCCCCGCCGGAGCCCAGCGCTGACTCCACATCTGCACTTTCTGTATGCCGTGGCTTCCCTCACTTCTGGGGCTAGGATTAGACAGATTTTAGCACTGATTAGGGAGTAGGATGGGTTTATTTTTTAACGTACACATCATCCATCTGGCCACTGGATGCCCCTTTCCTAATTCTGGGCCTCAGCATCAGAGTCAGTGTGTCACGTACCAGCCTAGAGCGACCCCAAAGCTTTACGTCCCTGTCCCAGGGCTCAGGCACAGCCGGGGCGGCACCAGTGCTGCCTTTGCCATGAGCACGATGGACGTATCTGCAAACCCGCAGCACTAGAATGCTAAAACACAGCCCAGCAAAGGGAGAAAACACGCCGGGTGTAGCTGCTGTGGGAGGTGGGAGATGAGGAGGCTGAAGTGCAGCCTGGGGGGCACTGACAGCCCCCCTAGTCCCGGGGTGGCCCCGGCTGTTTTGCCCATGGAGCTGGGCTGTGCGATGGGCGCAGGAAAGGTCCCTGCCTGCTGTGGAGGACGTGCTGCCTGCCCGTCCCTGCCCTCGCGCTTTCTTCCCCCACCTCAGCTCACGTGTGGTTGTGTTTAAAGGTTTGTTGAAGGTGACTGAGTTGATACGAATGGATTTTAAACTTTTTTAAAAATTTCTATAAGAAGAATCCAGTCTTTTAGCGGTTCTGAAATACGGGTGGTCTCGGAAACGCGTGTATTTTTAGTACTTCTGTGGTCAGAATAGCCATCAGGTCAAAGCTTTTTAAATAGATCTTATTATTCCTTCTACTAGCATTGCCTTTTCTTAGCGCCCACTTTTATCCTGGATGTGGATGTAACCCCTGCTGAGACAGGTCAGAAGACACAAGCCCCTTTCTGCTTGTGGAGGACAAGGAGGAATCAGTTTTTGTCCCGTCGCGTGGCTCCTCGCTGGCAGGTTTCAGCGAGGGTGTCCGCACCGGAGGGTGCCACGGGCAGGTCCTTCGGGTGGGCAGTTTGGGAGAGCTCTGGATCAGCGAGAGCAGCCGAGGAGATGGCTGAAGCTGAAAGAAAGGCTGAGGACTGGTGCGAAGAGTGGGAAGGGGCTCGTCTCCCGCGCTGGCACTCAGCTTTGCAAGATGCTGAGAGGAGTTTCTCTGGAAATGCCCTTGCTTTGCCAGCTGGCGACGTGATGCCTCGCTCTCTCCTTCCCACCCGGCTTGTCCTCTGCAGCCCGTAGATAACACTTAGAAAATGAAGAGAGCGGGGCAGTGGCGTGGGCTGGGGAGGGACAGAGGTGGCTGGAGCCCCTCGCATACAGACACCGATCCCTGGGGTCTTCCGCACCGAGCTGCCACATCAGCCCATGCCCAGAGCTATCGCTCTCGTCACCCCACAAGCCCTGCCCCATTTAAAATGCACCTGACAGTGGTTTAAGTAACTCATGTTCCTACTGTGAGGGGAACTAGAATGGCACAGCCCTCTCCTGCTGGGTGAACGCACCGCGCGGGTCACCGCAACCGCGAGGGGTACTGCATCACCCGTCCCTTGCGTCCCTGGGGGCTGGTGGGTCCAAGCTCACTGTGCTGCGGCGCGTGGCTGGGGACAAGGTGGCTGTCACCTTGCTTTCGTGGCTTGGCACAAAGTCCTGCCATCCACTGCAGGGTGGGGACGTGCTCAAGGCTCTGCAGGCACCAACCCTTGGCACTAAGCAGGGACCGCAGGCTCATGAGCTGGTGGCAGAGAGCTCAGGGGGGTTTGAATGAGCAGAAGATCTGTCTCCTTCCTCCCAGGCCCTGTCCCTGCTTGTCCCACGTCCCAGGAGTGGCCGGGGAGGGGAGAGGCAGCCACAGGCGGGTCCTGAAGCTGTAAATTAATGCCATGAACTTGTTTGCCAAAGAATG
Source organism: Chroicocephalus ridibundus (assembly GCF_963924245.1). Lineage (NCBI taxonomy): Eukaryota > Metazoa > Chordata > Aves > Charadriiformes > Laridae > Chroicocephalus > Chroicocephalus ridibundus. Next base: position 51,155,241 of record NC_086291.1, on the reverse strand, counting down.
AACGTGGGTGACGTGCACAGGAGATCCTGAAAAGTTATGGGTGAGACTTGCAGCATCAGAGACGGGGCGCAGCCTTCCCTTCCCACGGCCCCCGCTGCGGGAACAGTCCCTGCTGCGTGATGGGGACACGTGTCCTGCAGCCGCACGTCCGGGACGAGGCCACGGGGCCGGCGGTCACTGGGGGTGGTACGTGGGGACATGCCGGTGCTAACGCACAAGGGGATGGTGAGGAACCATCACAGCTGGGGGGCTGGTGCCCAGCACTCACCCACCGTCTGCGTCGAGGAGCCCCTGCACCTCCCGTCAGCCTGCGTGTATTGCGCTTTTACCCGACCCTGCAGCAACCAGAGATAAATATGCATTTTCCTTACCCGGCAGAGAGGTGTTTTCCAGGCACCCTTCCCTGGCTCCTCGCCCGCGCTGTGTCCGGTCCTGCTCCCTCCTCTCTGCCATCGCTGCCGCGGGGCCATTTGCTGCGTCGTGTGTGAATCCACTCCTGCGTTCGGACCGGGGGGGTGTGATGGTGGAGTGGGGGTGTGTGTCTCGTGACGTGCTGTACGGCTTGCAATAACCCTTACTTCTTGTTGCACATGACCGTAGTAAACCATTACCTGTACACGCTGCAGTTCACCCTCTGGTCTCTCAATCCGCTCCGCTCGGGATGGCACATTCTGCATCGTGGCCGGTGCGGTGCCGGTGCCGGGGGTTTCCAGGAATGAGCCCGGACCGGCACAGCGGGACCAGCCCCAGGGCTCTGACCCGGCCAACCTGTTGTGTGAACACCGGTGCTCATCCTCGCCCTGCTGAAACCCCCCCAGCCGAAACCTCTGGGATTATCTACCCGAAAGCCCTCCTGGATTTAGTAACTCTTGACACAGATGACCAAGGGTGCCCGGGGTGGCTGGGGCACATGCCACTGCCCCGGCCCTTCCCCTGCCCGGCCCTGCCCGCCGCTCGCTCTGGCCAACACCAGCGGCTGGGATCATCCCGAACCAAATAGCAGAGGCGGAAGAAAAACTCCTAATTTCGAAACACTGCAGCTCTCCCTGGCAGGGAAACGGGGGAGCAGCCCCGGGGCTGCCGGTGTTTAGGGGGTGCAGAGGGAAAGCTGCGGCCGTGCATGAGTTCTGTATAATTTGTACATCAACGGTCATACCTTGGGTTGGAGCAGCTGGAAAAGTGAGTGAAAACCCCAAGGAATCATTTGCAGCCTTCAGGCTGCGAGATTTTTAAGGTTGTAAACCCCACAAGGAAGGAGAAGCAGCTGGCAAGGAGGAGGGGGATGCGGCCGGAGCTTCCCTGCCTGCGGCGGTGCCCACCACCCTCCCACCGAGGGTGAAGGGGCCTCAGCTGATGGCTCCCGGCACATTCGCGTTTGGAGTGGATTCTCCTGTGCCTGTTCCTCCTGGGCTTGTTCCAGGGCCAGGTTTAAGCTCTGCGGGGACACAGTGACCCACAAAGGGGCCCCCATGTGCCCCTGCCCTCCCGCTCCAGCCACCTCTGGCCAGCAAGCCCGGGGCAGGGGCTGTGTCCCACCGGCAGCCTCATAGCAAACAAGTTTCTGTAATTTTACCGCTCCAACAAGAGCTATTTTTACAGCAAATCCTTCCAAAATAGAAACCAGAAACACCCGCGGGCGGTTGACCAAGCCTTGGTGCTGCAGGACTGGTTGCTCGGTGGGAGTCGGGGACAGGGACATTGGCTGGGGACACCGGGGATGGCAAACCCGGCTCAGCGCTGTGCCCACGGGTCCAGGGACCCTTTACAAAGGCTGATGTCCCCAAACCTGGCCGAGCGGGTGGTGTGGCCGGGACAGCCGCCTCAGCCGAGCGCTGCAGACTCTCTCACCCTTCCCTTTTCCCGGGATAAATGCACAGATAACACGTTTGCTGCCGGCAGCATCGGGCTCCTCCAGGTTTTCATCACACACAGCATCAGGGTCCTCTGGGTTTTCATCACACAGCCCCCAAAAGGTTTTGCTTCCTTCCTTTTTGGTCTCCTCCTTCCTGGCACCTGCTGGACGGCGTTTCAGAGCAGGATCAGAAATTCCAGGGAGAAAGCTGTAAAAAGGGGAACGGGATTGTCCATGGCACAGGCAAAAAGGACGGGTGTGAGGGCAGCACCTCCCGAGGGGTGCTGAGCCCATCACCGAGGACTCGTCTATTCTGCACGCCAGTTGCCCTACAAAATGTACCCTTGAATAGCTTGAAGGGTTTTTTTATGAACTGGGAGGACGTTTGCCTCCATCAGGAGCACGGAAACCACCAAACCAGAGGATTTAACTCATTTGCCCCAAAGTTCAAAGTGACCCTTTACAAAGAAAGAGAAAAAAAACAAAAAAACCACCAAAACAAAACCAAAAAAACAACCAAAACCGAGAGAGAGAGAGAGCAGCTTTACAAAACACTGTTGAGAAACTGGCCCGTCACACCCCGTTTTTCAGAGCGCCATCCCCACCCCGCAGCAGATAAGTGCCGAGCCCTCCCCGGCGCTGCCCAGCCCCGGACATCGCGGGTGGGTGAGCACCTTCCCCGCCTGAGCAGCACCGAATCCTCCTCCAGCCCAGCCAAATTCCCCTCCCCGGACGGAGAACGACTTGGCGAGGCCGACGGTGGGATTTAGGGAATGCAATGAGATTTAGCGGAAAAAAAATTACTCGGCTCCGGTACAAAGGGCAATAAGCTAACTGCTCTGGGCAGCGCTGAGCAGCCCACGGACGGCAGTTCTAGAGCTGGCATTTATTCTCTATCGGGAGTTTCTAGCTGGGGGGTGTGGGGTCGGGTACAGGGGGAGGGCTGCACCTGATGGAGCTCCTCCGCTGGGTTGCACTGGGTTTCTCCCAGTCTGTGCTGGTGTGGTTCTGTGCGGAGCTGGGGGATGGAGGGGGACCCTGACCCTGCAGGGTCCAGATGGGACCAGGGGTGTCAGAGGGGACAGAATGTTGTGGAGTTTCTTTTAATGTTTCTTTTTAATTCTTTTAATGGAGAATGAAATTCTGTTTTCTGTTATACAGGATTCAAAATCTCTCCCTTGGTGGCGGGGGGTGGGGGGTTTGTGCAGGCACTCACAGAGCTCGGGTGGGCACACTGACCTGCTGCGCTCCCGCGGCTCCAGCCCCAGCATCCGACGAGGGAATCGGCTGCAGGACCATTCCCCGCCCAGCCGGCACCGTCCCACGGTGGGGGACACGGCTCCCCGTCTGCACTCTCTGACCTGCACTGAGGACGAAGCCCCGGCACAGGCAGCATGGTGTGGGCAGCCCCAGCAGCCATCGCTCTCTGCCTCCGTGAGTTATACATCTCATCCCTGCAAAGCTGACGGTGTCCCGGGACCCCCTGCCATCCCCGGGCTCTGGGGATGCTCCAGCCCGCGGCGCTTTTCATTCCCAACCCACGTGGCTTTGGTGCTCCCTGTGCTCTGCCTCCTGCTCCCGTCAGCACCCGCAGGCGGTGGGAGTTTTTCCCAGCCGCAGGGCGTTAGAAATCTGCACAAACCTATTCCATGGGGCAGATTTCTCACTTTTTGCCTTCCAAACCCACCCCGAGGCGCCCCGGGTTGCTTGGGCTGGCACAGGCTGCAGGGTGATACGGGGGCTGCTTTCTGCATAGCGTTGGCCAGCATTTGCTAACTATTATTAAATTGACAAGGAAAAGACCCTTCCTAGGCTTTACCCTAGAGCTGCTTTATAACAGCCCCCGACCGCCTGCACATACGGACGTGGATGTTTTATAACATGGATATTTTAAAACCCCATCCCGCTTTGTTGCAGGTTTCCCCGCAGACCTCGTGAAAGCAGCAGCGGTGAGTCAGCGCCGGCAGCTCCAGTGGCTCCGGATACACCAGGGCTTTGCCGAAACGTCGCAGCCGGTGACCGGGAGCGTCAGAGCTGCCGCGGTTCCCCCGGTCCTCGGCTTCAGGGAGGCAAACCATCGCCTCCCCGCTGGCCCCCTGGGCAGCCCATGGCCCTGCCCTGTCCCATCCCTCGTTCACCCTCCGCCTCCATGCCCAGCTCCCAGACCGAAGGTTGGGACCCTAAACTTGATGGGCACCCAGCTAGGGGGAAGCAGGGACACACCTGCGGCTGAAGGGTCCCCACTCCTGAGAGCAGCTGTGGTGGCTTTTGCCCAGGGCAGCCTCGGGGCTGCTGCCGTCCTCAGCGGCCTGTGGGCAGCAGCCGCCGGTCTGGGCATGTCAGGCCCCATTCCCCGCTTGGTCCCTGTGTTTAAAAGCCCTTTGTCCCTCATTGACTCTGAGTGTCCCCCCTCTCCCCCTCCCCAGGTCACCCTGGTCGTCGCAGCCGTCCTGTCTGCCACCGAGCAACACACCGAGTAAGTACCGGCCCCAGACGGGGTCTCTGACAAGCTGGGGGGGTCTCAGGGGATGCAGGCAGTGGGGTGGGTGGATATAGCGTTTCTCCCCACATCCATGTCACAGCTGCTGTGACAGGTCACTTGGGCTGGGGAGGATTTAGAGCCTTGCGCAGCCGGTTCTGGCGCCGGTGCCCAGGCTGGGGTTTCAGCTGCAGCGGCTTTTGTTATAGCACAAACACACCAAGAATTCCCTTTCCTTTATGGATGATGTGAGTCAACGGGAGCCTCGCCCAAGCCGAAATCCAGGCTCTGCTGGTTTCTCCCTCACCCAAAGCCCAGGGTATGGTGGGCACCTCTTGCCACCACCCCGGCCGTGGGGATGGGCACCCTCATGGCTGCAGGGCATCCCCTTTGGCACCAGGGCCGGGGGACGCTTTCACGACACCCCATGTTATTCCCACTTACCCCACGGTCAGGGCAAAGAGGGATTTCCCAAGGGAACAAGCGGATTCTTCCTCCGCGGGGTGTTAGGGAGCTAACGTGGACAGTGAAAGGCAACCGTGCCTCTCCATCGCAGCCTCTCCGCCTCGGTCCTGCAAGGTTTCCAGTGCATCCCAGCCAGCGACCTGCCTGCTGCCGACATCCTCGCCTTTGCCCAGGGTCTGCAAAACGAAGGAGCGGAGCTCAGCAGCGCCCAGGTGGGCAATTGTGGGGGCCACAGACCCCGCAGAGCCCGAGGGGGCGCGGGGAGCTGGGGGGTGCCAGGGAAAAGGGGCTCTCACCGCCTCGGCGTTGCCAAGTAAAGCCTCTCTCTGCCCAGCTCTCCTGCCTGGCCAGGCTGCTCGCTGCCAAGAACCTGACGGCTGAATTCGGCACGTACCCACCAGACCTGCTGCTCTTCTTCGAGTGAGTACGGAGGGCAGCGCACAGCTGTGGTTTTGGTGCCGAATCGCAGCACCCAGCCTGCACCAGCGCGGCCCTGGCACACCCCAGGGCGCGCAGGACTCCGCGTGGGAGAAGAGTATTACGAAATCTGCATTGTGATGCCCGCATCTGCGGGCACCTTCAGACCCACACGGGGCACATCCAGCCCTGCCAGACCCCCTGGTCCTCTCCTTGCCAAGGCTGGGGCCACGCTGGCCATGGCACGGGGTTGGGTAGCCCCCACCCTGTGCCTGAGATATCCTCCCCTGGGAAAGAGGAGACCTCCCCCAACCCTCCCCCAATGCACAGCTCATTGCTCAGAAGGGGGTGACCATTTAAAACGACTTCCCCCGTGCTCCCCACCCAAAAAAACATTAAAGCTCTCCTGCCCGGACACGAGGAGCCCTTTGCCCTGTTCCTCCCGGCCACGCTGACTCTTGCTCCCCGCAGCTTGTCCGAGGTGCGTGGTGGGACCTGCCGAGAGTTTTACACCCGGGCTTCCCGCGGGAACCTGGACCTGCTGCCCATGGGCTCGTCCCGGCGGACGGGGCTGCTGCGCGGGGCACTGGCCTGTCTGGTGAGTGGGGAGCGAACCAGGGGTGGCCAGGGTCCCCCCGCGCCCCTCGGCCGGTGTTTGTACGAGGTCGTCTCTCCCAGGGGGTGAGGAGCAGCCGCCTGAGCCCCGAGCAGCTCGACAGCCTCGGGGCACTGGTGTGCGACATGGAGCCTGAGACCATCACGGCCTCGGACCCCAGCATCCTGGAGAACCTGAAGCTCTGCCCAGCACTGACGGGGGCCCAGCAGGACGCCCTCAATGCCGTGCTCCTCGGGGGGGGCACAGTGTATGGGTAAGGAGCCTCCGTCTGCTCTTACGGGGCAGGCAATGAGCAGAAGGGGTGGCGTACCCATGAGGATGCTGAGCTGGTCCTTCTCCCGACGGCTGCAGGGATCCTTCGAGCTGGGATTTACAGACCCTGCAAAATATGGGGCCGCTCCTGCTGGCTTTGAACCAGACCACGCTGAGCTTGGTGGCCGAGGTAAGTCCCCTCCCCTCCAGACCTCGGGACGAGTTGCCCATCAGCCAGGCCAGCCCTGAGGCTGCGGGACCCAGCACCCTCTGCCCCCTCGGCAGGCAGCGCGGGAGGCTTTCAGCAGGAGCATCGCGGCCACGTACGGCAGCCAGGGACGTTCCCAGCGGGAGAAGTCCCTGACCCTCCTCAGGGCCTTCAGAGCAGCGTCGGCTTCGTCTCACCCCAGGCTGAAGCGCGGCACAGACGGTGAGTGTTTCCCATCACTGTGGCCAGTCCGGACCAGTTCAGAGCTCTTGGGGAGGGAAAAAAGACCCCAGGCTGGTGAGCACCTGTGTGCTCCCAGGGAGGGGGACAGGACCAGGCAGGAAGCTGTAGGATTCCCTTTAACTGGGGAGATGGGGGAAAATGTCCTTACAGCACGCTGGGGTGTTTGCTCTTACCTGGGAGCAGGAATATGAGAGCAACAGCTGGGAAGGAGCTGGAGCAGGGGGAGAAAACTCCTGGAGCTGGGTGGGAGCGGCGCCAGGGGAGGATGCTGCAAGTCTGGAGGACGCTCGTGCAGGCGACATGGGAAAGGGTTCATTTTTTATTTGCCTTCAAGAGGACAAAGCACACGTGGTCTACAGAAACATCACCAGGTTCTTCAGGAATAACTTTAAGGGATGAAAGCGAATAAGGCACCTTCACAGGCTGGGGACCCAGGGGATGGGAGGACGATTCTCAGTCCTGCCCTGCAGGACGGCTTGAGCTGCATTATGGCGATTCCCTGTTCATTCATCAGGGCTCTTCTGAGGGGCTCTGGGGCCCTGTGGCAGGACCAGGGCCAGGCAGGAGGGAGAAGATGCCAATCTGCCCAATGTGCCCAATGTGCCCTCCTTGCCCACAGGCTGCCCGTCCACCCCCATCACGGCCAGCATCATCTCCAGCTCCTCCTTCATCATCGACTACAGCACCAGCGAGCAGCTTGACCTCTGCCTGAGCAATGAGGTTTTAGAAGCAAACCTGGAGCCTCTGCTGGAACAGCCGCTCCCCACGGAGTACCTCATGGTCGTGAAAAACAAGCTGAAGCAGGTGACGAGTGACAGAGGGCGGGAGCCCCTGCACAGCCCCCCGTTAGCGTGGGCACGCTCCGGGATGGGCGAGACTCGCTGCGGGAATGGGCATCGCCAGACGCAGGGATGAAGGCGCCTGAGCGGGTCCTTTGCGCCTGTTTCTGCCTTCTTTTCCCTTCCCTGACCCTCTTTTCTGCCCCACTGGCCTGGCCCTATAGATTTATGGGTCGGAGATCCCGGAGAAGCAGCTGAAGCTGTTCAGGCAGCTGGCTCGCCAGTACACGGCGGAGGAGATCAGCCAGTGGCCACCGTTGTCCAACGACACGTTCTCAGCCCTGCTCAGCCCCTCGGATGGCAAGTGGGAGGCTCCCCAGGTAAACCCCCCGGCAGCAGCACGCGCATTTCTACCGGGAGCACCTTCCTTCCCTGCCTGCGTGCAACCACATCAACTGTGTTTCCCAGGTCCAGCAGCTGCTCAGCAGGTACCAGGCCACAGGGGGCACCTTGACCGGACCCTTGCTCTGGAAAATGGGTGGGAGAAACCTGTGTAACCTGCAGGAGGAGCAGATCAAGCAAATACCTCCAGAAGCAATCAGGTTAGACACTTTTTAGGGGTGCTTTTCAGTCCTGCGAAGCCCTTGGGACCAGGGGGGAAGCGGATGGTGGGATAGCAGACTCCCACCTCCGTTTCGGCCCTGCCGCTCACAGGCAGCACAGTGGGATGGCCACGTCCTGCTCCCCGCTCCTGCCTGAGCCACCGGCACTGCGGGCAGGGACAGACCACTCCTCTCCCCACACCAACAGCAGGGCTTGAGCTGTGCTTTGGAATGGTGCCCCTGGCTCTAACCGGTGACCCTCCCTCTCCCCAGGACTGCTGGACAATTAAACATTTCTTCTTGTTCTCAAACCAAGAAGGACCAGCTCTACAGAAAAGCCCAGGAGGCCTTTGCTGGCCAGGCTGGCACCACCAGGGCGTATTATTGCCAGATTCGGTCGTACCTGGGTAGGTCTTTCAGCCTTCACCCTCCTTCCCATGGTGACAGAGGTTGGATACCTCTTCCTCGGCCAGGGGGGTTTGTCCACACTAGAGACACATCCAGCAGTCTCCAGAACCCCCGCAAACGCATTGGAAGTGTTTGCACGTGTCTAGGTGCCCCGTATGATTTCTTTAAGGTGGAGCTCCAGCAAAGGACCTGAAAGACTTGGCTAAAGCTGGCATTACCATAGACATGGACATAGACACCTTCCTTGCCCTAAATCCCGATGAAATGCAGGTACGTCCCCCACCACGCCGCTCCTCTTTTCCCCGCTGAAGGGCAGGGCTAGTTGAGGGCTGGGGTTTGAGGCCACAGCCCCATCGGATCACCAAGTCTCTATTTTTTTTTACCTTTTGAAATTGTCTTTCGGAAGTTCTTACTTACTGTACAGTCCTGCTAGAAAAGCGCCTTGCGGTGCTGCCAGCTGCGAGGATGGACAAAGACGTTGTTGCACGTGTATTGCAGGAACTCAGCGTCACAGACGTGAAAAATTTGCTCGGGGAAAACCTCCCTTACCTGAAGGAAGCTGAAAACGAGACCTCGGTGATGCGCTGGGTGAAGAGACAGTCCCAGCAGGAACTGGACTGTACCCTGGGAATCGGCCTGCAAGGAGGGATGCAGGAGCCCAGCCCCGCGGGGACCACCGCCACTCCTCACCCCACCACCTCGGCCAGTGTCACCCCCACCGTCCCCGCGACCACCACCTTCCCCACTGCCCCCACCTCTATCGCCACTAGCAGCCTCCCCACCGCTAATTTAAGTACCAGCCCCCACAAGGCCCCCACCCCAAGTACTATCAGCCCAACCCCCCCTCACAGCACTCCCCCACGCACTTACACCACTGCCCCCAGTTCTGCTGGGAGTCCCCCTGCCACCTCCACCGCCGCACCTCCTACGACCACGGGCTCCATTGTCCCATGCTCCACCCACCAGTCTGCCACCTCGAGTAAGGCCACCCCCCCCACTGTCACCCTCCTCACCACCATCCTTGCCACTGTCAACCCCAACGCCACCTCTCCCAGCTCCGTCCCACCTCCGGCTCCCACACATGGGGCCACCACGACCACCACCAGCGCTGTTAGTAACCCAGCCGTTACCACCCACAACGCCAGCACCCCACTGGTGTCTGTGAACCCCCCAGCACCTGGAGGTACTATCAGCCCTGCTCCTGCCACCCGTAACACCACCACGCCGACCACCCACAATGCTCCCAGCACCCTTGTCCCTACCTCCACCTCTGCGCCCGCCGCCACCGCAGCCACAGAAATGAACCTCCCTCCCCACAAGCCCACCCCCACTCCCAACTCCACTGTCTCCACCCAAAAGAGTGTCCCCTCCTCAACGGCCAAGACTACAACATTAGCTTGCAAGACCAGTGCTCCTCCAGCATTTCCCGGCCCCTTTTCCACCACCAGCAGCAGTGAGACCACTAAAAACCCACCCACAGGCGTGCCAGAGCCACCGAGACCAACACCCAGCGGATACATCAACCTGCACCCTGAAGCTGGTAAGATGTGAATGTTCAGAGTCGGGAAAAGCTTAGGACCCGATGGCAAGGCAGAAGCTTGACGAGTAGTAGCTGATCCACCTTTTTCCTGGCCAGATTCAATCCGGTGTGCTGCTGTCCACAAGAAACCCCCAAGTAGTTACTGGCTAGACAGGCAGCGATGTGGCTCTCCAGGGTGTCAAAGCCCCTGGATCTGGAGCCCACCATTTTCAGGTCCCACGCGCTCTGCAAGTCCGGTGAGGTGCACCTTCAGACATCTCGGCATGCCCAGCACCCCTCAACTGCTCTGCAGGGAGCTGGAGTAATTCCATTAATGCCAGGGCACCACACTGTTTTTCCACAAGGCAAGGATCTGGCCTTCTGTATTTCAGCCAACACAGTGTTTCTGAATAGGCATCGCTGTAAAAGCCCTAAAATCTGAAGTCGTTTAACCCGGCAGAGCTACATCTGTAGCTTTAATGACTCGACAGATTTCCTCCTGATTTACGCTGGTGAAAGTTAGAAAACACCCGGTCCCGCTGACTATTTACAGCCAGGTGACATTTGTGCCTGGGGTGCAGGTCAGTGCCT